>NW_026855204.1:0-338336 GCF_026571515.1 Ruditapes philippinarum
AAGCGACTACAGAAACTGTAGCCTCGGATATTGAACGTCGAGTTAGTGTACGGGCTAGTGAATGTGCCTTCAAGTACAAGGAAATAGTGATCAAGAAATGTCAAAAATACACGCAGATCTGGCTAAATACACATACCAAGATGAAAAATGCTCTCAATCCATTGGTAAACTATTTTTCTTTGTGAATATTCATATTTTCTTTTTAAATTTACTTTGATTTATTTATAATTTATATAACAATTTATAGACGGTATCAAAATAAAATTATCTATTATAAATGAAAAATGGAGAAATGTTGATGAAATGAAATGCATACAGTATCTTCTTTTTCTGTATTTTCATTGTAGAAAAATATTTTCACTGCAATGGAACATATTTTCTGTATTTTCACTAGTATTTTGCCAGACTACGTTTTTTCTAAATTCAGCCAATACACAAACTGAAAGTCTTTTGAATTGTAAGGTTAAAATAGAGAAAAGGTAAATAGTAAACAGAAGATTCAAGTTTTTCTATGAACACAGAATTTATTATTATGCCCCCACTTCGAAGAAGAGGGGGTATATTGCTTTGCACTTGTCGGTCTGTCCCGTCCGTCGGTCCGTAGACCAAATGGTTTCCGAGTGATAACTAAAGAACCCTCAGTCCTAGGAACTTCAAACTTGGTATGGTGATTGGTCATGACCAGTAGATGACCCCTATTGATTTTGGGGTCAAGGGGTCAAAGGTCAAGGTCACATTGACCTTGTATGTTAAAACGGTTTCCGATCAATAACTAAAGAAAGCTTAGGCCTAGGATCTTCAAACTTGATATGGTGATTGGTCATGACCAGCAGATGACCCCTATTGATTTTTGGGTCAAGGGGTCAAAGGTCAAGGTCACATTGACCTTGTAGGTAAAAACGGTTTCCGATCAATAACTAAAGAACCCTTAGGCCTAGAGACTTCAAACTTGGTAAGATGATTGGTCATGACCAGCAGATGACCCCTATAGATATTGAGGTCAAGGGGTCAAAGGTCAAGGTCACATTGACCTTGTAGGAAAAACAGTTTCTGATCAATAACTAAAGAACGCTTAGGCCTAGGAATTTCAAACTTGGTATGATGATTGGTCATGACCAGCATATGACCCCTATTGATTTTGGGGTCAAAGGTCAAGGTCACATTGACCTTTTAGGTAAAAACGGTTTCCGATCAATAACTAAAAAAGGCTTAGGCCTAGGTACTTCAAACTTGGTATGATGATTGGTCATGACCAGTAGATGACCCCTATTGATTTTGGGGTCAAGGGGTCAATGTCATAGTGACCTTGTACTTAATGACCGTTTCTGACCAATAACTCAACAACTCAAGTTGCCTTGGTTGATATTTTTATGTGCTTTTGGTATACACATTTGAAGGTCTTATGTAATATAACAACTTGGCTGTCATTAATGAGGCCTATGTGATTCATAAAATTTATGTATATATTATTTGGTAAGATTTTTAATAACTTTAATTGCTGCACACAACGTATGGGGTCACAATAATTATTACCTTGTGACTAGTCATGACCAGTAGATACTAGATAACCCTTATTAATTGCTTGTTCACTGGGTCAGAAGTCATGCATAATAACCTGATCACATGACAAATTGGCTGCCGATAGGGGGCATACATGTTTTACAAACATATCTTGTTTCTTAAGTGGCGCTATCTATATAAAGGAAACAGTTAAATTTCAGGTACAGGACATAAGAGGTGGTTATTGCAACTTTAACCCTTACTTTTGTCATTTATGGATATTTCTTAACATTATCAAATCCGTTGTGAATTATATTGCATAAGAATAACTTGGCAGGCATTTAGTTAAGACACTGTAATTATGAAATTTTTTAATTAAGTAAAAACCTAAAGATGTTTTACAAAACTTGTATTCTTTTTGCAGGTAATGCAGGAGATCTCAATGGCACTGAATGCAGCCAAGTATGATGACAGTAACCTGGTGATGTTCAGTGGTTTATGTAATGTATTTTGTTCTGGTATAGATCTACATTATCTGACTGTAGGAGACAAGAAAATTGCTGCCAGACAAATGGCAGATTCTCTCAGGTAAAACATCCAGGCTCTAAAAGTGTTAAAAATTGATGAGTTTTAACTATCAACTTGGGAGACTATTGTACAAATATTGCATGGAAAGACCAATAATGAAATAATCATCATTAATGTAATGTAATAGTACTATTGATTAGTAACTAGGAAGTTGAAATCTGGCATGAAAGTTATTAGTTTAAACATATTTATTTTAGCTTGATCTTGCAACTTATTATACCCCCAAAAACAAAGTTTTGGGGGGTATATAGGAGTCACCCGGTGGTCGGTCGGTTGGTCCAGACGTCCGTTGCATTTTCCTTGTCCGGAGCATAACTTGAAGACTAATGGTTGGAATTCAATATAACTAAATACAATGGTTAAGCACATTGAGAGGAAGTGCAGTGCACAAGAACCATAACTCTATCTAAAGTAATTACAGAGTTATTGCCCTTTGTTACTTTTCCTTGTCTGGGGCATAACTTGAAAACTACTGGTTGGAATTCAAAACAACTTCATACAATTGTCAAACACAATAAGGGGAAGTGCAGTGCACAAGAACCATAACTCTATCTAAACTAATTACAGAGTTATTGCCCTTTGTTACTTTTCCTTGTCTGGGGCATAACTTGAAAACTACTGGTTGGAATTCAAAACAACTTCATACAATTGTCAAACACAATAAGGGGAAGTGCAGTGCACAAGAACCATAACTCTATCTAAACTAATTACAGAGTTATTGCCCTTTGTTACTTTTCCATTGCTTTCTTTTGTCCGGACCATAACTTGGAAGACTTATTGTTGGAATTTATTATAACTTCATACAATGGTCAAGCACATTGAGAGGAAGTGCAGTGCACAAGAACCATAACTCCATCTTGACTTATTACAGAGTTATTGCCCTTTGTTACTTTTCCTTGTCCAGGGCATAACTTGAAAACTACTAGTTGGAATTCAAAACAACTTCATACAATTGTCAAACACAATAAGGGAAAGTGCAGTGCACAAGAACCATAACTCTATCTAAAGTGATTACAGAGTTATTCCCCTTTGTTACTTTTCCATTGCTTTCTTTTGTCAGGACCATAACTTGAAGACTTATTGTTGGAATTCATTATAACTTCATACAATGGTCAAGCACATTGAAAGGAAGTGCAGTGCACAAGAACCATAACTCTATCTTGACTTATTACAGAGTTACTGCCCTTTGTTACTTTTCCTTGTCCAGAGCATGACTTGAAAACTACTGGTTGGAATTCAAAACAACTTCATACAATTGTCAAACACAATAAGGGGAAGTGCAGTGCACAAGAACCATAACTCCATCTTGACTAATTACAGAGTTATTGCCCTTTGTTACTTTTCCATTGCTGTTTTTGTTCGGAGCATAACTTGAAGACTAATGGTTGGAATTCAATATAACTTCATACAATGGTCAAGCACATTGAGAGGAAGTGCAGTGCACAAGAACCATAACTCCATCTTGACTAATTACAGAGTTATTGCCCTTTGTTACTTTTCCTTGTCCAGAGCATAACTTGAAAACTACTGGTTGGAATTCAATACAACTTCATACAGTTGTCAAGGATATTAAAAGGAAGTGCAGTGCACAAGAGCCATAACTCCATTTTGACAAAATACAGAGTTACTGCCCTTTGATACTTTTCCTTGTCCGGCACATAACTTAAAACATACTGGTTGGAATTCAAAACAACTTCATACAATGGTCAAGCACAATAAGAGGAAGTGCAGTGCACAAGAACTATAACTCCATCTTCAGTATTTATAGAGTTATTGCCCTTTGTTCCTTTTCCTTGTCTTTCTGGACTTATTATAGAGTAATTCAATAAAACTTCATCAATGGCCAACCACATTGAAAGGAAATGCAACATACAAGAACCACAACTATCTTTAATTGCCCACAACCATAACTCTATATTTCAATTCTTTTACAAGGTATTCTGTTACTAGTAACATCCTCATTTCCAAAGCAGTCTTGTAGGGGTATTAATCACATTTAGTGATAGTTCTAGTATTTATCACTTAAGAGTTGCTTCCTTGAACTAGCCAGTACTGATGTCAAAAGAGGAAACATGATTGTGACCGTAGTAGGGCTCAAACCCATGATCCCTGGGTTAAGAGGCAGACACCTTAACCACTAGGCCACTGCTCCCTTTAATGAAAATTATTGTCTCTTATATTAGTATCCCTCTTTCAAACAGTCTTGCTATTGGTCACATGATAATCTGTATAGTAACTGATACATGTATATATATAATTATAAAGCACTTGGTTAGAATTTCAATGTGACTGTCTGTTTATGTTAGGTGACTTCTCAAACACGAATAACTTTATTTGTTGTACTGGAACTGACATTGACATTGTTTTGCCACTTTAATATTGTTTATTGTATTGAATAGGCATTTAGGTAATATATTTCCATTAATCAGAATTTCTCTTACAGGGATCTTGTCCGAAAGTTCATCACATTTCCCAAGTTGATAGTAGCAGTAGTGACAGGACCTGCTATCGGATTGGGCTCGGCCTTGCTACCGTTATGTGATATTGTATATGCCAGTGATAAAGCAACATTTTATATGCCATATGCTCAATTATCTCAAACACCAGAGGGATGTGCATCTTTTACTTTACCAAATATCGTTGGTATTGCAATGGTAAGTGTTAGAAAATATGTTTTCCCATTCATTTGTTATTTCATTATACATGTTTGAAAGATATTTGTTTGACACAGATTATATATATTTGAAGTTGTAAATTTGAAAAGACTTAGATTTTCCTGTCAGTGTTGTTATACCCCCACAAACAAAGTTTAGGGGGGGGGGGTATATAGGAGTCAGCTTGTTGGTTGGTCGGTCGGTCCACATCATGGTTTCCGGAACGATAACTAGAGTTTGGAATGAGGTATTGTTATCAAACTTGGTATATATATGTGGAAACTCCGGTTGGTATTGCATTTGGACCCTCTGGGGTCAAGGTCAAGGTCACCGTTACTAAAAATAGAAAAATGGTTTCCGGACAATAACTTAGTTTGGAATGAGATATCGTTATCAAACTTGGCGTATAGCAAGCTTATATGAAGACCTGGGTTGGTATTGCATTTTGGTCCCCTGGGGTCAAGGTCAAGCTCACCGTTACTAAAAATAGAAAAATGGTTTCCGGACACTAACTTGACTTAGGAATGAGATACTGTAATCAAAATTTTTTAGTTTTTTTTTTAAATGCATTTATTTAAGGTCGCTGCCTGAAAGCCCATATGGGCGACCGTACACTCAAGTCGGACCATCCTAGAGCGTCCCGCCAAGATTTTTTCGTTGATATTTTTCCAGCTTTATTGGTGGAGGAAGACCCCAGGTGCCCCTCCGGGCATTATTTCAGGCACGAGCGGGCACCTGGGTAGAACCACCGACCTTCCGTAAGCCAGCTGGATGGCTTCCTCACATGAAACATTTCGACCCGAGTGAGGATTGAACCTACAGCGTTGAGGGACCTGTGATCTCAAGTCGTCAAAGTTGGTGTATAGCAAGCTTAGAAAAATGGTTTCCGGACAATAACTAGAGTTAGGAATGAGATATTATTATCAAACTTGGTGTATAGCAAGCTTATATGAAGACCTTGGTTGGTATTGCATTTGGGCCCCCTGGGGTCAAGGTCAAGGTCACCGTTAGGAAAAATAGAAAAATGGTTTTCGGACAATAACTAGAGTTAGAAATGAGATATTGTAATCTAATTTGGTGTAAAGGAAGCTTATATGAAGACCTGGGTTGGTATTGCATTTGGACTCCCTAGGGTCAAGGTCACCGTTACTAAAAATAGAAAAATGGTTTCCGGACAATAACTAGAGTGAGGAATGAGATTTTATTATCAAACTTGGCATATAGCAAGCTTATATGAAGACCTTGGTTGGGATTGCATTTGGGCCCCCTTGGGTCAAGGTCACCGTTAGGAAAAATAGATTAATGGTTTTCGGACAATAAGTAGAGTTAGGAATGAGATGTTGTAATCTAATTTGGTGTATAGGAAGCTTATATGAAGACCTGGGTTGGTATTGCATTTGGACCCCTAGGGTCAAGGTCACCGTTACAGTGTTACTAAAAATAGAAAAATGGTTTCCGGACAATAACTACAGTTAGGAATAAGATAATATAGCAAGCTTATATGAAGACTGGTACACTGTTATTGATAAATTGCAGGCAAATGAGATGCTAGTAGGTGGTAGGAAGATTACAGCCATCGAGGCATGTCAACTCGGTTTTGTATCTCAGGTATATTGGCCCACCAGTATGATGCAAGAAGTCATTCCACGGGTACAGCACATGGCTCTTGTTTCAGGAAAGGTAAGAATTACAATTGCATATTTCACATGTATGTATGTTTGCAGGCATGTTAATACGTAACTGATTAAGACATTTCATCATATTTTCTGCTATTTCATTTGTCATAAAACAAATGTACCGTATAAGTACTTATTTCTGCGGTCTTAAAATTATGCGATTTTCGTTAAAATAAGGGGTCTTAAATTTCTGCGTTTCTTATTTCTGCGGTGCCATTATTCTCCCATTCAAGTGTTTTATTTCTGCGTTTAAATCATGATATTTGTTTACAATTAACCAATAAACGGCATTTCAAGATTTGTTGATATGTCATTACTTTCGGTAAAAATGCAGACGACTGATAATGTGTTTCGTTGTAATCATCATGTATCGGTATACACTATATACCGGTATTACGTAATTATTAAGAAAATAAGAACAACAAAATGCAATGACAACCATTTTAATACTGTATGTGTATAAATTTGAAGCATTCATGTATTTAACTATCTTATAGGTTCATTAAAGTCCTTATATTCATTATATATATATTCATTATATTTCTTTTCACAACAAATAAATCATGCATGTATATACATTGAAAAGAATCTATGGAAAAACTTGCAAATGTTAGTCTCTTTCAACATGAATACTTGAACTTATAGCTTGGTAAACAACGTGTTGTATTACCAGTGAAGATTATTTGCGGCGGAAGAAATTCGCCTGTAAGAAAAAAAATCAACACAATTTGAATAAAAGAATTTCAATCATTTCGCTTAAGCGGACTTTTACAGGTAAGTGTGAAAAATACACAATGGCAAATTCGCACATAATATAGTGGTACATAAAAGCGTGTTTATTGCAGGTTTTTAATGATAATTTCAAACAATGGTCATTTTATCACGTTTTTGATAATGGTGTTTTTAAATATATTTCAAACTGAAACAGCGGTATTAACAACGATATACACTGCACATGAATTATAATTTTTTAACACAATTTTAATATTTAATTGTAATGATAAAAATTATAAGTTTTATTAAGCATTTAATTATATAAAATATTCGGCAGAGAAAATTTAGATTTACTTTGCAGTGTACCAGCAAATACGGCAGTGAATTGTCATTTGTCTCCAAAGCCCGAGATTTCGACTCGTTTAGCACCTTCAACCTTCATATACTATAGTCATTTTATTCTATCAAATAATTCAAGCTTAGAGTGAGCGAAAATCATACCAACATGATATTTATTTCAACAAAAATAACAAGCAAAGTAACGTTTTTTAATAATCTTTTATTCATGACAGAAAGACAAATCTACTTATACCGTTAAAAGCCGATAACGATACATGATAATGGTTAGGTAATGTAGTTAGACATTACCGGTTGCTGAAATTCCGACACATGTATACATAAACAAAGCCGAGAAAGGCTTAATTTTCTGCGGTTTTTAAATCTGCGGTGTCGTAACGAACCGCAGAAATAGCAGAAATAAAGTTCCCGCAGAAAAAAGTACTTACACGGTATATCCATTGAAATTCATAATTGACTTACTTAAGTTTCCTCAGTATTATTGTCAGTGGTTTAGCTTACCATAGGCTATGTAGGCTGTGACCCACACTTTTAAAAAAGAAGAAAGTTTTAAATTTACTTGCTTTCCTACAATTTGTAATAATTCCCATGAACATATTTATAGTACTAATTTATAAATGCCAAAAGGCACCTCTGACAACAATTCTTGGAAATGCATGCCCCCAAACCCTATCTTAACTGCCTTCAAATTAATTTAGACCAAACTACTCCTCTGATAATTATATTGAAAAGACACATTGGAAATTTAAGTTTTAGGATAAAAAACGGGGCTCTAGTATAGTTAATTGATAAGCTTAGATTGTTACCTTTTCAAAATTGCTACCAAATATATTACAGGTGCTTGAAACAACCAAGTTGTTAGTAAGAAGTCACCAAAGAACAAAACTTGATCTCACAAATGAATCAGAATGCAATCTCCTGGTGGAAAGATGGCCTTCACCAGAATGCCAGAGGGCAATAGAAGAATTTATCTCCAATGACAAAAACTACATTTTATAGTTTAGTGTTCAAGAACAATGTTTTTAAAAACTATTTATTGTATAAAATACTATTTAAGTTAAATTTTAATGTCTCATAGAGGCAATGAGAATTTAGATACTGGTACATGTAGGTATTTATTAATTTGAAGCTGACTTATATATTTTAAACTATTTAGATATCAGGTCTAGAGCATCAGCGTAATCTTATTTTTACTTGCCATTTTTCATAGATAACAAAGTCAGTAATTGGGTAACTCCTTATGTGATTTAATAGAAGTTAACCCATTACTGCACTGAGGTGACAAAGTACATCATTGTTTCTTATAAAAATACTTCCTTACTTTAAGATTTCACCTGTAATTCTCATGTAATACAAAAAGCTCACAAGAGGTATTCATTTGTCAATGATCTGGCCTCAGGTTTATAAAAAAATTTTCTGAGGTCTTTCTTGAATTGCTGGATTTTCACTAGTCAGTGTGCATTCTCTGCTTGTTTCTGACCAATCAAAATCCTAAGATCTGAGTTTAAGCTTAAAAAATTTCTTTATAACCTTGGATCCTGGGGTTGTTTTTTAGCTCGACTATTCGATAAGAATAAGTAGAGCTATTGTAGTCACCCGAGCGTCGGCGTAACCACTTCTGTTAAAGTTTTTGTAATAGTTCAAATATTTACAAAGTCCATTGGCATATGGCTTTGAAACTTTGCACACTTGTTCACCATCATGACCCCAACCTGTGAACAGGAGGAGGTAACTGTATCAAGCATTTCGACAGAATTATGCCCCTTTTTTCGACTTAGAATTTATGTTAAAGTTTTTATGTTAAAGTTTTTGTAATAGTTTAAATATTTTTAAAGTCCATTGACATATGGCTTTGAAACTTTGCACACTTGTTCACCATCATTACCCCAACTTGTAAACAGGAGGAGGTAACTGTATCAAGCATTTTGACAGAATTATGCCCCTTTTTCGACTTAAAATTTACGTTAAAGTTTTTGTAATACCTCAAATATTTTCAAAGTCCATTGACATATGGCTTTGAAACTTTGCACACTTGTTCACCATCATAACCCCAACTTGTAAACAGGAGGAGGTAACTGTATCAAGCATTTTGACAGAATTATGCCCCTTTTTCGACTTAGAATTTACGTTAAAGTTTTTGTAATAGTTCAAATATTTTCAAAATCCATTGACATATGGCTTTGAAACTTTGCACACTTGTTCACCATCATTACCCCAACCTGTAAACAGGAGGAGGTAACTGTATCAACCATTTTGACAGAATTATGCCCCTTTTTCGACTTAGAATTTATGTTAAAGTTTTTGTAATACCTCAAATATTTTCAAAGTCCATTGACATATGGCTTGTTCACCATCATTACCCCAAACTGTAAACAGGAGGAGGTAACTGTATCAAGCATTTTTTTTACTATCAAGCACTAAGAATAGTCGAGCGTTGCTGTCCTACTGACAGCTCTTGTTTTTATGGGAAAGTGTGAAGCTGATAATAAAATGTAGTAAATGCTGTGCCATTAATAATTTATTGTATGCATGAACAGATTGTATAAGAATAAGGATGTAATATAAAAACAGCTATTTAATTATTAATTGATACAATTTACAGTTTCATATTTAGAAGAATTATTTACATTATTTACATCATCACCGTTTAAATTTGAGTTTCATGAAATTGATAAGTTTATGAATGTGTTCAATTTTATGGGGTTTTTTCCCACCATATATTTTGTGTTCATTTGTTTATAAGAATGATTGAATGAAATGAAAACTTTAAATTAGAGAACTGTATGTGACTTTGGAGAGTGGGAAGAAGGAGGAGGTTGTAGATTTTAAATTTTTTTCAGTCCCATTTGTCATTGAAAAAAAAATCGCTTGCTTTTTTGGCAATTCAGTTGAACATTTGATGAGTTGTCTTGTTGTATAAGTATTCACACACATGTATATGATGCAAACTTGAGGCAGCAATATGGTACACAAGGCAGCTGACATTTTATACTAGTGTTAAAATATTGAACAAACCATGCTATGCGTGATTTTTTTTATGATTTGTGATATTTTTAGTGACATAAATTTTAAAATCTGAACACATCAAAAATTCATTTTTGAACATGACTTTTAAGATATATTACAGTGTATTGAGCAATGTCTATTTATATAGGGTATTTAAAAATTTTAAGTGATTGTAATGAAATTTAAGTTTGAGAGAATTGTATATATGTAGGGTTATAAATGTATTATATATACATTTATAATTGATTATTTTAGATCTTGATTTTCTGTATTTATATATCTGTTTAAAACGGAGCATGACTGATTTATGCTTACCACAAAATTAAAGGGTATCAATCCACTGAGGTTTTTTGACATGTGGGGTTTGGAAATAATTTTTCGAGATGAATGTTCTCTTTGATGTAAGTCAAGAAGACTTATAATGTGTTCGCAAATTTTCAGAGCATTTGCTCAATCTGTTTGTCCACATTGTGAAAAATGATCCAAAATTGAAAAGCATTGCAATGCTTTTCACTTGGGATAACATAGCACAAACAGGATTTGCAATTTTTTCTGATTAAATATTTTAAATATCTGTTGCATATCTTTCAGTTTTAAGTGCCCCAGCTGATTTGGACCTCAGTGGATTCTTTAAGTTAGGTCAAAAAATATTTTATAATTTGTTCTTTCTTCGAAAACTTAAAACAAGCTGACAGCCTCGTAATATACAGGAACATGTGATGTTAACAGAACATGGAAAAACTTACTTCATCATGCTACTAGTTCATGTTCCAAATACCACATTCAATACAACTGTTTTAAAACATGGTAGCAGAAAAGTCTCGCATATATCCTTGCAGATAACTTGGGGGGATACAGAAAAACTGTTCCTGCAAGCAATGTTTAGATGGAATCTCTGTTTTGGGGGATACTTACAATTTTGTAACAGATATTCTTCTTGAAAGATACAAATTTAATGTCAAATAGTTGCCTTGTTCTCAACAGATATGTAATTATAGACTTAAGCAGTAGATATTTACTTTAATGAAATAATGTGTGTACATGGCAAGTGGAATGTGTATGATGATTTTAGTTAGAAATAAATATTTATTGAATACTACAATAATGAACTTGTGTTGTAGTTTAAAGTGATGTATGTTTAAATGTGTTGAACATTTATTGTACTTTGTACCCTATTGTTTGTAGAATGTTATTGTTCTTGTTAATTCGTATAAGACCATTTGTATATTTCTATGTCTGTCAAGAAAATCAGAACATGAACATCATAAATAAAAAACTTGGAAAGAACTTACATTAGTATGTTCAGATGATAACCCTTTTGTCAAAATTGGCTAAGTTACTCAAATGCATTTAATTTCGGGAGTGTAATTTAAAGGTCATCATGGGCCTTTTGTAAATGTGAGTTTTTGTGATTGCAAGTTGTCTTATGCCCATAGATTAGTATAGATATTTTGAACATAGCATCATCTTGTGGTCTTCTACAAAGGTTAATTTGTCTAGAGCTTACATATCTGACATTACCTAATGGGCCACTACAAAACTTGTATAAATCATACGGATAAGCAAAGAGTTTTTTACTTGTATTTTATTGTTATGCCCCCTGATGCTAAAATGGTCCATCATTAGGATCACTTAGTTCAGGGAGACTTTTGTAGGAAATACACATTTATCCTCTTTTAACTTTATGTTTTAAAACTTAGATATTTTCTAGCAATGGACCTCAAGTGTGTGTTTTTAGGGCTATCATTGCTTAGTTCTTTACAATGTTTCTTCATTGGACATTAATAGTTTGTCAAAAAAATGGATTTTAGGAAGATCGATAATCATTGATAAAATGTTGGTCAAGAATCACTAATTTAAGCAAGTAAAGCTTGCAAGCCTTTTCGGTTCATTTTCAAGTCAACTTCCTAGAAAAATATGATTTTGTGTAGTGATGCAAGGTCATATTCAAAGTATGGTGAATTATTCTGGGGATACAATCTTTACAACTAGACCATAGCTCATTTTTTTTATGACATAAAACAGTTTTCAAAGCAGGAATTTTGTATTAAATGGTAACCATTCCTTTGTTGATTTTATTGCAAGATTTTCACTGTGTGAAAAATAAAACCATTAATCTCATGCTTCATGTGTCTGTCTTAATTTAACATCTATCTATATGGTATGGTAATGACAGCTCAAAAATTTTTTTTTTCTTTTTTTAGGGGTTACTTTTGTCGGCAGCACTTTTTATTTTTAGCTCACCTGAGCATGCTCAGGGTGAGCTTTTAGGAATCGATGATTGTCCGTCGTCCGTCCGTCGTCCGTTCACATTTAGTTGTTAACACTCTAGCGGTCGCATTTTTGCCTCAATCATCATCAATCTTGGTCAGGATGCTTATCTAGTTGATAGCTCGGATGAGTTCGAACATGGGTCATCTCGGATGAGAAACTAGGTCACAAGAGCTAAAAATAGAAAAACCTTGTTAACACTCTAGCTGTCACATTTTCGCCTCAATCATCATCAAACTTGGTCAAGATGTTTGTCTAGGTGATAGCTCGGATGAGTTCGAGCATGGGTCATCTCGGATGAAAAAGTAGGTCACCGGAGCTAAAAATAGAAAAACCTTGTTAACACTCTAGCGGTCACATTTTTTGCATCAATCATCATCAAACTTGGTCAAAATGCTTGTCTAGGTGATAGCTCGGATGAGTTCGAACATGGGTCATCTCGGATAAAAAAGTAGGTCACCGGAGCAAAAAATAGAAAAACTTTGTTAACACTCTAGCAGTCACATTTTTGCATCAATCATCATCAAACTTGGTCAGGATGCTTATCTAGTTGATAGCTCGGATGAGTTCGAACATGGGTCATCTCGGATGAAAAAGTTGGTCACCGGAGCTAAAAATAGAAAAACCTTGTTAACACTCTAGCTGTCACATTTTTGCCTCAATCATCATCAAACTTGGTCAAGATGCTTGTCTAGGTGATAGCTCGGATGAGTTCGAACATGGGTCATCTCGGATGAAAAAGTAGGTCACCGGAGCTAAAAATAGAAAAACCTTGTTAACACTCTAGCGGTCACATTTTTGCATCAATCATCATCAAAGTTGGTTAGGATGCTTGTCTAGGTGATAGCTCGGATGAGTTCGAACATGGGTCATCTCGGATGAAAAAGTAGGTCACCGGAGCTAAAAATAGAAAAAAACTTGTGAACACTCAAGCTGTCACATTTTTGCATCAGTCATCATCAAACTTGGTCAAGATGCTTGTCTAGGTGTTAGCTCGGATGAGTTCGAACATGGGTCATCTCGGATGAAAACTAGGTCACCGGAGCTAAAAATAGAAAAACCATGTTAACACTCTAGAGGTTACAATTTTGCCTCAATCATCATCAAACTTGATCAGGATGTTTGTCTAGGTGATAGCTCAGATGAGTTCAAACACGGGTCATCTTGGATGAAAAAGTAGGTCACCGGAGCTAAAAATAGAAAAACCTTGTTAACACTCTAGCGGTCACATTTTTGCATCAATCATCATCAAAGTTGGTTAGGATGCTTGTCTAGGTGATAGCTCGGATGAGTTCGAACATGGGTCATCTCGGATGAAAAAGTAGGTCACCGGAGCTAAAAATAGAAAAAAACTTGTGAACACTCAAGCTGTCACATTTTTGCATCAGTCATCATCAAACTTGGTCAAGATGCTTGTCTAGGTGAAAGCTTGGATGAGTTCAAACATGGGTCATCTCGGATGAAAAACTAAGTCACCGGAGCTAAAAATAGAAAAACCTTGTTAACACTCTAGCGGTCACAATTTTGCCTCAATCATCATCAAACTTGGTCAGGATGTTTGTCTAGGTGATAGCTCGGATGAATTCGAACATGGGTTATCTCGGATGAAAAAGTAGGTCACCAGAGCTAAAAATAGAAAAACCTTGTTAACACTCTAGCGGTCACATTTTTGCATCAATCATCATCAAACTTAATCAAAGTGCTTGTCTAGGTGATAGCTCGGATGAGTTCGAACATGGGTCATCTCCGATGAAAAACTAGGTCACAGGAGCTAAAAATAGAAAAACCTTGTTAACACTCTTGTGGTCACAATTTTGACTCAATTGTCATCAAACTTGGTCAGGAAACTTGTCTAGGTCATTGCTGGGAATAAATTGAACATGGGTCATCTCGGATGAAAAAGTAGGTCACCGGAGCTAAAAATAGAAAAATCTTGTTAACACTCTAGTGGCTACTGTTGTAATCCAAATATTCTGTTAATTGGTCTGAAAGATTGTTTGATGATTTCTAAGTCAAGTTCGAACATGGGTCATCTTGGATGTAAAACTAGGTCACACCGCCCAAATATGAAAAAAACCTTGTTAACATTCTAGTGGTCACACATGGGTGCAAGTTTTCAGGCATATGCCTGAAGTTCAGGTTTTTTGTGACAGATTTCATCATGTTTTACTATTAGATTATGTAGGAAAATTGATTATAAATTACAGTTTTCAGGTTTTTCCAAATTTTCAACTTACACCCATGTGGTCACATTTTCGACTCAATTATCATCAAACTTGGTCAGGATGCTTGTCTAGGTAATTGCTTGGATGAGTTTGAAATCGCATGTGAAACTAGGTCACCGGAGCTAAAAATAGAAAAATCTTGTTAACACTCTAGTTGCTACTGTTTTGATCCAAGTATCCTGGAAATTGGTCTGAAAGTTTGTTTTGATGATTTCTAGGTCAAGTTTGAATATGTGTCACCTGGGTAAAAAACTAGGTCGCACTGCTCAAATATGGATAATTCTTGTTAACACTGTAGTGGTCACATTTTTGACTCACTGTCATGAGACTTGGTCAGAATGCTTGTCTAGGTAATTGTTTGGATGAGTTTGATAAGTCAGGTGAGCGATCTAGGGCCGTCATGGCCCTCTTGTTTGAGTTATTGCCCTTTGTTAGTTTCATACTTTATTTTTGTCCAGGTCATTTCTCATAAACTTTAAAAGCTATGGACTTGAAACTTCATAGGATGATAGATCTCATTAAGAAGAAGTGCAGTGCACAAGAACTGTTATTCCTTATTTTTAGCTCACCTGTCACAAAGTGACAGGGTGAGCTTTGGTGATCGCTTTTCGTCCGTTGTCCGTCCGTCGTCCGTCTGTAAACTTTTACTTTAAATGACATCTCCTCATAAACCACTAAGCCAATTTCATCCAAACTTCACAGGAATGTTTCTTTGGTGGTCACCTTTAAAAATTGTTCAAAGAATTGAATTCCATGCAGAACTCTGGTTGCCATGGCAACCGAAAGAAAAAACTTTAAATATCTTCTTTTAAAGAACCCAAAGAGCTAGAGCTAAATTATGTAGCATGAAACATCTTCTAATGAGTGCTTACCAAGTTTGTTCAAATAAAAGTATAGGGTCAATATTGGCCCCTCCCCAGGGGGTCATTGATTTTCCCTATATGCATATAGTTAAAACTTAAAAATCTTCTTTTAAAGAACTCAAAGAGGTAGAGCTAAGATATTTAGCTTGAAACATCTTCTAATGAGTGTCTACCAAGTTTGTTCAAATAAAAGCCCCAGGGTCAAAATTGGCCCTGTCCCAGAGGGGTCATTGATTTTCCCTATAAGCATATAGTTAAAACTTAAAAAATCTTCTTTTAAAGAACTCAAAGAGCTAGAGCTAAGATATTTAGCATGAAACATGTTCTAATGGTAGTCTACCAAGTTTGTTCAAATAAAAGCCCTGGGGTCAAAATTGGCCCCGCATCGGGGGTCATTGATTTTCATTATATGTGTATAGCAAAAACTTAAAAAATCTTCTTTGAAAAAACCCAAATAGTTAGAGTCTAGATATTAAGCATAAAACATTTTCTAAGGAGTGTCTACAACATTCATTCAAATAAAAGCCCTGGGGTCAAAACAGGCCCCGCCCCAGGGGTGTGGGGGGAGGTCATTGTTTTTCATTATATGTGTGTAGTTAAAACTTAACATCATGAAACATCTTCTAATTGGTGTCTTCCAAGTTTGTTCAAATAAAAGCCCTGGGGTTTAAACTGGCTCCGCTCCGGGGGCCTATATAGAGGTGATGGACAAATTGTGTATATTTTACTGGAAGGAGCATTGGTTATTTGCCAGCACTTACAGTTTTCCTTGTGTCACTTGCACCCAAATTGCTCTAAAAATATGTGAGCGACCTCAGGGCCATCATGGCCCTCTTGTTGAGGTTTTGCCCTTTAATTTTTAACCAGGTTTTCAATTTTGAAAATCCTGGTTATTAGATTGGGGTATGGCGGGCGGATGGGCGGGCGGGCGTCAAACGAAATTGTGTCCGCTCTGTAACTCTTCAACCCTTTGAAGAATTTTGATGAAACTTCAGACAAATGTTTACCACATCAAGATGACGTGCAGAACGCATGTTCCGCATGGCTGGCTCCAAGGTCAAGGTCACAGTGACATTAACATTGAAAATCCTGTCCGCTCTGTAACTCTTCAACCCTTTGAAGAATTTTGATGAAACTTCAGACAAATGTTTACCACATCAAGATGACGTGCAGAACGCATGTTCCGCATGGCTGGCTCCAAGGTCAAGGTCACAGTGACATTAACATTGAAAATCCTGTCCGCTCTGTAACTCTTCAACCCTTTGAAGAATTTTGATGAAACTTCAGACAAATGTTTTACCACATCAAGATGACGTGCAGAACGCATGTTCCGCATGGCTGGCTCCAAGGTCAAGGTCACAGTGACATTAACATTGAAAATCCTGTTTACATGATTTTAACTTGATTTGGCAGTCAAAGGTCATATCATCTTTGGAGGTAATTTAAAAAAGATATGATATATTATTTCATGTCTACTTTGTAACTTGAAAATTTTAAAAAATTTGAACTTTTCACAGAACCTTGGTCACCAGGTGCCCTGCGGCATATTGTCGGGGTTTTGCGATTGGATAATATTTGACCTAATTATTGCCCTTTGTTTTTTTTCCTTATATAGAATATATAGTGAACAATTTCTTCTGTGCTGAACTCCCTCTACAATTCTCAACGGATTTTGTTCAAACTTTCACAGAAGCTTTGTCATCATGTGCCCTGGCGCATATTGTCAGGGTTTTGTGATTGGATAATATTTGATCTAATTATGGCCCTTTGTTTTTTTTCTTATACAGAATATATAGTGAACAAATTCTTCTGTGCTGAACTTGTCCTACATTTCTCAACGGATTTTGTTCAAACTTTCACAGAAGCTTTGTCACCAAGCACCCTGGCACATATTGTCGGGGTTTTTGATTGGATAATTTTTGACCTAATTATGGCCCTTTGTTTTTTTTTCCTTATACAGAATATATAGTGAACACTTCTTCAGTGGCAATTCCTCCTACATTATTCATGTTTTACATTGCACATAGTTACATTGTTTGTTGCTTGTATTTGTATTTCAAATACAACATATTTATCTGCAATGGTGATAATTGAAAACCTGGTTTCATGGCATTGCCATGTTTCTTGTCTTACATTATTTTTGTCCGGGCCATTTCTCCTAAACTATAAAAGCTAGGGACTTGAAACTTCATGGGATAATAGATCTCAATGAGATAAAGTGCAGTGTTCAAAAATCGGTACTCTGTTCTTTATGATTTTTGAGTTATTGCCCTTTGTTAATTTTCCTTCTTTATTTTTGTCTGGACCATTTCTCCTAAAGTATAAAAGAAATGGACTTGAAATTTCATAGGATGATAGATCTTTTTGTAAAGAAGTGCATTGCACAAGAACCAGTAATCTGTACTTCATGATTTTAGAGTTATTGCCCTTAGTTAATTATAATACTTTATTTTTGTCTGGGCCAATTCTCCTACACTTAAAAAGCTATTGACTTGAAACTTCAGAGGATGATTGATCACATTCAGAAGAAGTGCATTGTACAAGAACTTGTACTCGGCACTTCTCAATTTTTGAGTTATTGCCCTTTGTTAATTTTCTTATGAATAATGGGCTAGTCCAGAGCATAACTTGGTCACTATAAGTTTGATTGACTCCAAATTTGGTATGTAAGCTTTTTTCATTTACTTGAAGTGCAGTGCTTAAGAATCCCTCACAGAGTCCTCCATTTGATCTGTCAGTGTAAAACTTAAAAAGAAATACCTAAATGATAGCTAGAATGTTCACAAGGTGACACATCCAACTCGTGAAATTCTAGTTTCTCTTTCCATCTCTTATTGATGCAGGATAACGAATCTTGAGTAATAATATATGATAATAAATCTATTAGATAAGAACACTGGAACATTCCTTCTAGCAGCACAACCCTCTATTTGGCATCAGCCATCAGTGTTGGTAAACCTTTTCCGTGGGGTACATTTTCTCAGAAACTACAAAAGCTTATCTATTTAAACTTTGTATACATGTTTATTATCAAAATTGTTCACTTCAAACTTGATATACTTGTTCACTATCAGAATATGATAACATTTTAGAAGGGCAGATAATCCAAAAATTTATCTTTGCAAAGTTTAAAACATGTTTGCAGAATTATGCCCCCTTCACTATATTACTAGTACTTTTATTTAACTATCTGACACTGAGAAAAGTGGAGCACACTTTCTGCAGACAGGTCTTGTTAGAGAGTATTGTGGCCAACACAAACAGTAGGTAATTTTTTGTCACAATTCCCTTCTTGTCTATGAAACCTCGTACATAACTGGGTAGTGGTGGCCTAGTTGTTAAGATGTCAGTCTCTCAACCCAAGGGTAATTGATTCAAACCCTACTTGGGCCACAATCATGTTTCCTTATATGACACCAGTACTGGTTATTTCCGGGGCCAACTGGAAAGTGATCTATTAAAATTGCAAGAACTTGTTTCGCTGTCTGGGTTAAATGTTAAACACCTGGAAATAAGTTAAGCAACCCTGGAGATTCGAAATTGGTTGCAATTGACAGCACTGTCATGAGATGTTGTTTTTAATCAAAAATGTAAGTGTTGATATGTATGGTGTTGGAGTGTTTTAAAAAACACTGGTGGATATTTTTGGTAAATTTTGACGATTACGTAACCTAAAATGACATTATGTAGCCAAAGTGTAACAGCCACATGCCCGGATGATCGCCTCAACACTTCTCTTCATACTGCCAGTAAGGTGTCTAATGCGATTTTGAGGTAATTTTGCCATTGTTTGTTCCAGTTGTTGAAGGTTTACTACAGGTGGTTTGTACCATTGCCCAAATAAAATTTAAAATTTCAGTTGTGGTCATGTAAAAATAGAGGCAAAATGCCAGGTGTGCTTAACTCATTTCCAGGTGTATATATTCTTTCATATGATTAAACAGTAAAAAGAGCAGTTGGATTTCACAGTTACTTGAGGTCATCTGTTTATGCACAAAAGAAAGGAAGAACATCTTTATAACAATACCCTTTGTGTTAAAGTAAAAACAATGGTATTTCAATATATTTTATTTAACATAAAATAACATCACATAAATATTTACAAACTTCTTAAATTTAGCCTTTAATGAAATGACCTTTTGGTTGAAAATGGCTAAACTATAAAAAGCTATTTCAAATTAAACACAGAATTTGTTTGTTCAAACACGTCGGTGGCAAGCCATTATTTCTGTGAGCAAGAAATTTTACACTCATTGCTTAGTACTGGTTGTTCCAGGAATAGATTTGAGGGTGTTTCAATAAGCTTATAGCATCCAACACAATCAAACTAAAATAAATTCATATAAGGAATGAAGATCACAATTAAAAGGTTTTTATGTAAAAGAATACTTGTATGTGACATATGGTAGTAAAGAGTTTAGTCAGACATTCTGGATATGAAATCTAACACATCATGAATATGAAATTTACTATGACCAGATATTTCTGCTGACTCTTACAGGGATAATGCAATGAAATATGAATGTAAGTAAGTGTTATTCAAGTTATAAATAACACTGTCTAATCCTTGTGGTTCAATATATTAATCATGTTCACACAGGACTTTTATTAATGGAAGTTTGGGAGTCATTTACTTCTTGATTTTGGCTTATGACTTCCAAAATTTAATGCTTTTTCTTCTTTATCTACATAATGTGACTTCAAATGTCACAATTTTTACATATCTGACTTCCAAATTTAGGAACTTAATGGAAGCCCTGTTCACATTATTCAGTTACGATAGCTTGTTGAAAGTCCTGATTATTAAAATGATGGCAGTGAAAAACCATTGTCACAGCTTTCTTCCTTCTGTATGCTGTTCCAGAAATTGTTTATGGAATTTTGAAAAAAATATATTTCAAAAATCCTCTGCATGAAAGAAATATTCTTTGAATAACAAAGGGCACATGCATGAATTTATTGCTTAAACATTTAAAAACCCTACAAAAATAGCTTGATAATATTTTGTTCTGAAACATTCTATTATGTTTACATACCATTATTAATGTATGTTAAATAGCAGAGACATTCTATGTCACAACATTTTCGGGAATCAACCATAAGATTACGAAAACAAGAGCTGTCGGTAGGACAGCAAAGCTCGACTATTCTTAGTGCTTGATAGTAAAAAAAATGCTTGATACAGTTACCTCCTCCTGTCTACAGGTTGGGGTCATGATGGTGAACAAGTGTGCAAAGTTTCAAAGCCATATGTCAATGGACTTTGAAAATATTTGAACTATTACAAAAACTTTAACGTAAATTCTAAGTCGAAAAAGGGGCATAATTTTGTCAAAATGCTTGATAGAGTTACCTCCTCCTGTCTACAGGTTGGGGTCATGATGGTAAACAAGTGTGCAAAATTTCAAAGCCATATGTCAATGGACTTTGAAAATATTTGAACTATTACAAAAACTTTAACGTAAATTCTAAGTCGAAAAAGGGGCATAATTCTGTCAAAATGCTTGATAGAGTTACCTCCTCCTGTCTACAGGTTGGGGTCATGATGGTAAACAAGTGTGCAAAATTTCAAAGCCATATGTCAATGGACTTTGAAAATATTTGAACTATTACAAAAACTTTAACGTAAATTCTAAGTCGAAAAAGGGGCATAATTCTGTCAAAATGCTTGATAGAGTTACCTCCTCCTGTCTACAGGTTGGGGTCTTGATGGTGAACAAGTGTGCAAAGTTTCAAAGCCATATGTCAATGGACTTTGAAAATATTTGAACTATTACAAAAACTTTAACATAAGTGGTTACGCCGACGCAGACGCCGACGCTCGGGTGACTACAATAGCTCTACTTATTCTTATCGAATAGTCGAGCTAACAACCATACATGTAGTTTTAGCGTTTATAATTTTTATGAAATGTTACATTTGATATGGCTTTATACCCCTACAATGCATAAACAACATTCTTCTTTATCATTCAAACAGTTATACAACCTCGCACTTAATCCAATTGAATGTATTCTGGAACATTTCAATCTATTCAGTAAACTATTTCAATTTTAAAATCACAGGCGCTTTTATCGAACAAACTGACAATATTAACTTTGTGTATCCGTTGAAGGCTGAACATCTGAATTATCTTTGGGTTCATTAACTGTTGATATTGAAGTTTCAGTCTCTCCAACACTTGGTGCAGGGTCAACACTTGGTGCAGGGTCAACACTTGATGCAGGGTCAACACTTGGTGCAGGGTCAACACTTGGTGCAGGGTTTAAATATTGTTCTGTGACAAATATATCTGGAGGCATAAACTCTCCCCTCTCTTCTCTGCTCTGGCCGGACTTTTTCTAAATATACAAAATTACATTTTTCAATTTGATGAGTTACTGATGAACTAATTCTATCTGCGACAGAATGGCCATGTGGTTAACACATCAGACTAGTAATCTAAGGATTCCTAGCCGTGTGGGTTCAAACCCAGTCAAGGGCAAGCCGTTGTTTCCCAGATTAAGACACTCGTTGCTTAGTACTGGTTGGTTTCAGGAACAGATTGGAGAGTGTTTCAATAAGCTTATAGCTTCCAACACAATCAAACTAAAATAAATTTGTATGAACTAAACTAATCTAAATAAGAAATATGCATGTTTATATGTTCATAATGCAAATCTTAATAGCAAATCTAAAACAGGTTGTTCTTTCTTAAGCACAAAATGGAAATAATATTTAATGACAAAATGGGATTGCAAAACCTCAAGAACATAAAAGTACATTATACAGAATGATACAATATTACTTACACCACCCACTAGTGAAGAGAATATTTTCTTAAAACTGCTGAAAGATCCCATATCATTTTCCGCCTTGTTCACACATTCTTCCATATTTGCCACATCTTTTCTTACTATCTTCACAAATTCCTGTAAGTACAATCATTTGAATACTAATAAACACCACTTTCCAAATATAAGTAATATTTGTATTCGCATAATATGGAGACAATAGACATAATAGT
The DNA here is from genome assembly GCF_026571515.1 of Ruditapes philippinarum. Taxonomy (NCBI): domain Eukaryota; kingdom Metazoa; phylum Mollusca; class Bivalvia; order Venerida; family Veneridae; genus Ruditapes; species Ruditapes philippinarum. The sequence continues at coordinate 22,861 of NW_026855204.1, forward strand.
GAGACAATAGAATAAGCAATTTCTAGTTCCATCCTTTGGTGAGGCATGATTCCCCCCCCCCCCCCATACACACACTAGAACTTGGACATTGAGTCTAATGGTTATTTGTTTCTCATCCCTGATTCAGAAATTATGTAGGATTAGGCACACTTGCGGGAACTAAATAATTACTGATAAGTTATCAAGGGATGCTGGTTAGGTGGATAGACTGTCGAGAGATGACCAAAATATGTGTTGAAATCAGATTAAAAACCAGAAGAACATTGATTCTAGTAATATTAACGTAGGAAAAGGGAAATATGAAACAAGAGATTATAGGGACTTGAATTCAGAAAAAAATGATAAAAAAGTCATTAACATTTTGAGATACAAAGTTTAACAGTCAAAAATTAGCAATAGCTACTCAAGTCAGATCAGGCCATTACAATCCCATGAAATGTGAAGTTTTGAAAGAGGGAAGTAAAATGAAAAACAATGATTTATATAGACCTTTTTGTAATTCTGTGAATGTAAAATGAATTAACTGTTCCATTTGAAATTCAGTCTTTCGTGATGAACGACTAATTCTTCACAGGCCAGCTTGGCTGTTATGAAAATTTTACAGGCAAGACCCAATTCTACTAGCTACATGTATATGCTAGTGTTGAATTTTTACAGGCTGTTTTTACCTCAAGTTGGTCAATTCTTCTAAAGATCTGCTTCATGTCTTCACACTTTGTCTGAATCTCTTGAACATTTTTATCTACACATAAACTTGTGTCACTTCTTATCTGCAAAAAAAGAGACAGAAAACACCTCAACTGTATCATTTGTATACTCAATACTAAATACATGTAGTTTAACAAGAGACCTGCAGCAAGGATTTAACTCACTACAGTTTTACAGCAGTACTTCTAGACGCTTGACAGAAATCATGATCATAAAGCAGGAAAATGTTGGGTTTTATTTGGAAAAAATATTGCTTTTTCTGGGTTTCACACATTTTTCATACATGATTGTATTTAAATTAGAGAAGATGAATTAGCTGTCTTGAAGTGCATTATGGCAGTTGAAAAGGCAAGGCTTTGGCATTCAATCATCCAGATGCCCGTTCGAAATTTACCAGAATACAACATAAAGCATTGTGCTCTAAAGAGAAGACAATCATACAACTTGAACAATTGGACAACATTTTTTGCAATTCGGATAATAGTAAATAATCAAAATTATTTTGAGAGAGCTTTCAACATGTTGCTTACTAAGTTAAAACTGATTGGCAAGTACATATAATCTATTTATAATGAACAGAAATTTAAAGTTTGTAACCTATTTTAAAGAAGTCAACAAATATTTTTGTTCTACAAACCTTGTTAAAAATGGCAAATTTTAAGCAACTGTAACACAATAGATTCAGACTTTCTTTACATGGAATTATCATGTCATAAATATTGAAATCATAATGCTGCGACATGGGTAGCAAAATTAATTGTCTCCAGTATTTGCCAGGTTATCCTGAAGCCTGTACAGACAAGTGAAATTTTTCCAGAATTTTCTTCATAAACAGTCTTTGGACAAGTAAAGAAAGCTCGAGATAAAACCGGTACAAAATGTAAATGTAAGTTATGTTAAAGTAAGTCAAAATAGGCCTATATACACAATAAGGATTCTTGACAGTACAGGAGTAGATAACATACCGTGTCAACCAAACCTCCAAACTCGTCCAACTTTGTTAACATTTCTTCTATGCTGTTATAAAATGTCTGCCTCTGAAATGTGTATATTATCAAAAGACAAAAAATTATTTTTTTCAATAAAATTATTATAACAGATTATAACATGATAAAAATATAGCTATCACTGTTTATGTTTTCATTTTACAACTGCAGTTGTAATTAGCTATTTATCAACATTTCTTCTGATGCTGTTTATTTCTGTTATGATGTATAAAATCTTGATGCTCGGGCTATTGCCAGGTGTTAAATACTGTTAAATTGCAAAATTATACAAGTTTTTGAATCTGATCAACATCTTAGTCTCACCTCCTTTGATGAATCCACCTCTAAATACTGGGAATAATCTTTTGCCAGCTCGTGCAAATCAGATTCTAGAATATAATGATTATTTTCTTCCATGGCATGATCCTCTAACATGTTTAACGATCTCAAAACGATGTTATTTTACAAATAAATGCAAACCAAATTCGCTTCCGTATCAGAATCGATTAGAAGAGTATTCACGATCATGTGACCTAATCACGTGACGTAAATATGTCTGCGCCCACGTAAACAAAACCAAAAGTGGATGAATTTTGTTATGAAAAATACCAAATAGACATGTCAAATGAAGATAACGCAACTTTACAGGTAATTAACAGTGTTGGATAATTATATGTGCACTTTGATCATGAAAGATTATCAATGATCATTTAGTTGTCAGCTAGTAACCTGGTAGGCTGGTGGTAGACAGACGTTTCACTATTGAGACGGTTCACACCAAGACGGTTCACACCAAGACGTTTCACTCCCAAATGGGAGTGAAACGTCTTGAAGACGTTTTACTCCCTTCTTATACCAAAATTATTTTGATACTTATGATATACTAAAATAGTCCTAAAATATTGAATTGAATTGAACTAAAATAGACCTTAAATTTAATAAAAATAAATTAAAAAGGGGAATTTCACTTTTTTGTCAATGACTTAAAACTTTGTACTTTAAGTTCTATCATTTCAGATCTTTTGTAAACATGGACTCAATAGGCAATTTTAATTTAAAGCATAACAATCTTGTGACAACAATTAACTTTGAGTAATGTGTCTTTTTGTAGTTAATTTTAATCATGGGATAAAAAAATTGTTAAATTATTTAATGCTAGTATAGTGCTTTTGCGATATATGTCAAAAAATTTAATGGCCATTGAAATCAGAAATATCTTTAAATTTAATTAGGAGCCTTAGGACTTTTTCAATATTTGTCATATTTGTATAATCATTTTTTGTGGCTAAAATTCATTATTATATAAACAAAACTTATGGCTGTTGGCTGTTGTCAAAAAATATTTTAATGGTCCAATAAACAACTGATTAGTAAACTGTTGGTGCAGTGTTTATACAACTGATTTAATAGTGGTGTCAAACTGTTAGTTGATTGTCTCAGTGTTTATACAACTAATTAGGCGATGAGATAATACCACAATTACTTAAGTTTGTTTAATGGCTACTGTTTAATAAATTGATGAAGAAACTAACTTATTTTATACATATGTTTCGCATTTCATTTTTTAAGACTTACAAAAAATAATCATTATATAGTCAATTTATTAATATATTGATTTTTTTTATTATTTGAACAATATTAATTACTTTACTGGTATTTAAACTGATACTTATAATATGTCTTTGTTGTTCTTTCTATGTTATTATATTTTTTTAATTTACTATAAACAGAATTTTCTCATGTTGTTACACTTATAATAAAAGTGATATTTCAGAAATTTGTCTTTCATGTACACATCTTATCACTCAACCCATAATTAAATGAGTAATCTTCTAATAATTCGTATTAACAATACCATTGAAATCAACAAAATGAAACATTAAATTGAATTTCCTTTTTACACTGCTTGATATTAATGAAATTAAAATTGTGTTAACTTTCCTAGTAAACATCTCTAAAAAAATTGGGAGTGAAACGTCCATACAATTGACAAAATGGGAGTGAAACGTCTAGGTGTGAACCGTCTTGGGAGTGAAACGTCTCAATAGTGAAACGTCTTGGGAGTGAAACGTCTGACATTCTAGGCTGGTAATGCACAGGTATGACTAGTTCAATAGATTAGACGTTACAGGCTTGTTATAGTTTTATGTTACGTATTAAACATGGAAAATGAAAAATGTAAACTATCAGATTAATGAATGATAAATATGAAATAGGTTACGTATAGGTCTTATAATTAGGACTACTGGTTGGAGACATAACTCCGACGCATAGATAACCCCAACACTTGGTTTAATTTTTATATTTATCTTATTTTGTCAACAAACAAACACATAGTCACCTAGTAAAAAAGGAGAAGGCCAGACTGTGATGAGATTTTTTTAAATTTGGTAAACTTTTAAAAGTGTTTATGTTGATCACAATTTCTGTTACAAAAACGCCCACAAAACGTTCTTTTTACTTGACTTCCAGATGGTAGTTAGAATTGTCTTGACTGACATGGGAAAATTTCTTTAAAAAAATGGTAATTATCAATAAGGCATAGATAATGCATATAAAATGTAAAAATAAATGATTGATTCTAATTTTCAAGCTAGTTTTTACTTTTAAATTAAAGTGTCGACTTTATCTACTGTCCAGAGTTAAAAAGGCCATGTTTGGATACCGTATTCAGGACCCTAAGGAAGTAACAGTTTCAATTTCAATAAAGGAAATTTGCATATGATTATAAATGTTTGAACCGAACTTTGTGTAGGTGGGTGAAAATTTAAGATATACACAAAAATAAAAACGATATTTAAGAAAAATAGTGATTTAGTGTCGGAGTTATCTCTCCAACCAGTAAGGTATGACATGAATTCAAGTTTCTCGTGCAAACACCTCTGTTTATTTAAATAAAACGCACATATTTAAAAGCATGCACCTAATGCATTTTTTCAAACATTCATGACCCTGCCGTGGTACTGACACTTGCAATGGGATGTGCGGCTCCAAACGTCTTACAATCCAAAAAAAATTTAGTGTCCAACTTTATTTGTCATCCAATGAAAACGCTGTATTTCTTAAAAAGTTTGTGCGTTAATTTTCATAGAAGTACAAAAGTCGATACTATATCGAATTCTGTCCATAGTCGACTTCTATTTTTCATAGTACTTCATAAAACCGCATAGTGACTATGCTATATCGCTCCCGTCGAAGTTTCTAATTTCTGTAGAACAGCACGGATGAACACTAACATATATGTAGAATATATATTCGTTAATCCCAGTATAAATAATAATACTTATCATATAGACTAATTATATCAGTATACTTAATATACATCTACGAATATACATCTACGCTGTTTTGAAAAAAAACACAAATGAATAAATAATTAAAAAAAAAAACAATAACAAACAAACATATTTCAACGTCTATGCATTTTTATAATTTATAATTAATTAGATGTGAATCTGTTTAATAAATAGAGTCTATCTTATATAGAGAGATGAAATAGAAGCCCTGTCAGCAATCTATGGGGATGAATGGTGCATTGTTGATGAAGAACACAAGATATACTGTATAGAGGTCACAGATGGACAAACTAAACCAGTCTGGAAAATTTGTATACAAGTACTTAAAAAAGTTCTTCAGAAGTTTAAAAAGTTTTCAGAAAAAAAATCTTTAATAAACATCTTTAATTAACAGATTTGATTTGATTAAAAAAAACATGCCTGTAATTTTGGTTCAATTATGTGTTCAACTATTATTTAAAAAAGATCATTATAAGCTGTATCAAAACTTTAGAAGTGGCTGTGAACCAGTTCTTTGTTAGCAATGTGCTCTATATAATTATGTAAGAATTTTTTGTAGTTTAAAATATCTTCTATCCATACAAAATTAAGAAGTAAAACATTTAGTAAATCTTTTAGGTTCATCTCCCAGAAGATTATCCAAGTGAGTCTCCGCCTGAATATCAAATAAAGTAAGATGATTACCAGCATCTATTTTTTTATAACTAGTATTCTAGAAAATATTACATGAACGTGGATCCCATATATTGAATTTACTCATTAAATTCATTAATTTTGATTCAGAGTTTACACATACTCAAATATTTTTATAAACTGTTATATACTCTGATCCTACAGAGAAAACCAAAGAAAACAAACATTTGGTTTTATCTCCCTATTAAGGCATCTATAAAACAAAAGTGACACATGTGTGATTATGCTCATTTACATATTAATTTCACAACTATTTTTACCTATCTCAAAAAGCGGCACACTGTGACAGGTATGAGATAAATCAGCATATTTTTAGCTTGACTCTTTGAAGAATAGATAATATCAGAGCCATTGTTATTGTAACACTTTGGTTAAGTTCTTATTTTCTTCATCATAACCGGGCATTGATGTTTTGCTTTTAAATTTGAAATGTTTTTATATGACTCCACCATACATGTGAACTTTTTTCGATGGTCAAGTGGGAGGTTTTTCTTCAAAAAGAGGGAGATTTAAGAATTTGCAATAAACAAAGAAGGAAAATCTGATATCAGAAATAGGGAGATTTCTTTAATTTTCGAAAATACCCCTTATTCTAAGAAAAATCTTTGAAAATATATGGCTGCAGAAAGTGGGAGTCTCCCTCTTAAAGTGGGAGAGTTCACATGTATGCTCCACTTGTAGGCAAGATGCTAAATTCCTAATACTTATGCCTTTTTTAAATATTCCAAAAGGTGTACTGAATTACCTGTGTTTTTTTTCCTGCTTTTCTAGTGCACCATGGCTACGTGGAGATGAAAAAAGGAATTTAGAAGCGGCATTAGCAGACATTTACTGGTAACAGATTATAGAAATTTAGTAAAGAATAAACTGTATATATATAAATTCATTCTGTTATGAACTTTCACTTTTGCTTCATATTAAATGACAAAATGAAAGGCTTATATCATCTATACATTGGTAATATTACAACTTGAAATATTTCGTCATTCTCTTTGAGAGAGTTCTATCAAAAGATTGTTGCCGGCAGATATTTAATTTGACAATGATAAAATTTGTTTGCTTTTCAGCCTCCAGCCCATGCAAAAATACACAATATACTTACAAAATGTTTAAATTTGAAGCTTTTTTTTTCAGTGAGAATCTTGGAGAAAGTATTGTATATCTGTGGACAGAGAAAATACGAGAGTTTCTGCAAGCTAAAATAACATCTCCAGTTAGTGATGGTATATTGCATTTTTACACATTTTGGACTGGTCATGGAAATTCATATATACCCCCCACTTATATTTCAGTCCTTTGCCTTGTAAACATACTGCTAAGAATGCTGGATTTAAGATGCTCCCTTACAGTAGAAAAATGCTCCTCTGTATGTGTGTGGCACAGAGAATGACAATTTGAAAAGGAAGACTTAACAGCTTGTTTCAGGGCTACCTGCTTTTCATATTGTCTCAGGTTACTGTACATTTAGGTTTTCACTTAAATTATCACCAATTTGTGCTTTAAAATAAACCCTTTAAGGGCATAATTGGTAACATTTCCTGATTTGACAGGGAAAGCTACTTTTTATGCCTTAATGGAGGGATGGACACTCATTAAGCATAGCGTACATAACTATATTTGTGTGTGGTTTAAACCCTGCTTTTGTCAAAAAGTGAGTTTTAATCTTTGCATATTGTCATTTTTCTGCATATCCTTATGAATCCCGAGTTATTAGAATATACAGAATTTATTTTAGTTTGATTGTGTAGAAAGCAATAAGTTTATAGACACACTCTGTTATTTGTTCCAGGAACCAACAAATAATGAGCACCAAGTGAGCATTGGGTGTAAAGTTTCTTGCTCAAAGTAACAATTACTCATGTTATACTTGCCCAAAATGTCATTAAAACTCATCACAAGCTTATGTCATAACTTTGTGACTAATTTTTTGGTTCCAAAATGTCCTCATTCATGATGAAATTTGTTTAACTAGCAATAAATAAATAAGATACTATTACCTTCAGGTGGAGAGCAGTTATCAGGTGAACGTCAAATAAACTTGACAACAGAAGTTGACCACGGTGATGACTTTGATCTCAGCTTAATAGAAACACTGTCCAATCATTCTGACCACAGCATAGAAACATCAGATGGTATGTAAAATCCCAATGGTACCATATTATACTAGTAGTTTATTTTCTAGAAAATGATGTTATATCAATGTTTGTACTTCCTTGGTGCAATTACAGGTTTGGTTAATGATTGTTTAATTTGATCATTTTCTGCATACTTAAAATACAGATATATTATGAATGAAATAAAGCTTGGAGTATACTGTAAGTAAGTCATTGTTTCAACAGAATATATATTTATCATAGGTTTGAACTTAAGTGATTGAACTTGTCTTAGGTTTGAACTTAAGTGATTGTAATGTGTAATTGTGTCTATGTTTAAACCTTTGATCTGCTGGAACCAAAAGTGATTAGCATTTACCTCCAGTATAGAGTCAGGACAGACTAGGCTCTATATTGTTGGCCGACTTACTTTATATATTCATTGATCATTGACAGTTCGAACAAGAGCCACCTCCTAGTTGGGGCCATGCTCAACATTATCTTATTTCTAAAGCCAAACACATCAGAGGAAGAATATTAATTTCTTAAGTTGAGCTAAAAATGGAACCTGGAAAAGTCTATTTTAGAATTGAAGCATATTAACAGTTAAATTGGATATGTTTTTACTCAGAGCATTTCTTCATACATCATTGTTTCAAGTGATTTGTATTAACATTAGGTAGTGATGCATCTGACGCTTGCGAAAAATTAATGCAGAATTATTCCATTACAAAAATAGATCTACTTAATCATGATTTGCTTAGCTATTGATTTATTGTTGTTTATTGTTGTTTTAAATTTGAATCATTGTAAATGATACACTTACCTGCCCTGTATGTTTAATATGGGAATACATAATTATATAAGAATAAATTATTTTGATAATTTATGTATTTTATTGTTTATCTTCTAGATTTGGAGTGTCCTGTAATAACACATGGAGCATGCGTCACAGACAGACGTAGTACGTTTCAACCGCATTTAGCTCCAGTCTCACATAAATGCCAGGTACCAGTTATCATCATATCATATCTGATATTCTTAAAGTATCCAGTATATTTCTATTTGAATTCAGTAGCAACTTCTTCGAGGTGCTGAACATAATGGCATCCTCCTAAAAACATTGCTACCAAAAAAAATAACTTGCATCAAGTCATATTAAAGCTGCATGCCTTCGGACGAGCCAAAATATTTCAAGAAAATTAAACTTGGGGAATATGTACTAAGATTTTAAGAAAAGTAAAAATATTAAAGATTCAAGTGATAATTTATATCTTGTGTGCAATTAATCACTAATTTTTGCAGTATTAATCACTATAATTCTACTGCGTTAGTAATGCAGTAGGGGCTATTTTTGCATATTTTGACCTCTTTTTGGTAATTTACGTGGATCATAAGTGCCGATTGCAATGTGTCAATTACATTCTTTGTTCACTTAACAATATTTTACCTTTCATTTCAAAATTTTCATGAAATTAGGACATATCTGGAGGCGTGCTGCTTTAAAGCTGCAATAAGGAATTGATTTTTGTGGCTCTTTGTGTTTTTATACTATGCCAGAAATTTCATTTAAAAGCACAAACATTTTTGGAAATGTTTCTGATGAATTTGAGTCTTTTTGTCACAATTTATAGTTTATGTAAGATGGTCTACTCTGAGACTTTTGGCCTCAATGTTATAAAACGTTCTGTCTCAAATCTCAGGATTTTCATTCTGTAAATAAATGTTATCTGACTAATCATAATCCAGAGAACTGAGTTTAGAAAATTGCTTTATAATCTCAAACCATGGTTTCCGGACTGAGTCTAATATAAGTAAAAAATCTAAACAAATTGTTTTAGATTTTATTAAGAAGTTACCCTGTCAAAAGACATAAAATCAAGTTTTTCTAATATTTTTTTTGGCTTTGATAGGAGATTTTTACATCTGAAATTGTGTTGAGCAATTGTTTTTCTTTTTTATCACCTGTATGCAAAGGAATGGAATATGTCATGGTATAGCACCAAAAGAAAACACATACATGTATTGACCAAAAGATTTAATTGTCATTTCAGATCAAGATGGTTCTGGATAAGCTATATGAGAACAAAAAGATAGCTAATGCAACACATAATATATATGCTTACCGGATCACCACTAGTAAAGGCTCTAATAATGTTATGTTACAAGGCTGTGAAGATGATGGTGAAACCCATGCTGGGGGTAGAATGTTACATCTACTACAAGTAAGAACAAGTTTGAAGACAATCCATTCAAAAATAACAAAGTAACAACCAATAACAGCATGAACAAGCAAAAATTGGACTTTTAACCTTGAAGGTCAAGGTCATTTATGGATGAAGGTCAAGGTTAGTGTGGTCTACTGAAAGGTCTTGTCCCAAGGGTTGTTGTGGCCAAGTATGAAGACAATACACCAAGAAATAAAAAAGTTATGATCCAGGTACAAGTTTTCGGACGGCAACGGCAACGGAGACGGCAACGGCAACGCCGACCTGACTATAACAATACCTCTACTTTTTTTTTTCAAAAAAAAAAAAGTCGAGCTAACAATGATCTGATTGATTCTAATTATGTGGTCTCTGGAAGTAATTCTGTTATTAAGATTTTGCAAATTAAAATGAAATTGAATTTGGGCATTGGATAGCAGGTAGGGTTGGGATTTTATACATGATTTTATCTAGGGAACAAAATTTGACAAATTATCTTATCTACGAAACAAAATCTCACTTCTGAGAGTTCCTCCCAAAATAATCAATTTTTATTTTAGTTTTTAATTCTTTTCACCATAGTAGGCCTTTTTTGTCTCTTAAAAGAATGAAATGAATTACTTTAATTCAAGTAGATGTTCTTGCTTTGACATAGGAAATTGAAATGTAACTTTTGAATTTTATTTTGATATATCATTTTACAGTGAAATTATGAAATATACAATTACAGTAGCCAAACTATTTGAAAGAGTAAGGGAGTGTCTATCATAAATAAATGGAAATTCTAGCAGAAATGTATTCAATTGTGAATAAAATTGTAAAAAAAATACAAATACATAAATATTTGTGGAATTCAAGTTAAGTGTTGTACTTTACAGAATGAATTTTCATTTGAAGATAATTTGATAAAGTCATGAAGGAAAGTGTATTTTATATCCATTTATAATATACAATGACTATTTTTCTTTAACAAGTTAATTTCTGTTCAAAATTATGTTCCCATGAAATAAAAAATAATGTAAGTATGAAATAATAAGATGTACAGCTACATGGATACAAAACTTTCATTTACAGATATTAAATGCAGAGAATGTGATTGTGATAGTATCAAGATGGTACGGGGGTATATTACTGGGTCCTGATAGATTTAAACATATCAATAATTGTACACGGACAATTCTACAAGAGTGTGATTACATCAAAGAGAAGGTAACTCTATCAAGTACTTTTTTCTTTTCTTTTTGAATTAATAAATGAAATCAACAGTTTTTTTATTAAATATGTGAATTCACTACCATATCATAGGAAAGTTTATGTTCTTTAATTATATATTTTTATAATCATGAATATGTTAAAGGAATAAGATAAAAACACACATCTTAGGGTAATAGTGCATATTTGCAACACCAGAACTGAAATAACACCCAAGGTAGAGAAACATTTTAAAATAATAAAGTGAGCAGAGCTGCCAGGGGAGAGAACTAGAATATTACATTTTCTTAAGTCAAGATTGATTACTCCCCCTGGGGACTATTGCAAAACATTATTGACAGGGTGATATACATTCTCAGGATGATAGATCAAAATAACACCATGTGACATTACATAAGGCTATACCTCTCCAATATACCAGACTTAAAAAGTTTATTTGTAGAGATCTCATGACTTGTGCAGACTAAAGTCAATTTGTAGAGGTCTAACTTTCTATTTGTTACCATAAGTCTGTTGGTTTGAACGAACAATTGTAGATGACTACCAAAACACACTTGCTTTGTAGGCTGGTTAGTTCATTTGTAGAGGATTACTAAAATACACTTCAATTGAAGCTCTTGTGTCCATTTGTTAAGTTCTACCAAATTTAAACTCCATTTTGCAGGTACACGTCTTAAAAATACTTATGCCTCAATGAAGAATTGTCATTGGGCATGGTCCTATAGAACTTACATACATTTATTTTGCACTTAGAACTATTTTATCTCTTGCAGGGAGATAAGAAAGGACCCAAAAGTAGTGGTGAGAAGAAGAAAAGGTGATGCCAGATCTGTGTTGTGATAAACTGGTTTAATATACAATATAATTGTGATTAATAAGAATTCTGTGAAGGTGCACATGTGCCATGCATTTAGTAGCAAGTTGTGTTTCACACTTTATTTGTTTCCAAAAACATTTCTTTCAGATTATATTTCATTACAATGTCTGCTCAAGGAAACAGTGTTGGACTCTGTATTTTTGTATCTTTTTGTAGCTGTTGGCATTATTTTTTTGTTCTTGTGGATAGAATGTTTTATAAATTTTTATATATTTTTTATCAATTTTTATTAAAAATGTCAAAATTCTCAAATTATTCAACTAGTCCTTGCCTAAAAAATATACAAGATGTGATTGAATGACATTCTGAAAGCCTTTATATCTTATTCTTAGCAAATTGAATAAATGTTATAGTTATAGGCTTCTAAGTTTGGGGGAATGCTTGTTCGGAACAGGGTATTACTTGTACAGATTCTTTTAAATATTTTTGCCAGTATAAAATTGAAATACTGAAAAAATAACTTATGTTGCCGATATTTGGATCTCCTTTATGTGGAATGTTTTTATTGTTTTGTTTTAAATGAAAAATTGTAAATAAATATCTTTATACCTACTTATTTTGGATTTTGATGACCATCCATGGCAATGAATGCTGTTATACAGAAAATATAAAATATATACAGATAAGTTTCAACCAAATGCACTTATTTCTCAAATTCTATATTTGGTTTGATCTCCTTCATGGAGCTAAATATAGAATAGAATATTCTATGTATATCTGTGATCTCCTTTGAATGTTGAACAGTTCAAAGTCTTTAAAAGTAACAAATTTCAATATTCAAAAAATAAAAATTAAGCTGCCAATGGTAGAGACAGAGCTTGGTCAGACTGTACAGATGTGCAGGCTGGCCTGGCTCAGTAGTGGTGACAAATGCTGGTCCTTTCAAGGTACCAGCATGTTCAGACATCAGTTTATTTATTGAATAGTAAGAAGGTTACCATTTGTTGAATAAATACTGTAAACAAGGATGACCAACATTTAATGTCATGATTTAGGATCATCAGCAATGTTCAATTTTGAGTATTTTTGACCAGATTTTTTTTTGCCAAGCTATCTTGTAACAACATGAAAAATGATCAGATTAACCAATAGACCAACACTGCACTATATATCAATTGTACCCAGGGAGGTAACTAGTATAACCTTAATGGACAAGGTGGCCACACCTTAGATCTCACTTTGTCTTTAATTAACAACAGAATATGGCAGGAATGCACATTTTTAATGAAAATTATAAGAAAATGTAAATATAAAATTAAAATATAATAATTTTGATAATAACAAAAAGAGGTAGGCATGAAAAATGTTAACATAAAATATGAAATTTGAATAACAAATAATATTGATCATACAGGTGTTTAAATAAGTGTATTCTGAACTTGTTGAATTCATTTACATACACGTGTATAGAAACATAATTTAAACAATTCTTGCTAATTTTCAGTTCAGCTAGTAGACACCTGAATGTAGATCTATATCAAAAATATTTCAGTGAAACAAAAATTGCATATGTATTTATTAATAATAATTATCAAATAAACAACAACAAAAATACAACAGGCAAGATGATTTTTGAAACTGTTATAAATGTACATTAACTGATATAATCTTAATTATATTTTTATAGATCTATATTTATGAGACTTTATTTATCACATATACTGTTAGACATAATGTCAGAATTAATTATGTCAGACCTATATATAATCATATTTTAAACTCCCATCTGGGACTTGGATTGGGATCACATAAGACTAGTCCCAGCTCCCAGAAGACAATTAGAATCTACATTATTCTAAGTTAAAAGAACTACTAAAATTGTATAAATTTTGATATATTCACAGGTGTCTACTGGCTGTTCAAAATTTGCATAGATTTAGATCTACATGTTTGTTAAGACCTTCAGTCCTTTTATTTTACAAGAATGCATTTACTGTCCTGTACTAAGGCACTAAAATTAACAATGTTAACTTCTTCGTCGTCAAAGAACACTACTTGACGTTTATTAATGTTCGTCCCAAACCCAACAGTGTCGTTAGAACCGTAACCATGGCAATGACTATCTATTCCGTCTGCAACATCACCATCGACAAAGTCTACTGGAAGTTGAATTCCTGTCGTCTGCTGAGAATCACGTTTTGCCTGTGGTGCGGTTTGTGTAACGTTTAAGAAAGTTTCCGCTTTATCATAACCACATATTATAATATTACCTTTTCGCGCAAATTTCCCTGCTTGTATTTCAACCTTATCTTCCTCATTTGTGAAGAGTTGTAACAGACCGAGTTTGTTGACTTCGTAAAGAAGAGTTTCTAGGTTTATTTTAGATGGATATATCGCGCTTATCACATACATTTCACACTGTTTCTCTTTTTGCCACCGCAGCAGTCTCTCCTTCTCCACCCGTGAAGATATTTGTCTTTTTTCTCGGTCATACAGTTTTAAAGTATTATCCCAATCAAACACGAGTATGCCTCTATCCGGTATAAGGTCTTCACTAATCTCTGTACATGTATTGAGGCCATTTTAAATACATGTATCTCACTCTATATGTTGAAATCTTAAAATAAGATCATCATATAATTTTCAGTAGTTCTAGATACTATGTATTATATGTGCGCGGATGTAAAATTCACACAACTTAACACTACTTTGTTGCCCATAGTTGCCTGTAAATATTTTATTTAATATTAGATCTGATTAATTTAATTGCTCCATTGCATTAACATAATAAAAACAAGATTCGCATATGCCAGAGGATATAGAAAGGGAAATTACTATCAATGAAAATATCATTTAGATTTGCTTCCCTTGCTTGACTTTCATGTGAACTTACTGTAGGGTTGAAACAAGGGAAGATAATGTCACCTTTGTAAGATTTAGAGCTTTTTTTGCAAGATAATGTAGATTCTGGTTTAGTCATTGATAATATTGTATTAATTTTGTTATTATTTGCAGACGATATGGTAATTTTAGGAAAGTCAAAGGAGGAATTGCAGAAAAATTTAAACCTATTGTATGATTATTGTAGTAAATGGGGATTAGAAGTTAATACTGAAAAAAAACTAAAATTATGGTATTTAGAAAAAGAGGGGGATTATTGTTAAATGAACATTGGACATATAATGGGACAGAGCTAGAGGTAGTGAACGATTTTAAAACTATTTAGGGACTGTTTTTCATTATACTGGAAATTTTACGCTAAATCAGGAATATCTCACTGGAAAGGCTCTTAAGGCATTGAATTTATTAATGATTAATTGTAAAAAGATTAAGTTAAGGCCTAAAGTTTTATGTCAATTATTCGATGCATTTGTTGGTTCGATATTAAACTACGCAGCAGAAATTTGGGGTAATACAAAGTCAAAAGTTATTGAACGAATCCATCTGAAATTTTGCAAACATTTATTAAAGGTTAGAAATAGTACTTGTTCTGTTGGTGTGTACGGTGAATTGGGCAGATACCCATTGTATATTAAGCGTTATGTAGCCATGATAAAATATTGGTTAAGATTAATAAATAGTGACAATATTTAATTAAATCGTGTTTATGTAATGTCATTGGAACATTGTAACAAAGGTTTTAAAAACTGGGTGACCAATGTTAAAGCTCTATTATGTGACTTCGGATTTACGTATGTTTGGGACAATCCATGCGCTATTGATAAAAATTTTGTATATATATTTAAGGAGAGAGTGATCGATTGTTTTATACAAGGATGGAATGTAAATAAGGGAACTAGCGAAGTGTTAGATTTGTATAAAAACTTTAAAAATGTTTTTGGATACGAAGCATATTTAGATATTTTACCTAGTTCATTAAGATGTTACATTACTAGATTAAGAATTTCAGCGCATGCTCTAAGACTGGAAGGTATGCCAGAAATAGAATACCTAGAAACGAAAGATATTGTCAATGTTGTCATTCACTAGATTTAGAAGATGAATACCACTTTGTTATTATATGCCCTATCTATTCAGATTTACGTAAAAAATTAATAGCAAAATATTATTATATCAAACCACGGATTTATATTACAGGGATCGGACACTCCCAGTTAACCCTATATAAATGCTTAAATATCTTGTCGTGCACCCGATAAAGATACATCGATCGATAATTTACCGGCGCTAAGCGTAAACTTGAAATTCTATCAATATTAATGATAATATCCAAAATATACCCCCAATACAGTATAAATAATTTATAGTATATAGGGGGTATATTTGGATAGTATCATTAATATTGGTTATTTGATAGAATTTCAAGTTCCTGTGCGGATACCTACTTTACAAAATACCATACAGCTTTTTCCATTTATTATCCGATTTTGGAAATTTAAAGTTTATTTTAAAGAAAAATACTTGTTTAATTCAAATATCTAATTTATTTTTTAAAGGTTCAGTTTATCTGTCCGCAACGACAATTAAAAAATTAACTTGACGAAATCCGCGGTAAATTTACATGTTTTATATAAAAAGCAGGTATTTGAAATTTATTATTACGGTATCATAATAATTTCAATATCAAAATAAAAAAGAAGCCGATGTAAGTTATTCACAGATGATCAAAGATGCAATATTTAAGATTTATTGGGTTATGTAGTCAAATTTATTTATTTGTAATATAAATCCGTGATCAAACCAAGTGTATATAAGTTTTTAGAATTGTTACAAACAGAAAATAAGACTGCTCTTTATAAATTAGGGTTATACTGTAAAAACGCAATGTCTATAAGAAATTCGATTATTAATATTACGGATTAGTGTAATATTGTCTTGAAATATTGAACGTGCCTGTTAGTGTTTATATGGTTGCTTTGGTCAACCAGACTGTGTTAGTTTGTATATATGTATGTTTATAGTTTGATGTTGTAAATAAGATGTTATTTATTATAAGCCTAATAGTGTTTATATGGATGTTTCTGGTCAACCGTACAGTTCTAATTTAATAGATGATTAGTTATATTCAGTTATGAAAAGACACTTAACAAAAATGGTCTCATAGGTGTATCAATATTTGCCCGATCATGCTGAAATTTTCAATAAATACAGAAAAGAGACAGGCTATTATTTTTATTTGTTTTCTTTTTTCATTCAAGATAAATTTTAAGATACATTTCTAAAAAATGTGAGTGCGTGTCGAAAGTCGATGTTGCAAAATGATGTTTTTAAACCGTGTGTGCCACTCCTACTGTGCATCACAGCCTTGGAGCGTCGTCGCATCAATGTAACATACCGTTGGAGATAATTTTGGGGTCGGCGAGGAATGTTATAAACGCTGCCAGTTACTCTGTTATGAAGATAAGCCTTCTTAAGCCTTGGTATTACATTGCGGTGACCACCATGCGTTGCGCAACCTCCAAATGATATAAACATATAATAAGTAAAAAACAAATATGCAATTACGTTCGTCTTTGGAAGGAACTGAATTTAAATGATTTTCAGCTTTTACAATGCAATTGAGTTTAGATAATTATATAAACAAATTATTTTTTACCAGTCTCTGATTGGTGTACTCCAGCGTAGACCAATCCTAGGGCTATGCCACGCTGTTGAATAGATAATGTACCCATATGTTATGTTTTTCTGATATGTGGATCTCTGTTGTATTCGAGAATATCATGTGCAATTTTCTTTCACGCATTCACACAATTTTTTCGTGCATTGTGTGAATTTTGTACGTTCACGGTTGAACGCGCCGCATAATTAATTTTGACAAGTTTGAGCACGGGAAAAGTGTGGAAATGCAGCCAATAGTCAGAACCCAAAATTTTGTAAATAAATATTGATGAACAAAAAAGTTATAAGGACATAAAAGGTGCACACTTATAAGATTTGTTAAGTGTATATTATAATTAAGCCAAACATTGTTGAAAAGATAGCAAACTTTATATGGATGTTTCTGGTCAACCGCACAGTTCTTATTAAATAGATTATTAGTTATATTTAGTTATGAAAATATCTTATAATTAGCCAAAACATTGTTGAATATAGTGCAATGAGCGTTTTATAACTCGAAATATACAATATGGACAAGACTACATTAATTAGCTCCCTTGCGAAATCTAATATAGTATACTATATATAGTATATAGTTAGATATCGGTGTTTATTACGTATGTATAGATAACTTTATTACAAGTGACACAATAATGTATGTGAAATTCACGCTATCTTTGTCAACATGTTCGTAACTCAATATTAAACTATGTAATATATGTTAAAATGATTATGTCAAATCCTATACTGAAGGAAACAAATTAGATTAAACTGTTCACCTTCAAGAAATTTGCAGACTATCCATTGAGTTTGTGATTGTATATATGTATGTATGAATGAATGTATTATGTAATTGTCTATGTACTTTGTATACGTCAAAATAAACTTTCTGTTCTGTTCTGTTCATATATGTGAAGCCGACGAGGAAATATTCTTCAATTAAAAAACAAAACAAAATATATGTGCGATGTTTTCCTTCGATAGAGGAATCAAATTATATAAGTTTGAAAAAACTGCTGCGTGAAAGGAATGAATATTGTTAATCAAACATTATTATAATGTCTGAATATTGTGAAATAATCAAATCAAATTTTTATTTTTTGATTTGTAGTGTTAATTTCATCTGGAGTCTTCCCAAGAAAAACAGATCATTTGCAAACAAAAGGTGAATAAGAATAATATCATCAATATTTAATTACCGAGCTGCTTTAACAAGATTTCGTTTATCGTCACACAGATTGTAGATGGCATAAACCGCATCCGATTCCAAGGAATGAACGCAAATGTATCTTATGTAACACACTAGAAGACGAATTTCATTTTCTTTTAGAATGCGAATTATATAAAGATTTAAGAATAAGATATATAAAACAATATTTTCGAAAAAGACCGAACATTCCAAAGTTTGTTGAACTTCTTTCCAGCGACCAAAAGCAAATAAATACTTATTTAAAGCCATGGAACGCCGTAACATAGTTTTATATTAAATGCGAGTCACTTTTCTCCACAAAATATATTTTAACATTTTTCTCTTGTGGAAGACTATTTTGATATATTAAATAATATTATTGTATGCGTTTGCTGTGTGTGTGCGCGCGTGTGTGCGTGCGTGCGTGTGCGTGTTCGAAGTTGAATACTCACGTATACTTTCTGTATTTTTCAAAATCTTGTTGACGATGTCTTTAATAGGTGTAGAACTGTTTGAAAATTTGAGAAGATTTACATAACAGCATTTATATCTTATTGATTGATACTGTTGTTTCACCAGTTGCCTCTTATAGTTGGCAAAATGATAATGATTGCATGCAGTGATATGATTGATATTTTTTACGATTACATACATTTATGATGATTTATACAGAATTGGACCGCCACTGATTATTTTGTAAAAAAAACAACATTGTATTATATATTTGTATATATGTACTCACAGGCATTTGCCTTTTATTCAATAAAATTATTTATCATCATCATATTTACACCTGATACACACACTGTAAAGATGTTGGTAATATTCAACAATTAAATGATACAGAATTTCATATATAGTGATGGAGAGTTAATTAACAACAATGATTTAAGAAAAAATACTCTCACTAATAACACAGTTTGGTAGAATACTGTAAACCAATCCGATTTAAGTCAGCTCCTAATTAACGCTTCGCTTTACATGCAAGAACTTAAGTAGAACTGTCACATTGAGTATAAACATATATGATACAAGAAATCATTTGAATTTTGAACATAAATTTGTAACAATATATCAAAATTCAATTTTTAGTACTAACAATAATGTTCCTGTTTTTAATATATTTATATTACAATGTATTTTTTTTTCAGAAATCAATAATCATTATCGCGATTTTTAAGTAATACTAGAACAAGCAGTGTAACAATATATTTGAGCCGCGCCATGACAAAACCAACATAATGGGTTTGCGACCAGCATGGATCCAGACCAGCCTGCGCAAACGCTATAACAAGTAGAGAAACTGATAGCGAACAGCATGGATCCTGATCAGACTGCGCGGATGCGCAGGCTGGTCTGGATCCATGCTGGTCGCAAACCCATTATGTTGGTTTTGTCATGGCACGGCTCATTTATGTTTAGATAAGAAATGGCACATTTAGATTATATATCGAATACTAAATTTAAAAGGTCTCAAAATTAATTTGAAAGAAAAAAAAACAACAAGAAAACAACGGTTTTTTTTATAATTATTATAATTATTCTGATTAACTTCACTTATTGTAAATGAAATGCTGATCAGTTCATTTCCGATCTAGATTTTTTTTCCTTATGTACTTCGATTTTTTTCTGCCTACCTGTTAATTTTGCCGATGTTTCTTCATAGTTGGAACGTTCTGAAATAATGTCTAGTTCAGTTTCAATCAACATGTAACATGACTTTTATTACTTATAGACCTTTGTTACAGTATGGTGTCAAAATTACATGTTTTTTTTTTTTGTTTCTTTTTTAAAAATTTTACTACGCTTTATCAAGAACTGTCCATTTTCTATAAAAAAAAGTGGATTTTTATACCACCAAAAATAACGATGTTAAGCAACATCAGGATATACTCTGGTCGCATGATGCTGGTGGTAGCGTTCGTATCTCTGCTTGTACTCGGAGGAGGATATATGTTGTCCTCGGAGATTTATGTTGTCCTCGGAGGATTTATGTTGTCCTCGGAGGATTTATGTTGTCCTCGGAGATTTATGTTGTCCTCGGAGGATTTATGTTGTCCTCGGAGATTTATGTTGTCCTCGGAGATTTATGTTGTCCTCGGAGGATTTATGTTGTCCTCGGAGGATTTATGTTGTCCTCGGAGGATTTATGTTGTCCTCGGAGATTTATGTTGTCCTCGGAGATTTATGTTGTCCTCGGAGGATTTATGTTGTCCTCGGAGATTTATGTTGTCCTCGCAGGATTTATGTTGTCCTCGGAGGATTTATGCTCAAGTGATTTATTCATGTTGTAATAACATACTACCTTTAGTTGTCATTTCAGTAAAATATTGAAATTTACTACACAGTTTTATAAAACATATTTATTTATGCAAAATTAGGTTTAAACAACAATATCCATTTGATATCAATATATATATATATTATATGTGTAATAAATGCTGCGGAAGAAGGCCGAAAGCTACGGCAATAAAATTTTGTTACCGAAGTACCATTGTTGTAAATATAAAGCAAACAACATATTAGGGTCTATATGACAAAATGTCATCTTTACTTATCAACTACGTGTTATTTGGATACGTTGAAAGAAATGAAAATTTAACTTTTATAAGCAGCAGTTATAGGTGTATTTGTAATTTTATGTATTTCGGTCGCCTCAAATGTTTCACTATTCTTAAGTGTTTACGGGTGTTTTCTTTCCTTTCTCCTTTCTTTCTTTCTTTCTTTCTTTCTTTATTTATTTCTTTTCTTTTCTTTCTTTCTTTCTTTCTTTCTTTCTTTCTTTCTTTCTTTCCTTTCCTTTTCCTTTCTTTCTTTCTTTCTTTCTTTCTTTCTTTCTTTCTTTCTTTCTTTCTTTCTTTATTTCTTTTCTTTCTTTTCTTTCTTTCTTTCTTTCTTTCTTTCTTTCTTTCTTTCTTTCCTTTCCTTTCCTTTCTTCTTTCTTTCTTTCTTTCTTTATTTATTTCTTTCTTTCTTTCTTTCTTTCTTTCTTTCTTTCTTTCTTTCTTTCTTTCTTTATTTCTTTCTTTCTTTCTTTCTATCTTTCTTTCTTTCTTTCTTTATACAAAATACGAAACTATACAATAACGTTTCATGAACATCGTATATTATTTCTCTAGTCAAAGTGAACGGACAATGTACGTGTAATAATGACCTGAGTTAATTTTGTCAGATGGGAATTCACATATGAAAGCTTTGCCCTTTACCAACAAATATCCCTTGCCCGTAATTTAGCTCATGGCGAGTAAATGATCTAATATAATGTCTATATATATTCCAGCAGCCGACAGTTAATAAATCTCTCATTTCAGCGCAGTAGCTGTTAAATGTAATAAATATTTACTTTTTAAATTGTAAATATATAAAAGCTCACTGGATTCTTTTTTAAAGTTAAAGCATTGAGGACATCAAATCGGAAAGGTTAGTTTATATAAATTTTGTAGTCAAATAATTTTGTAACGCATAAGGTGTGTGAAAAATAGTACAAAAGTAAAACAAAACGAAAGTTTTCATCTGGTGCCTTGCAATAACTGGGAATATATTTTTAAAAGACGTATTCAATAAAAGGTATGATTTTTCATTGTGCACTTTGTACTTTTGTTAATATAACGGGTTGAATTTTTAAATGATGTCTATAAAACAATTTATTCAAAACAGGGACCCCATTTTAGGCTGTCAGTGTATTATTTAACAGAACTGCCAAAGTAAAAGCCAAAAAAGAATAGCGCGTTATAGTCAAAATACTTCCGATTTGGTGACCGGCATTTATCGTATGTTTAAAATGTCACGCGCTATCTGTTTAATTTGTTTACAAGCTTTGCTGAATATTTTAATATTCTATATACTTAAATTTGAAAAAGTAGTATCTGTCGGATAATGCTGTTTTTTTTAAACTAAGGTTGTTTCAACATTTATATTTAACCAGTTATATTACAATAAATAAATGTTTCCAAGTTTGCAATATCAATAGGCAGACAAGATGTTCACGATTCGGCATTGGTTGTTACTTCGTGGCAAGTTATCTCAACGTTTTTATCAAAAACCCTTGTATATTAAACGTACATGATCTTCGTTTTCGTTGATAGACATAGAAAAAAACAACAATTTCTGTAGATAATATCTGTATCTGACAAGTTTGCTTCTTTAAAAAGAAGCATGCGAGAGGTATTTTTGCAGCTGTGGAAGATTTGTTTAATTCGAAACTATTTGGGGATATTTTTGCATAAAAGGCGCAATTGCTTATAAATTACAATTATTTAACAAAATAGAATATATATATTGAATATAGTATCATAATGAAAGTTTGTTTTACACTTCATTTTTTAATGTTTTGAAAGATTATTTGCCGGAGAAATGGACTTTTTTCTTGGCGCATTAGGGATACTTTTTCTACAAAGGGAACAATTTATGTTATGTCATCAAAATAAATTTAAAATAAATGATATATATATATTAAAAGTAGTATCAAAATAAAAGTTTTTTAAAAAATTTAATGAGCAAATTTTCGGTTAGTGTTTTTTAGTATATGGAAATGTTTTCTCTACATTTTCCAAAACGGGCATAAAGTATGTTAATCAAACAATTTTAAGTCCTAGATTTACATAAAAAAATGTTAATGATTGGAATAAACAGTATAAAAAGCTGAATGCCTCCAACCACAATATTTGAAGAAAATCAAGCTCGAGTAAAATTTGTGCCATTTGCGCCAAAAAATCTCCGTTGCGTTATTTAGTCATACCGGTTTAAACGAAACTTCGGTACACTGTTCACTCGGTCATATAAAAGTGCATGGTGATATCGTAGCAGTAATGTCCACTGTTACTATTTATCGGAACATGAAATAGTAAAACAATACGGTAATCGATTTATAGCGAGCTCGACGAGCTGGCCCGAAGGGCCTGCTCGCAAAGCGAGCTTTACGGTAACGCGAGTACCTGCTAAGTGATGGTTTAGAAAACTTTCGTCCAAAGTACCTTATTGGACACATCGCAACCTTTCGAATTTAAAAATAACAATAAAAACTGAGGAATTCTGACTGAAAACGGATGTGTAGACTGGTCACCCGCGCACGTCTATGGGAACCATAATTGGACAGGGAACCAGAATAACGGAAGCTGTGTATAAAAATGAAAATCGAAGGCGCCATTTTGTTTGAAATCTGATAAATAAAAACAATTTTTTGTCGAATTTTGTTGTGAAAACTATCTAGAATGAAAGAAAATGGTCTAACTAAGAAAAGGAATCCGAACACCAATATCTTTTATTCAGTCGTTAACGCTGTACAGACGTTTAAAATATTGTTTACTTGACGTCACAATGTAGCGCCAAACAGCACGTGCAAAACAAACAAATCAAGTACGCTATGTTAATGTCGCAAACGTTTTAAGTTTTACATTTATTTCACTTTAAATAATCTTTATTTCGCTTGAAAATTTATAGAGTGAAATAAAATAAACAAAGTTTTATCAACGTTTTCAAAACTCGTTATTCATTTCACGACAGGGGCGGAGCCATAAATTAACACAGTACGTGTGACGTCACACGCACTCGTTACTGCATTTGAAATAAAAATTAGCGATTATTTCATGCTATTTCACGTTAAAAGTACATCGAGCTCGCTTTAAGGCTTTGCCTTTTTCATATTACAGTTTTAAAGATTAAAACGGAATTAAACATCCACGTAGCGCTAAGTAACGTAAATAATATTTGCCGAGTTTTCTATGTACCGATTTGTTTACTTCGATGTTAGTTTTCCGTTTAAGTGAAGCGGAGCATGCGCATAACAGTTTTTTGTAGACTGCTCCTAATGATTTTACGCTTTAAATGAGGTTTATTCACTACAATCAGATACGCAAAAATGGATGCCGCCAGCAATCAGTCTGAACACAGTGGAGAGGTCTGATGACATCTCAACGTAAATTATATACCAATTTTGTTTTGGGTGTGGAGGGGGGTGGTGTTTTGGCAAAAATTCTCTATAGGGTAAATGTCATACCCAAACTCCTCACAGCGGTTACGTCACGCTTTGCTACTTTAACCACTGCCACCACTGAAATCACGTGATGATAGTTGTATCATGTGACAAAAACATGGCGGCCAGTTTCAGAACGCCAAGGATCCCGTATCAAACTGGCAGATTTATAATTACATCCTTACAAGACAAAATAAGTTCAAGACACACAATTTGTTATCACTTTAAAACAAGTGCGGGATCAATTTTTTTTGTGTAATCGTTCAATAACTGTTTATATTCTGCCATTGTTACTATGCATACGGTGTCACAGTGAAAATATCTTTCGTTATGTTTACAGAATAATTTTTATAGGTATATTTTTTTACTTTCTTGTACATTAAGCATAACTATTTAACGAAAGAAAACTAAAATGATATAAAGTATTCTATTTCAAAATTAAAAGTGAAAAAAATATATCCGGCTATATTCGACCGAATTTACTTGTGGTGGCAGTGGTTACTGTACAGATCAGGGGAAGTAACCGCTGCGAGGAGTTTGTGTCATACCCAGTTACATATCTACAGAGACTTGATGTTGAATGCATAAGACAATAATTATTCAAGTATTCATCAACGATGATATCTATGTTTCACATAAAGTACAACGTAATATTGAACTATATTTCAGTTTTCGTTTTCATTACTAACACATTTTTTCTTCAAATAATTTGATATAATAAAAGGTTATATGAATGTCTGTTGTTCTAGATGTTATAAGAGTGAATTTTGTCCTCTTTCAGTTGCTTTTTATTCCCACAATTGTTTTAGATTAAATACGTAAAATGGCGAGAAACATCTCCAATCGTGTGTAAATTAGGAAAAACAAATGCCAGTTTAAATTAGGCAAAGCAAATGGCCAAAACAAAATGCCAGTATTTCCGGTTCGTTGACATTTACATTACCAGTTACGCCTGTAAGGTTGTTTCGTGCTGAGGGCATGGACAGGACAAATTGTTAGATTAAATACTTAACAAGATTGGAGGAATGTCCTTTTAAGGTGCCACTGTTAAAATAGGTATTATCTATGATAAACGCTTTTATATTGGCCCAAAATCACCAATAAGGCATTATCTATGATAAACGCTTTTATATTGACCCCAAATCACTAGTTAGGCATTATTTGTGATAAACGCTTTTATATTGACCCCAAATGACCAATAAGGCATTATCTATGATAAACGCTTTTATATTGACCCCAAATCACCAATTAGGCATTATCTATGATAAACGCTTTTATATTGACCCCAAATCACCAGTTAGGCATTATCTATGATAAACGCTTTTATATTAACCCCAAATGACCAATTAAAGCATTTCATGCATGCAAACCGTTTTAGAAATACCGTGTAGTGCTCATTGTCTAGCACTTAGACACGATGAGACGCCATGGAGTGCGGACAGTTTGCAAGGATAGTAGTGTACAACAATCGTTTCGTCAGCCTGCCTGCAACGTGACCAATTATATAACAATCGGGTCATTCACGCGTGACTGATCGCGAACAATGGGGGATAACGCACCCTGGTATCAGTTTCAATGACCGGAATGTAGGTCAAGCCCATCCTTTTTACGTAACAATGGGGGTGTATTATATGACTTAAAAATTTCCATGACGTCACTAGCTTAACCCACATTCGGTCGAGTCACAGTCCTACTCTAATTGATAGGGGTCGTAACACTTTGCCCGCTGCCCATATCGCATTACGTCTGAGACACCTTTATGTCACGGAAACTCCAAACAACTTTAGTTTAAAAAACAAAACGACGGATATAATAGTAGTATATATTTTCGGTGTTGACAGTTTTATGTAAATTGGTAAACTTGTCAGTGAGATAATACATAGTCACTGGTTGACCTGGTTTTCACAAAAGAACAAGTGCTTATGTTTGTGATACTGTTTGTGAGCAGTTGACCTAGCAATGAATGGAAAAGGTGTGGCTAAATGTTCTGCTACGAAAAACCGGAAAGGTCCGTTGGTCAGCCTACCTTGCACGGCTGGCACGGTCACGTGACCAATTATATAACAATGGGGTCATTCACGCGTGACTGATCGCGAACAATGGGGGATAACGCACCCTGGTATCAGTTTCAATGACCGGAATTTTGGTCAAGCCCATTCTTTTTACGTAACAATGGGGTGTATTATATGACTTAAAAATTTCCATGACGTCACTAGCCCAAACTCACATTCGGTCGAGTCACAGTCCCACTCTAATTGATAGGGGTCATTGCACTTTGTGTGCTGTCCTGTAACATAATAGGTGACAATAGGGGGCTGCGGTTTAAAGGTGAGTAACATGCATTCCATACGAGGTCAAAGTGACGCGATCATTGACAATAGAGGACGTGAAACACCTTCATTCCATAATTTCGTATTATCTCATATTTATTTATCTTACGATATCCTTACCAAAATTATTTAAAGGTTAACAATAAATAAAGATTTTAATCTATAAAGCAAACCAGCGTTTTATTAAAATATTATCTCCATTGAAATAAATCTTGTTTCGGGTATTAAGTTGTGCGCAGGCCGTGGGAATGTAGAGAATAAATATAGAAAAAATAAACTTAACAATTTGTTTCAGAGTTTTTTATATCACCTTTACAGTACACCGAATTTTTTTTAACACCTTTAAGTTAAATTTTTGTCACTGTTGTACACCATATTAAATTACCACTAATCTTGTTTACCAAATTATACGCTCCCTTCGCAGCTCACTAAATACACCCACGTTACTAAATACACCCACGTTACTTCGATAGTGGAACATTCGACCGATGCGCAGTAGTTACTGTGCCGCTATGATAATGAGTGAGAGTGATGTTGCATTTTTTGTGTACACAAAAGTTTACAACCTTTGTCTGAATAGGTAAAACGGGGTATTTCATAAATGAATATGTTTTAAGATAAGAAGTAGAATTTAAAAGTCTCGATGGCAAAGTTGTTTAAGTCAATAGTATGCCATACAAAATAAATTTTGTCATGAGTTCGAGCCTCACAAGTTGGCTAACCTTTTTTTCTGTTTTTTTTTTCTTTCCCATTTTTTTTAATTTTTACATTAGATGCAAATGAATTGGAATATTAAGGCAGTATTGTTATAATATCGAATAATTTAGATAGACCGGAAATAATCATTTTTATCCTGTGTGGTGTGTAATATATAGTAGTCATAGTACTTTTGCAGTGGACAAGTTTTTCGTGCCAACTTAACTATAGTAGAAACAATTTATGTTCATGTATGCATTCCGTATCAGGTTGCACCAACTTGCTAAATATAGCAACATTTAAAAACAAAAGTGAAATGAGAAGTTAATAGAAACTAACACAGGCACTAATAGTCTTTACAAGAAAAAAAAGATATTCTTTACTCGATTGATAATTATACATTGCACTGATATGTAACTAAAATTTACCAGATAACTTTACCTACTGCGTTACGCCGACAGTTGGTAAATTTGTCGATATTTTAATTTATATGTAGGCATGCTTTTGGGCGACACTATGCGCTAGCTAGCACATTGATTTATGTGAATATAGAAAAATTTAAAAAATAAAAAATCCACCAACCCGCGAATGTATAAGATACTACAAATGTATCTTAATATACAGAATATTAACAGCTTTCACAACCGTCATGAAAACGATAAATTTTAAGAGAATCTACACGTGAGAGAGATTTGTATAACACTTACATTTTGAATAAGACAGAACAACTGTCGACAATACGAGATGCTCAGCAGCCTTCAAGTCGTAGCTAACCCAGATGATAAAATACGATTTTAGAAGAGACTGTGTTATAAAACACCTTAATTAAATGAGAAAATTGTTCTACATTATAAAGCGTTTTTGTCTGCCATATTTCATTCAAAAACGCGCCGAATTATGTCAGACAGGTAAGTCATAAATCAGAAGTCAAAAGTCACAACAAGTCATAAGTCGCAAGTCATAAGACACAAGTTAAAAGGGCAGGTTTATGCTTCCATAATAATTGTATTTAGTTTGCTCTTGTGCTGACGACACGCGTAGTTTCAATTTATTTCATCATCATTATCATCCTCATCATCGTCGTCGTCACTGCTGTCGTTTTCGCTATCATCATTATCTTCCTTTTGCTTCGTAACGTATTCGTTCACAAGGTTAGCTTTTAAAAAAAGCTAGTAGCGACTAATTTTTTAATTTTCGTAATTTTTTTCCACGGGTGCGTTTAAATGTAAAAATGACAGTTCTGTTAGCTGAAGAGACTTCAGCGACCATCAAAATAAAAGTGACATAAAGTTATGGAAGCCAGTTCTCTCAGTTTAACAAAGAGGAATATGAGTATATATGAAGATGCATGTAAACAGATAGAATGAAGTCCCTATGTCTCTGCACATTTACTATATGGCCTGTTGACCTTGACCAAATAAATGTTAGATAGGTAGAATTCATAAAGATGTCTCTTTATACGAAGTTAAGTTGTAATATGTTATTTAGTATTGGAATGAGTGACAGACACAAGTCCTAAAGTAAATACAAGTTGTCAATCACTTCAGCCAGAAAAGCCGGGATCCTATTAAAATATAGGGATCCCGGAAATTGACCAGTCTAAGATGTTTTTCAGATAAGCCGGGATCCTATTAAAACATATAGGGATCCCGGGAATTGACCAGTTCAAGAATATAGTTTTCAGAAAAGCCGGGATCGTATTAAAATATAAAGAGATCCAAGGAATTGGCCAGTTCAAGAATATAGTTTTCAGAAAAGCTTGGATCGCATTAAAACATAAAGGGATCCCGGGATTTGACCAATTCAAGAATGTAGTCTTTGATTTTTACAATTAATTAGGACTATAATTATAAGTATTGTGATTTCCGCATTTTAAGTTTGTTAATAAATAGCTCTAAATTTATTTATATCCTAAGTTAAATTAATTTAACGTTCATTACATACAATAAAAAAAACTTAACGTTTAATGGCCTTTCATTACGACAATAATCAACACAAATATAGTTTATTATTTTTTCCTCTATGTCTTATACAATCCCGGATCCCGGCCATTTCCGGCGTCCCGGATCCCGGCCAGTAAATACATACACTAAATACCGGAAAGGATAAAATGACCGGAAAAAAAGGAAAAAGAAAAAAATGCACAGAACCAGATGTACACTTATGTTAATTAACCAAACGAAAACATACTACAGAGGAACAGGTGAGATCGCTAAATCAAAAGTCAGTGTAAATATGATTTATTGAAAAGAATTCATAAACATTTAATAATCATTATATCTTTTCGCTCAAAATAATACTTGCTGCTTTTTAAAAATGGCGTGAAAATTGAAGGTTTTTTGACGCTAAGTAAGATTGAATTTGATTGGCTAAATAATTTTGGATCCTAGCCCTGATAGAGCGGGCACCTGGGTAGAACCACCGACCTTCCGTTAGCCAGCTGGATGGCTTCCTCACATGAAAGATATCGCCCGAGTGAGGATCGAACCTATAGCGGTGAGGGACCTGTGATCTCAAATGATCATTATCATGGTCGTTGGCCTCTTTTATACGAAATATATCCGTGCGCATGCGCAATCTTTCTGGTGTTATTGGCTTTAAGTCAACCAGTAAATATCCGTATGGCTGACTTATAGCGTCGTCAAAGTGCCTTCACAGCGCTTTAGGATTTGTTGGATACATTTGTTTATCCAGGGTCGCGATATCTACAGGATTATTAAATATACCAAGTAATGACAGTTTCTGCGCTGTGTGGGATCCTTGCTAAAGTACAAGTTTTGGTTCAGGGCAATCACGGAAAGATTCCTGTGATCTCTGTCTTCTGTAAAGAGATCCGTAACTCGTTGATCTTTCGCGGCTTCAGCCACCATATCGTCCAATACGATGAGGTTCCTAATTCCTGTGTTAAGAAAATCATCTTTGGCACGCCCTTAATAAGCTCTACTACTCTAGGTACGACCGTAGTGCGAATGACGTCATATAATGGTTGCCACCTTTTATACAACCAAATGATTCTTTGTGGCTAAGGTTGTATTTCAGTCTGAGCCCGTTTTAATAACTCTACGATGAAATACGTCTTACCTGAAATTAGGAAGTATTATTATTATTGTAAATTACTGTATAGTCAATCCTTTAAATTAAGATAACTATATATTGCATCCTTTAGAAAGGAACGCATCTTTATGGTTTATCAACATACCGCATGAGGTTGGTCCCGGTACCATACAGGTAAAAGGATGTTGAAACTTGAATACCTTATGATGATTATACTGTTGTTGTTGCTGCTGCTGCTGCTGTTGTTATTGTTGTTGTTGCTGCTGCTGCTGCTGCTGTGGTGATGGTGGTGGAAGTTGTGGTGGTGGTGATGGTGGTTGTGGTGGTGGATGTTGTGGTGGTGGTGGATGTTGTGGTGGTGGTTGTGGTGGAGGTGGGTGTTGTGGTGGTGATGGTGGCGGTTGTTGTTGTGTGGTGGTGGTGGTGGATGTTGTGGTGGTGGTGGTGGCTGTTGTTGTTGTTGTGGCGGTGGTAGCTGTTGTGATGGTGGTACATATGTTTGCTGGCTTTCAATGTGTTTTTGTCTAAAATGTCTCAACATAGCATCCAGTCTTGAAAATTTACGGTGGAACTGGGAACACTGTATGGAATACATCCTTAGGTCTTCAAGCGTCGAACTTTAAATGAAGGAATATTCACAATTGTTTCTTATTTATAGACGCACATAATACGATGTCTACGTGGCCACAATTTGTCACTGAATAAAAGTAAAAATGTATTAAACTGTAAATTGCTAATACGGTTTCGATTCAGTCGCGTGGTATAAAGACTTTTAATCTAAAAGCTGGAGAAAATTCAGGTAGCTTTAATCAGTTGATATCGAGCTAGCTGAGTTATTAGCAACCTTTATCACGAGACATGCACGCTCTTAATCACCGATATCGCCGATCGGACAAAGATAAACATGATTAAAAATCTCAATCGGTAATTTTTCACTGATGAAACTTATCTTTCCCCAATAGCAGTTGATAGGTGGAAAACAGGTGACCAATAGGTGATATCGGTGTTAATTACGTTTTCATCGGTTCACTCCATAATTTGTGTAAAAAAAACTACCGATCAATCACCGATGGCTCTGTGTAACTGGGGTGTTAAGGTGTGACTGGTACAGGTACATTGTTATAAATTGTTTCAATACAGGTATTATTAAGTCGAGTTAAACTGATAAGAATTTAAGACTAGTCGCGTTTTTAAATTGAAAATTAAGCAAAAGGCGAATAATTTCACTGTTTTGAAATTGATAGGAGAGATAATTTTTTGTTATTAATGTCTAAAAATAACCAATTTCACGCCCTAACACACTATATTGCTATAGTGACATTAAACGGTGTCATATCTCAAATCACTGACTTTATAAACGTAGTTAAGATATTAGTTTACACTGACCGTGAAATATTAGATATTATATTGAAATAATATTAAAAACTAGGAGTGGTCTGTATTGTTTGAGTTTTGGTTTGCTATTATGTTTTAGTGTCCAGCTTTATTTGTCATCCAAAGGAAACGCTGTATTTCTTAAAAATTGTGTAGAAGAACAAAAGTCGATACTATATCGATTTCCGTTCATAGTCGCCTTCTATTTTTCATAGTACTCCATAGACCCGCTAAGTGACGTGATTAAGTGAATAATAATGAGGCCAAATAAAGCTTGACACTAAGTATGTTAGTGTTCATCCGTAGCTGTTCTACAGAAATTAGAAACATTCTCCTGTCGCTATCGCTCCCATCGAAGTTTCTAATTTCTGTAGAACAGCACGTATGAACACTAACATATACTTATTATAATGGAATAATGTCTAGCCGCACATTTTTGTCATTATGAAAATAGAGACTGGGTGACAACGGAATGTTTAGATTCGAAATTAATAATTGGATCCTCTTTTCTTATGTAATACAATATGGGCAGCGTATGTGAGAAGTTAGCAGTAAACAATGAGCTAAGCAAAAAGCCATTTCAATTTATATAGGGAAATCAATGATCTGCTGTAATACTCAGCTGTCTTGGGCATCTAGCGGGGCATTCCTAAATATAGTGAAGAAAATGCTTTACTAGAATGCTCAGCTGGCTAAGCAATCTAACAGGGCATACCTAAATATAGTGTAAAATTGTTCTGCTGTAATACCCAGCTGTCTTGGCAATCTATCAGGGCATTCCTAAATAAAGTGAAAAAATGCTCTGCTGGAATGCTCAGCTGGCTAGGCAATCTAGCAGTGGATTCCTAATTATAGCGTTAAAATGCTTTGCTGGAATGCTAAGCTGGCTAGGCAATCTAGCAGTGCATTCCTAATTATAGCGTTAAAATGCTCTGCTGGAATGCTCAGCTGGCTAAGCAATCTAGCAGGGCATTCCTAAATATAGTGTAAAATTGCTGTCTTGGCAATCTAGCAGGGCATTTCTAAATATAGTGAAAAAATGCTCTGCTGGAATGCTAAGCTCGCTAGGCAATCTAGCAGGGCATTCCTAAACATAGTGTAAAAATGCTCTGCTGGAATACTCAACTGTCTTGGCAATCTAGCAGGACATTCCTTAATATAGTGTAAAAATGCTCTGCTGGAATGCTCAGCTGGCTAGGCAATCTAGCAGGGCATTCCTAAATATAGTGTAAAAATGCTCTGCTGGAATGCTCAGCTGGCTAGGCAATCTAGCTGTGCATACCTAAATATAGTGTAAAAATGCTCTGTTGGAATGCTCAGCTGTCTTGGCAATCTAGCAGGACATTCCAAAATTTAGTGTCCAACTTTATTTGTCATCCAATGAAAACGCTGTATTTCTGTGCGTTAATTTTCATAGAAGAACAAAAGTCGATACTATATCGATTTCCGTCCATAATCGACTTCTATTTTTCATAGTACTTCATAGAAGCGCATAGTGACGTAATAAAGTGAATTATAATGAGGCCAAATAAAGATTGACACTAAATATGTTAGTATTCATCCGTGCTGTTCTACAGAAAATAGAAACATTCTCCTGTATCGAAGTTTCTTATTTCTGTAGAACAGCACGGATGAACACTAACATTTACTTAGTATTCATCCTTAGCTGTTCTACAGAAATTAGAAACATTCTCCGGTCGCTATCGCTCCCGTCGAAGTTTCTAATTTCTGTAGAACAGCACGGATGAACACTAACATATACATAGTGTAACAATGCTCTGCTGGAATGCTCAGCTGGCTAAGCAATATAGCTGTGCATTCCTAATTATAGTTTTAAATTGGTTTGCGTTAATTCCGAGCTAGCTCGGCAACCTAGCAGAACATTCTGAAAAATAGTGTGAAAATGCTGTGCTGGATAAACAATCTTGCTGTGCATTCTGAATATTAAAATGCTCTGCTGGAATGCTCAGCTAGCAGACTGATTCTGAGTTCTATGATTTATTGTTGTCATGACATTTTCGACTTCTAGGCACTTCTGAGGCACTCGCAGTCTTTCGGGAATTTTTGGTGCCAATAGAAATAATAATGTTTTTGACTTCTAGGGACCTTAAAGAGTCTATTTCATTGTCCTGCGACTTTTTCATGGACACTCGCAGACTTTCAGGAATGTTCGTGCCAATGCAGATATTGACAATTTTGACTTCTAGGGAATCTCAAGAGTCCATTTTGTTGGTCTGCGACTGTTTCTGTGACACTCGCAGACTTTCAGGAATGTTTTGTGCCAATGGAAATAATGATATTTTTGACTTCTAGGGAACTTAAAGAGTCCATTTCATTGATCTGCGGCTTATTTTTGGACACTCGCAGACTTTCAGGAATGTTTGATGCCAATAGAGATAATGACATTTTTTACTTCTAGGGACCCGCCAGAGTCCATTTTTCTGGTCTGCGACTGATTCTGGAACACTTGCAGGATTTTTGGTGCCATTGCAGATCATGACATTTTTTTTTTAATTTTTAGGACCCCTAAGTCCAAAGCAGAGCATTTTACTCTAAAATGTCATTGTTTGCATTAGCACAGAAGATTCCTGAAAGTCTGCAAGTGCCCAATAATCAGTCGCAGACCAACGAAATGGACACTGGATGATCAAAAGATGTAAAAAATGTAATTATCTGTATTGGCACCAAAATTCCTGAAAGTCTGCGAGTGTCCAAGGATAAGTCGCAGACCAAAGAAATGGACTCAGGAGGGTCCTTTAAAGTAAAAAATGTCATTATCTCCATTGGCACCGAAAATTTCTGAAAGTATGCGAGTGTTCCAGAATTAGTTGCAGATCAACGAAATGGACTTTGGATGGGCTTTTGAGTTAAAAAATGTCATTATCTGCATGAACACCAAAAATTCCTGCAAGTCTGTTATTGTCCCAAAAGCAGTCGCAGACCAAAGAAATAGACACTTGAGGGTCCCGCAGAAGTCAAAAATGTCATTATCTGCATTGGTACTAAATATTTTTAGAAAGTCTACGAGTGCCCAATAATCAGTTGTAGACAAACGAAATGGACTCCTGAGGGTTACTAGAATCCAAAATAGGCTATCAATCCATTTATACCAAAATCCTGGAAGTCTTCCGAGGCATCACGCTTACAAAAGGATGCATAAGGAGTAAAAAGAGGAAGACTATTTACTCTGTTTCTAAGAATGTCCTGCTAGATTGCTCTGCCAGCTCGGCATTTCAGCTGAACAATTTTATACTTTATCTAAGACTGCCCTGCTAGTTTGCCTAGACAGCTCAGCATTCCAGCAGAACATTTTTACACTATATTTCAGAATGCTCTGCTGTATTGCCTAGCCAGCTGAGAATTTTTAACACTATATTTAGGAATGCCCTGCTAGATTGCTTAGCCAGCTGAGCAATTCAGCAGGGCATTTTATCACTATATTTTGGATTGCAAAGACAGCTAAGTATTATAGAAGAGCATTTTAACACTATATTTTGGAATGCCCTGCTAGATTGCCTAGCCAGCTGAGCATACCAGCAGAGCTTTTTTACACTTTATTTTAGAAATGTCTCGCTAGATTGCTTTGCAAGCTGAGCATACCAGCAGAGCATTTTTACACTTTATTAAGGAATGTCCTGCTAGATTGCCTAGCCAACTGCGCATACCAACAGAGCATTTTTACATTATATTTTGGAACGTCCCGTTAGATTGCTTAGCCAGCTGAGCATACCAGCTGATCATTTTTACACTTTATTTTTGAATGCCCCGCTAGATTGCTTAGCCAGCTGAGTATACCAGCAGAGCATTTTTACACGTTATGTAGGAATGCCCTGCTAGATGGCTTAACTAGCTGAGCATACCAGCAGAGCATTTTTCGCACTATATTTAGGAATGGCCTGCTAGATTGCTTACCCAGCTGAGCATAACAGCAGATCATTGAGTTCCCTATATAGATTGTAATGCTTTTTTGCTTAGCTAACTGTTAACTGCTTACTTCTCACATACATGGGCAGCAGGCAAAGTTGAATGAGTCATTAATGGTTAGGGCTCTGACGTCATGGGAGTTTCCGTTACATAAAGGTGTCTCAGACGTAATGCTATGGAAAGCCATAGCTGCCTCATGTTGTTACATTTCGTTTTATGTTTCGCTAAAAGCGTCTTATTATGTATAATAGAAGTGTTAGCTTGCCAACGTTTTATGAGAACCTGTCTTAACGAAGTCTTATTATGTCAAATATTCATTTTATCTTGTCAAAACGTAGTGCTGACTTGTCTAAACATTGTCTTATTATTTCAAAACGTCATGTTATCATGTGCAAATCCGGTGATAACATGCCGAATGGAAGTTTTAATATGTCTAACATGCACGCCATCTTTTCGAATTAAGATTTCAATATGTCTGAATACAGATTTGTTTAAATGTGGTTTTGAATTGTCTTGAAATTGTTTTATCATGTGAAACAATAGTGTTATCTTGTCGGAAGTTAGTATCATCTTGTCCAAATGTTATGACACTGTTGCATTATGTTATACTGTCGTTTTGTCTTGTCCAAATGTGGTATTGACTTGTCTAAACACCGTCACATTTTGTCAGACTACCATGTCATTGTGTACAAATTTGGTGTTATCTTGCTTAAAGAATGTATTTTATGTCGAAATAGCATGCTGTCTTGTCCAACTGTGGTGTTAATTTGTCTAGAAATTGTCTTATTATGTGAAACAGTAGTGTTATCTTGTCGGAGCTTGGTGTCAACTTGTCAAACTCATGTCTTATCATGTCATGATATCTTGTTCAACCGTTATATTGACCTGGCTGAGTGCTGTCCTGTTTTGTCAAACTGTTATGTTGCTTTGTATGAGGTGGTGTTATTCTGTCTTAATGTGCCAAAACATCATGCTTTCTTGTCTAAAACTGTTGTTATCCTGTCTAAAAATATACTTTTTATGTGAAATACTAATATTGACTTGCAAATAAATTTTGTTTGTTTGTGTAAACGTCATTTTATTATGTCAAACAATATTGTTGACTTGTCGAAAGATGGTATTGACATGTCTAAACACTGCCTTATTTTCTCAGATCGCCATGCTATTTTATCCAAACTTTATGTTAACCGGTCTAAGCACCGTCTTATTATGTGAAATAATGGTGGTATCCTTACAAATTATGGTTATGAACTGTTAAAACGCTATTTTAATTTGTCAAACTGTCATGCTATTATGTCCAAATGCAGATATAACTTGTCTATATTCGTTTTATTATGTCAAATAGTCATATCACCTTGTCGAAACGTGGTGATGACTTGTCTAAAATTATTATCTTTTGTCAAAGTGTCATTTTATTTTGTCAAGGTTCGGTGTTAATTTTACTAAACATCGTCCTTTTATGGCGAAGTGTCATTTTTCCTTTTCAAATGTGGTGTTTACTTATTGAAACACAGTATCATTATGTAATACAGTGCCGTTGACATGCCAGTTTATGACGTTAACATGTCTTAATACCGTCTCATTATGTCAGATAATCGTCTTATCCTGCCCAGATGCGATGTTGTCAAAATTTAGTATCACGTGACCACAGCCCGCGCGGAGCGTGAAAAGATAGAGCAAAAAAGTTAACGGGGCAGTTTAGCAAAATCCGACAGCGCTTTCTCAAGACAGAACTAAGTTTGAACAAATTTACACAATTATTAGACATAATAAGACTGTTTCTGTGTTTTACAAGAAAACATCGAGTTTCGACAATATAACACTTCTGTTTTACATTATAAGAAAGAATTTTGACAAGTCATTACCACATTTCGACAAGATACGCAATTTTTTGACTTTATAAGACTGAGTTTTAACCAGTCAAAACCGCTTTTTGACAAAAGAGCATACAGTTGATCATAATAAGGCATGATTTAGCCCAGCCAAAACCCCATTTCGGCAAGATAATTTGAATATTTGATATAAAAAGACAATTCATTAGTGTACGTTGGCAAATTAACACATTTGTTTGACACAATAAGACAATGTTGAGGCATTTAAACACCGTATTTTGACAAAAACACATGACAGTTTGATAAAATAAAGCTGTGCTTTTACAAGTCAACACCAAATTTCGACAAGAGAACACTACTGTTTCAAATGATCAGAAAGTCTTTTGACAAACCAGCTCCACAATTTGACCAAATAGTGCGACTAGTTGACATAATATGACACATTTCAGACAAGCCAAAACAACATTTTGACATGATAACATTACTGTTTGAAATAATTTAACAATATTAAGACAAGTCAACAGAACATTTTAAAGAGATAAGACTACTGTTACGCATAATAAGGCAATTTTTAGACAAGTCGACATATTACAATGGCATTACAACGCTTATATTTGACATAATAAGACGCTTTCTGGGTAAGATAAAAAGAAATGTAATAACATGAGGCAGCTATGGCGTTCCATATAATGCGATATGGGCAGCGGGCAAAGTGTTTACGACCCTTATCAATTAGAGTGGGACTGTGACTCGATGGGCTAGTGACGTCATGGAAATTTTTAAGTCATATAATACGTTACGTAAAAAGGATGGGCTTGACCTACATTCCGGTTATTGAAACTGATACCAGGGTGCGCTATCCCCCATTGTTCGCGATCAGTCACGCGTGAATGACCCGATTGTTATATAATTGGTCACGTGACCGTGCCAGGTAGGCTGACCAACTGTCCGCTATATACTACTATTATATCTGTCGGATTATGCTGTTTTGTTTTTGTTTTGTTTTTGTATTTTCTGATCGCTAGATCAGTAAATACATAGCTAACATCCACGGTCTAACACACATTTTCCTAACAGACCTAACAACGCAAAGTAGTTCTCACTCAGAACTGCTTAAAACCAGCAATTTAAAATAAAGAATAATTTTTAATGTATGCATGTAACGAATTACAGTGCATTAAAAGTTTAGAGTAGTCAATAGAAATATGAGATTACAATCACAAATTTCGCGGATGAATATCTTTTGTACCCAATGAAAAATGTTCGGCTATTTCCGTAAAGCTTAATCAATGAAAATGCTATTTTTAGCTATGTCGATTACCGAATACTCCAGAGCGTAGTACACATAAATCTGACTGTCGAG
This sequence comes from Ruditapes philippinarum, assembly GCF_026571515.1. Taxonomy (NCBI): domain Eukaryota; kingdom Metazoa; phylum Mollusca; class Bivalvia; order Venerida; family Veneridae; genus Ruditapes; species Ruditapes philippinarum. The sequence goes on from NW_026855204.1 coordinate 62,165, forward strand.
TAGTGGAATATATACATGTCGTACTGTTTTGGCGAGAAGATTTTCGCTAAATTATTTTCATCAGTGTTAAACAACAGGTTTATAGTGAAGAAAATACCTCGAAATTAGTTAGGATTACAAACACGGAATGGAAATTCTCAATTTAGAATTACAATGTATTTGTTATTATTCGAGCTATATATGTATTACTTCACCGTGGTGCAGAGGTAGCGCGCTCGTTTAGGGTGTGAGAGGCCCAAGCTTTTTTTTTGAAGTGTCTTTTTTAAGGAAGTAGCCACGATATGCAAGGATAAATTATGGCTGTCATAAAAAATGAAAATGATTTTTTGATGCAGCTCTAGTCATGCAAAATTCCATATGCATCAATCGCAAACTGATATAGACGCAGTCGCTGCGTAAGATTAATTATAGTATATAAAAATAAACTTATATAGGAAAATACATACAGATAGTCAGTATGATTTAGATTGCAAAGATCAGAAAATACCACAGAGGTTGCAGCCCTTTGATTTAAACTAAAGTTGTTTCAACATTTATATTTAACCAATTACAATGTATATTGCATTTCAAGTTTGCAATATCAAAGGGCAGACAAGTTGTTCACGATTCGGCATTGGTCAAAACTTAGTGGCAAGTTATCTCAACGTTTTCATCAATAACATTTGTATATAAAACATGCATGATTTTCGTTTTAGTTGACAGACATGGAAAACAAATCTGTAGATAATATCTGTGTCTGATAAGGTAAATTATTAACCGTTTGAACGAATGTGTTTTTTTCCCAGGATTGCCGAGGATAGGTCTATGCAAATGCCCAACCAATTTTGTTTTGGGTGTGGAGGGGGATGGGGTTTGGGGGGATCTCTATGAGGGTCAATGGTCCCGGGTGATATATCTATATCTCTTGAAGACAATAATTATATAAGTATTCATCATTGATTATAATTACATGTATCTTATATCTATGTTACATAAAAAAGACGTAATTGATATTTAACTATATTTCAGTTTTCGTTTTCATAACTAACAAATTTTTCTTCAAATAATTTGATATAATGCCTGTTGTTCTAGGTGTTTTTAAGTGTATTTTGTCCTCTTTCAGTTCCCTTTAATTCTCACAGTTGTTTTAGATTACATACGTAAAATTGGCGAGAAACATCTCCAGTCGTGTGTAAATTAGGAAAGGCATACAAATGCCAGTTTAAATTAGGCAAAGCAAATGGCCAAAACAAAATGCCAGTATTTCCGGTTCGTTGACATTTACATTACCAGTTACTCCTGTAAGGTTGTTTCGTGCTGAGGGCATGGACAGGACAAATTGTTAGATTAAATACTTAACAAGATTAGAGGAATGTCCTTCAAATTTAAGGTGCCATTGTTAACATAGGTATTATCTATGATAAACGCTTTTATATTGACCCCAAATCGCCAATTAGGTATTATCTTATATTGACCCTTAATCACCAATTAAAGCATTTCATGCATACAAACCATTTTAGATATACCACGGTGTGCTCATTGTCTAGTACTTAGACACGGTACGTGAGACGCCATGAAGTGCTGACAGTTCGCAAGGGTACATAAGGGCATTCAAATTTGAATGGCCTTTCTCAAGGTGAGAAAGGTTTTCTATTAAAAGGCAATACACAAAAATTGTTACCTTGTTGGACTTGTTATTTAATGCAAGTGCAAACAGATAATGTATTGTTATCAGAATAGACTAAAAATCGATACATCGCGAAGTTTGTCTGTAGGGTACCGCGGTGACGACGCGCCCTTTGCTACTTTGTTTCAGTCGGAATATCTCGGCTATTATCAATTATAATATCCGAAGTTTGACGGAAAGGGACGAGCGCGATAGACTTTGTTTCCGTACTCGTGGGGGGGGGGGTAACCTTTGTTTGGTAGGGTACAAGTATAAGAATGTGTCGCGTTAACAGGGACATTGACCGGCTTACAATTTTTTGCATTCAGTACAAAAGTGTAATCACTGCGTCTTTGAAACTGATGAATAAATTATAGCGTGACTCGTAAATGTTGCTTCCGGTTATTGAAGTAATGAGGGAAAATTCGTCTGTTTTATTTTCTTTAAATTTTATTACGACAACTTAATTTTCATGAAAAAAGACGTAATAAACATAATGACAGTATCATTTCAGTTATTCATTCACTTAGATTTATAGTGCTTTATTTAAAACAACAAAAAGATTGGCGTAAGAAGTAGTTTTACAAAACTGAAACCTTTAATAACCTAACCAAATAATTTAACTGAAATTTAAACATACAACAGAGAGTTATAATGAAATGTTTTGAAATGTCTTTCGTTGAAATGTGTGGGCTGCGTACATAATAACAACATTTTTAGAAGAATAAAATACAGGCGTTAGCAAAGACAGCTTCCAAAACATTATATGTAATTGTTTTACAACATAAAATGTTTCTGCAAACAATACACGTGCAAGTCGTAACTAGAAATGCAGACGACAATTGTTCTATCTCTTTTGTAAAAGGCAGTAAAGTAAATCACATTCTGGCTTAGTCAAAATCGTTTCAAAAAATACAAAAATATAAAAAAAATCACTGTGTGGGTCGGATAAGTACATTGAACAGGTTTGCCACTTTATTTTTGTTTGTTAGTTATGTTAATTTTATTTAGATAAATTAGAAGGAGAGAGTATTTTTTTAATCGAATCTTGTTGTTTAAGTTGATAATTTAAACTTGCAAAACCCTGATAAGTATTAATATTTTTATTTGCTTTATAGACTTAAAAAAACAAAACAAAAAACCCACAAAAAACAAGCACGCACGCACGCACGCACGCACACACACACACACACACTTAATATGCACCTTGCATTATTACCCTATTCACATTTTAACTTCTCCTGAAATGTTACTACTTGAGGTGTTTTTGTTTTTTTTTTGCTGTTGTTGTTGTTTTCAGTGAACGCCTTATTTTGAAAGCTTTTATCTTTATGACTTGAAAATTATTGCACAACAACGCTGAGCTGTAATTTGCAGTAGTCACATTTCGAATGTTATAAATTTTCAGTGAAACATAACCCTTCCTTCGCTTCCAGTGTTGTGGAATTTAAAAGAAAAAGAAGAAAAAAATGAATGAAAAAATAAAATAAATTAAAAAAAAGTCACGTACACTTTATCGCTGGTTCTTGGCCAAATGACATAATTTCAGATAAACTACTGAACAGTGCACGTGTATTTTTGTCGATATTTTAATAAAAGCAATTCCCCTGGTTTAAATATATCGTTATATAAAAGCATGTCATGTTATTATTCTTTGCATATTTCTATTGTAAATCATTGAAATAAGTCACAACTATCATTTATTGTGTGGGTTATGACATACAAATTGAGGCAAACTCTGATAACTGTTCGTCTTTTCCGAACGGAAGGCATACTTATTACAAACAAGTTCATTAGGTAATACATCAATAAAAAATTATGACAGGCTAATACTACTAGAGGAAAACCACAGAAGTGTTATTACAGACATGACATATCGAAATGAGAATAGATACAGAATTTATACAAAAAACTTGGTTGTCATAGATACTTAATACCTTTTTTACATATATAAAGCATACTGTTGCAAAAACCGGTTTTTACAACACTCGTTATTACAAACAACATTTACCACAAATACTGGTTATTACAAACACCGGTTATTTCAACCGCCAGTTATTACAAACAACAATTATTACAAATAACGGCTATTACAAACATGTGGTAATACAAAAACCGGTTATTACAAATACAAACTATCATTGATAAATTTAGCACATACATAGAAGTACTATAAAATGTGGAAAACATGTAATTACATTATTACAATCAGATTGTTATATCATAGAGGTTATTACAATGGAGAATGTGACGATAGATAGTTTATTCATATAAGACGTGTACAAAATGCACATGGTCACAAAATACATACATTCAAATATAATTAAACATCACGCAATCATCAAAGTTAACATTATTTAGTAGCAAAGTGTCATACAATGATAAAACTACATCTTTGGACTGCATTAACAAAACATGGAGAATGAAAAGAAATAAGAATTTATATGTTGTCACATTGTCACGGGCATATTGTATAATATTGAAGCAAACACGTGTTATTACAAAATGTGGTTAATACATGTTGTCTTTAACAGAAATGGGTCCCGAAAGACATGGACTACTAAAGTAACAAAATGAGTAGTGATTTATAAGCCGTTAAGCGAAAACTTTTCTAATAAACAAAAATATCCGCATGGTATTACACGCGTTTCAAATTTAATGTTTCGTCTTATGCAGTACTTCCACTTTGCAGTGCTGTTATTGCAGTAACATTTTCTATAACTATTGTATCCTATTTTTACACGTGAGCTTTTGTAACACCAAAACAGAAAAGCAATATTCTTTTGTTAAACTCTATCATAGAACTTGTAAATATAAGTGAGTACTATTTCTAGATATTGAGCACTGACTTTGTCTTTTCGCGATTCTTCAAACATGAGCTGAGTGGCGTGTCTATGATTATATACATCATTGTACTATTTAATATAAAGAAAGGAAATTAAATTACTTTTATTGATGTTTTTTTTTTTTTTTTTTTTTTTTTTTTTTTTTTTTTTTTTTTTTTTTTTTTTGCAAAGAATATTGTGTTTATCATTTACACACATTTTGTTTACAGAACCATATTACACTCAGAAAATACCGCGTACAATTAACAATTCCATTTACAAGTATATGACAGAGCGAGCTAATGAAGTGTTCTGGCCATTCATTAATAGTAAATAACAGGTCAAGTAAGCCTTTCTTGTATTGACATGTAAAAAAACGATCAGGTATTTCATCTTAAAGTAATAATTATTTTTCTCTGTCCACTTAATCGGCTGTACACACCAGGATAGTTATCCCCTACAATAATAAAAGCTAACATTAGATAATCTTTACATAAGTTATTAATGTGACAAATTAACACCTTAACACAGCTTTCCATTTTTAATAATTATTAGCCCAGTAAGATCTACCAGTGCGTTAAAGCCATGCTTTGTAATATGCGAAGAAGACAACATATTTAAATAGATCAGCTTGATACAATTATTTAAGCGTTCTTTCATTCTTTCGCGGACGGACTTTTTTTCCATTGCGCAATAAAAAAAGAGGAAAAATTGTTGGATAAATTGACGGAAACTTTGGATATTTCTCTTTCTTTACTCCTTTGAGGTAGATCTTTTCTTTTTGTATACTATATTAATTAATTTATTTTTTATCTTTGGTTTCATACACTTATTTAAAAATATTTAACGCCAAGTGGGGATATGTTTTATAGTAAGCGTACTACATGGGTTAGCATGCATGGTTATAAAAAACAACATGCGCGAGATGTTTGAGTGACAGTTAGTTAATTACCAAGCATATTTCATAGCAAATTTAATACAGGTGCAAGTTATGAAAGCAGGGCGAACTCATACATCTCTACGTACCTTTATTTTTAGATATGTAAAATGCTTACATAGTTACCATATTAAAGTTGTTTTCAATTAACTTCAAGTTAAAATGACACCACTCTTTTCCCGTCTCCTTAAGTCTTAAGTTAACGCCGAATATCTTTGTGCTTGATGTCTTTTAAATTCATGCATAGATAAAATATTCAAAACCACTGCAGAATTGCTATACATTTTAATAGACCTTTATAGCAGGTTTTATCAAAACCTTCATCTTATCTGATTCTATCGCGTTGATAAGCCTTGTGTTAGAATAACGCAATAGTTTTTATATTCAAATACAATTTTGTTGTTTTTTTCAATAAACGATGTTGTTATATTCCATTTGTTAAAAAATGTATAAAATCTTTTCCATTTTCCTGTGCAATATAAAACGGATAAATAAAGAGATATTCGTATTACGATTACGAAGCGGGTCAAATACACGATTTGTGTAAAAGAATAGGATATTTTAATTAACCATTTTTCTGCTGATTTTCTTCAAAAAAACTTGTTGTATCAGTAGGAAAAAATAAAATTAGTCAGCCAACAATATAGTGCCTATACGGACTGCCCGTATGTGCTTTCTCTTCGGATCCTTTAATAGATGCAAAGGTTACAGCATGGAAAAGTTTCTTTTTCCCCCTTGGTCGCCAATGCTTGATGCTTTTTACATTTTGTATCAGAGAATAATATGCAAAGTTGCAACTAAATGCTAAAATTATCATAGAAATTACTTTTTATGGTAACTTTGATAAAGTCAGCGTAAAAGAAATGATCACTACACAAAAATGACAATTTGTTAAATGGTCTGCTGAATACAAAATTATAGATCTATAACAATGGCATGGTAGAATTGTTACAGAGTGATAATGTCGTTGAAACTGAACTGTACGATAAATATATTAATGGTACTTTTTTCCCCACGTGCAGTACAATAATAAATTAAACACGTGAAGTACAATAATGAAATGAACACGCTAAGTACAATAGTATATTGAACAAGTCAAGTACAATGATAAATTGAACACGTGAAATACAATAATGAAATGAACACGCTAGGTACAATAGTATATTGAACAAGTCAAGTACAATAATAAATTGAACACGTGAAATACAATAATGAAATGAACACACCAAGTACAATATTATATTGAACACGTCAAGTACAATTATAAATTGAACACGTGACCACGTCCTGTACAATAGTTAATTGAAAACGTCAAATACAATAATATATATTGGACATGTCAAGTAAAATAATAAATTGAACACATAAAGTACAATAATAAAATGAACATATCAAGTGCAATTAAATATTGAACACGTGCACACGTCTAGTACAATAATAAACCGAACAAGTGAAGTACAATAATAAATTTGAACATTCTCATACATTTCACGAAATGAGATTAACCTGAAACAATTGTTGTTGCTCTTGCTGTTGTTGATTTTTTTGCAATTGTTCTTAGTTGTTGTTTTTTTTGTCTGTCCAATGTATTACATATATTGGCGTCAGTTAAAATAAAAAACGCTCTCTTTTACGTAATTTAACAACAAAAACAACAACAGTTTTATCAACCTCTTTGAAACCACCATAAAAATACGAATAAGCATGTAATGTCTGCTAGAAAATGCATTCTTTTTTCATGTAATCTTGAATACTTATTTCATTTGAGTAGCAATTACGCCCATAATAAAATAATTCGCTTTATCAGAAACTTGAAAGTTTAAACACCACGATTTTCAAAATTCTTGTTTAGTGTTTCAATTTTGAACAATATCAAACGGTTTTGTAACCTTTATCTTCTTTCAAAATTACAAAATGATAAATGTTATCAATTCCATTGTTAAAGTCAGTTTAAATCGTGCAAAAAATCCATTGTTTAAGTCGGTTTTAAATGTGCAAAAAATTTTGCATTGTCTTTTTTTGTTTTTGTTTTTCTTTTTTTTTCTATTATTCTTTTGTATTGCTTAAGATTATATTTAATTAATCTTATTGAATAAACTATTTTCAGGGAAGTATTAAAAATAGATTATCTCCTGTAGGGTAATGAATTTCTAACCTGTACAGAATGATGCATTATGTAAATGGCCTCAAGTGACCTTTTGTTTATTAGAGCGCATTGACGTAATGCTCTAGTATTTATATGCGCAATTTTAATAACTAAATGATAAATGTAACAAAATAAACCTATGAGTTTGAATTTATAAATTAATGAATTAATGTTGAACTGATTTTGATATAAACAAATAGGGTCTTTGAAATAGAATAGTATGGAAAAACGTTTGAGAATGTCTATGATATACGTGCCGATAACACGGCCCCATACCTGATGTGCATATTCATTATATTGATAGAAATGGTGGTTGGTTGTGTGATTTATTTGATCCTACATTAAACTACATCTTAAAATATAATTTCAGAAATGATATGATTACATCTGTTACATAGAATATATTTCATGTAGACGAATAAATGCTCAAAATATTTTACTAAAAAACAAAAAAAAAAACACTGGCGCCATTTTTAAAACGCATCACATTCTCTTTAACAATCAAGTTTTTTTTCTATATGCGTTGGATTAAGGCACCCCATCTTGCGGCTTCTTTTCGTACCATAAATTAAATGATTCTTGAAAATAAGGCAACGAGGTTGATTTAATTGGAAAAAATACAACTTCTTAACAACGATCTTTTTTATTTAAATTGGCTCAAACGAATGCACCATTTATCTACATCTATGGCGCTTAATGTATCTTTTTAGGTTTTGAGCCGCGCCATGACAAAACCAACATAAAGCGTTTGCGACCAGCATGGATCCAGACAAGCCTGCACATCCGCGCAGTCTGATCAGGATCCATGCTGTTCGCTATCAGTTTCTCTACTTGTTATAGAGTTTGTAAGCGAACAGCATGGATCCTGATCAGACTGCGCGGATGCGCAGGCTGGTCTGGATCCATGCTGGTCGCAAACCCATTATGATGGTTTGTCATGACGCGGCTCAAATATATTAAAAAAAGATAACTTTGCACGAACGATGATCAAGAAGGACACGATATTAAAACTGAATTAAATATCGGAGGAAAAGATAGATTTTATTAAAACTAATTTAATCGAAAAAAATTCTTACATATGAAGATGTGCACGGTACATTTAAATGCAACATTTCATGCAAATGAATGTGAGATTTGCTTTTAAACTTTAAAGGACTTTTGAATTAATGCACGTTCGTCATTTAAAATATAGTTTTTTTATGTTTTTAGTTTTTCGAGAAGGAACCAAATGTCTTTCATAATAAAAAATGAGATTGATGTTTTTATGCAGTTATCCTGTACATACGCCAATATTACTTTAAAACAGAATTACCGATGTTGAAATCACAAGAATATTCCGGAAGTTAGCTCTTTTCAGTCCATCTAAGCACCATATTTCATAGTCAGTGTCCGCTTCAGTACATTTGGTTTAAATTCGGGTTTTTCAAATGATTATCTGATTTGCTTTAAACATATTTATTTAAGCTCGATTGCGAATCAAGTCCTTGCAACTTGTTTAAATCACTTTTATGTCCGCTTCCTGGAACCAACCAGTACTGGGGTCTTATGAAGAAACATGGTTGTGACCTGATTAGGGCTCTACGGCTCGAACCCATGATCCCTGGGTTGAGAGGCAGACACCGCTCCCCTTATTCATCTGTTTTTCCCCTACTTGACTGATTTACTTGAAATATAAAAAAAAAACATTGTCTAATATTAAAGTCTGTTGGTAATTGTTAAAATTATAGTGAGTTAGTATTTTGTATATACGGAAGTCACATTTTATTATTAAATTATAGATTATTGAAAACTACAAAAGCTCTAGTCTGTCGCTGGTCTATATAATTTATTTATCACATATAATAATTTCACTCACATAAGCAAGTTACGAGTTGCCATTACTGACATTCTGCTCTAGTTTTGGAACACACGTATATAATAACAAGTTGCTTTTTTCAAATTAGGTATCTGCTGCCATTGATAATTATCATTTTTATGAACTCGTTTTTACTCTGTTCTAAATATCACGGCGATCAAACAGTCAGAGTGAACTGGAAATATCAGGTTTAGAAATGTTAATACAATGTATTAGAGATTGCATGCAAATAAGTTGCTTTTCAGTAATTTAATATATTCTAAACTTTACGTCTCGATCAGATATTTTATTTTCTATATATAAATTTTAATTTATGTGTTAATGATAGTTATCATTTTTAATAATCGTAATTTATATCTGAACCAAATCTATCACTTTTAACGAAGACGATGTTTTACTTATCTGTCTTTCAGCAAAAAGTGAAGAAAAAAGACGCATACATTAATCATCGTCAAAATTACTTTCGATTCTTATCGTAACATTTTGACATTTTAAACTCTTTTTTTTTTTGCAAAATTAAATATTAATCATAATATTTTTTGGTCATTAATCTTAGATAATAAAACTATGTGAGTAAAATCACTTTTTTGCAAGGAATATGCCTCAGAAGCGTCCGGCATTGCCCTACGCGCATTTGTTTTCCCTAAAGTGTATGTCTAAAATCTGTCTTTTAAAGACCCTTTGTGGTCGTATCATATAAAAATAAGTCATGCGGCATGGCCGAGTGGATAACGCGTCAGGCTATTAGGATTGCTGGTCGCGTGTGTTCAAACTCTGCCAGGGGCATGCCATTGTGTTCATGAGAACGAAAGTTTACTCTCATTGCTAAGTACTGGTTTGTCCCAGAGCGGATTTGATTGTGCTTCAACAAGTCTATAGCATCCAACAAAATCAAACTGAACAAATTCGTATAAACTTAAATAAGACCTGAATCAAGACTTCTATGTTATTATATTTTTCTGGTCCTTCGCGATCATTTTTTTTTCTAGCTTTCTTAAGTGTTGAAAGCTGAGTACCGCCCAAACCGGTGCTGGGGGTCATGATGGATGTTGCACTGTTTCATTATCCCTCATGTACAGACTCAATCAAACCGAGTCTGCAATTTTCATATAATTTTGCTGATTTTGATACTCCCGAGGGATCGCTTTTTCAGATATTGTAACTTGACGCATCATTTAGAAGCCGTTTTTTGTTTTCTTCATTTAAATCAAAGTAACATCTTAGACATTTATAAATGAAAGAAAAAGTAGATTACGTGACGTGCACTATGTCGTAATCCATGGGTTTAGACTAGTATATACTAGAATGCTTGCGAATGCGAAAAAAATGTTTGCAACTGCATTTTCAATTTAGATAAAAGCTAAAAGCTAGCAATTAAAGTTATATAACATGCAAAAACGCATTCTATTAATTCAAAAGCAACATCATGTTTTTAACATAAAATGTGAAGAGTAACACCAGATAACCTGTTTTATGTGCAATTTGGTGTAAACATTTGCATAAGGTCAACAAATTAAATGGATTCTTCATCGTATTTGAAGATGATATCAATTTTGTTTAAAAAAAATCCTAGATCCCCTAGGAGAAACGGCAACAGAAACAATTTGAACATTGTGCAATTGTGCAAAAATCGGTTATATGAAAATGCGTGCCAGTTTTGATAACAACAAATGTTTTAATTTGTATTACGTTTTAAAATTTATCGTCTCAGCCAAAAGCGCACAAAAATAATAATAACATTGGAACATATAATGTACAGTGAATGTTATCGCCTATGGAAAGTTACCCCATTTATCAAAATTGAAATGGGAGGAGAAAATAACAAGAAAATATTCTGTTGAAAGTATATATAAATGTAAACTATGTAGTTATAACTTTGTATGTATCTTGACTTCGTTTATTTTTTTAAACCAGGGTCTGGTCCCGATTAATTCGCATCTTTTATTATATACTAATAAATGAAATATTGAGAAATATTGATGAAATAAAATGCGTATTTTCATTTTCCGTATTTTCACTGTAAAAGTTTATTTTTCACTGCAGTGAAACATATTTTCCGTATTTTCACTGGTGTCTTGCCGGACTACTTTCTTTTAAATTCTACCAGTACACAAAATTTAAGGGAAAGTTTTTCAAATTTTATCGCAAAAAAGAGAAAAATGTACATAATAAACAGAAAATTCAAGTTTTTTCTATAAATACATGATTTATTTTCATCTTGTGGCATGAAAATTACCATATTTCACTCGTGGCTACCGCCACTCATGAAATATTTATTTTCATACCACTCGATGAAAATAAATCATGTATTTATAGAAAAAACTTGAATATCCTCTATGTATTTGTATAGCAACAATTTTGCTTTTTGTCCTGAACTTTACTTCATTTCCAAGGGGTATGTCTAAATGTAGAAATATTCAGACTATTAACATAATAATGATGATAATGATAATAATGATGATGATAATAAACGAATCATCATTTCTTGTAATGATAAGGTTTCGAAGTGCACATAATTATGATTTTTAAACGTGTAGGCTTAACCGAATAAGAGTTTTTTGAACGCATTTAAGCAATGCCACTTCAGATTTGGTCCAAAGTAGATTTCCATTTTATTGATGTTTTAACGATTCGACTCGTAATGATAAATGATCCTAAATATGTTGTTTCATATTTGTTGCCAGGTTTTATATCATGACTTTTTATTTTATACGAGAATTAAATGAACTGTTTAATATGACATGATATTCGTCTTCAAGACTATCACAAATATGACAAATGTTACATTTCTAAATCTTTTCTTTCAAGTTTACAATATAAAACATCATTTTTTATTTTTTATTTATATTTTATTTTAATATATTATTATTATTATTATTATTATTCTTTCAATGCTTTCATATTACGGAATTTCTTGGGATGTTTAATTTTCAAAAGACGTGTAATTAGTAAAACGACGCAATTTAGTAGATTTATTTTGTTAACGTTGTGCCCCAATGTGGAGTTCTTTATAGAAATTTCCAAACCCTTTTACAGTTGAACACTACGTTTTCCTCTTTTGATTACATGTGAGGGACCAAATGGGAGACTCTATGATGGAAGGTTCTTAGGCCTTTTGGGACTGAATTGTCTTAATGTTTGTCTTCTGTCTTACTTCGTCGGGTCCTTGTAGGTAATTTTCATGTTGCTCTGTCTTCCTTTAAGACATTGAGTACCTTTGTTATGGTCAGTGGGTTAACTTTATATGTTTTTACATGATCATCTCTGTGTTTTACTTATTTACTTAATGTAACAACTGTTAGAATTTCGCTTGGCGTGGATTCATTTTATTAACAGTGTATCATTTTAGAGGATCATGGTGGGGCTAAAAGTGAGGTTTGGTGCACCCTGAAATGGTTTAAACTCCCCAGCAGTGCTTATGCTCATGACCGTTCCAAGGCGGCGCCCCTCTGTGTTCCTCAGATGTATTTCTTTTTTGTTTCATTCAGTTTTGGTGACATTTTTGTTTGTGTCCTTTGTTGTTTTCTCGATCACGGTAAGTATATTCCCTTTTTGCCCCTAGTTTTATTTACATGTATTTAATTTTGTTAAATTTTGCCCCTCTCTTCCCCTTATCTCGAAACCCCTTCCCATGTGCCCTTTTACTTTGTGGGTCTATTGATTAATCAATAATTTGTTTACTTTAATTTCCTTGTATGGTTGTAATACTATAACAGCGTTTTATGACTAAGACATTATTGTGACGTGACCTAGCAGTATATAACTGCAACTGGTGTTGACTGTAGTCGAGCGTGCTGTCTCCTTTGACAGCTCTTGTAATTAAATTTCCTTATTTTTTAAAATAAACTTATTATTTTTGCTGCTAGTATATAGCATACATAGATCATTCTGCATTTTATATATTTATTTTAGTTAGGTTAATGTATGCCTGTATAAGAATATATAACAAGACAGATATGATATATATGATAATGATGTATTAATGAATAAATCATGAAATTGCCCATTTTTTCACCAACCGCATCATCTGCGTCCTTAAATTAGTTTAATGTCAAAATTTTCCTTTTCCTTCTCAAGGGCAGTAATGCAATAGATTTTTTAAATATTTTAGCGGAAATGCAACTATTCATTATTTTATATTTTGTTTCATTTTTGTAAGTTATTAACATTACCATAGTTTAATATCACATAATTTATGTCAACATTATACATTCATTAGTTTCATTTTTTTTGACATTATATTTGTTAGTTTTTTTGCATTTATTGACATACCCGATATTGCGTTTATTATATAATATTCATGATTTGTTATTTTAAAGTTTTTTGTCTTGCAATTGGGTAATCTTATACACAGTTCAATTGTCACATTTGACGTCATTAATTGTCTTATTTGCCAACATATTTTAGTTCAATTGATAAAGTTCAGTTGTCGCCATTTGTCCCATTTGCTATCATTCAGTTGTCGCATTTTATATTAATTAGTTCGGTTGTCGCATTTTACATTAATTAGATCAGTTGTCGCATTTTACATCAATTAGTTCAGTTGTTGCCAGTTGTCGCATTTAACATCAATAAGCGTAGTTGTCGCATTTTACATCAATTAGTTCAGTTGTTGCATTTCACATAAATTAGTTCCACACCGCATGTCAATCTATTTTGGCATCACTTACAGAAGTCCTATTGTAAATCTTATCGCCGACCTTGTCCTTAACGCTTTTTGTTACGTCAGACAAATGCACAGCTAAAATCCGTCTTAACTCAAGTAAACGGCAATTAAATTAATTACAACTTCATGCTGGTATTTATTGGGTTAAGAAAACCCATCATATGGAAACAAATTTAATGTGACCATTTGACAATATGAAAAATGCAGTAAAGTAAATATGATAAGAAGTTAATAAGAAAATGCTTTAGTTACTTGCGTTCGAAATGACTCACCTACTAAGTTGTGAAATTATCGTGGTTATTTAACACTTTTAAAAAAGTCACACGTTTTTGGAAATGTAAACAATATGTTTTTGTACGGCTAAATAAGTGATATTTGTTGCCACGCTTTTGTAGGATAAAATTCTGGGACCATTTATTAATGTAAGGTCAAGACTTCAATAAGTTTTTCTATTAATAATATTATCTACGTACATGCATATATCTTGAATAATATAGAACAAAACATACTTTCATTAAAGACTTCTACAAATTATACTGTCTAAAAACACTGAATGTACAGCAAACATTCAATATGTAAGTGATTAATGTCAACACTAACTACTAGTACATTATTAGCATCTCAAAATATATTTACGGAGAGTGAAATGAAAACTCAAACAATATTCACCGCTCAATCATATTAAAATCACTTCTAAGTCTAAATATTCATGTACGTTTTAACTTTTAGATGCGGTGCAATAAAGTTGTTTAGCTGAAAAATAAGAGAGAGAAAAAACGTAATCTAAACTTTCCTCAATTAAAATTTTATGTAAAAGATTGTATTTTCCCAGCATGACAATCTTGATAAAGAATGCTATTAGTTAATAAATACAGTAAATATATAATTGAAAATGATACGTAGTGTTAATCACGTGCACACCTTCTTAAACGTCAAGTTGGTATAAAGAGTATTTAATCTGACAAATTTTCACGTAATTTTCATCTTCAGCGTTTAATCTTAATGTCAAATTAAATTGATAGTTGAATAAATTATTCGGTACTAACTGTTTAGAACAGATGGGTACAGCATCGGCACCCTGACATATTCCAGATTGCATCGTTAATGATAATAAGTCAAAATACGGATTTGAATCTTCATCCTATTTTATCATATATTTGAAAAAATATAAGAAGAATTAAAAATAAATTAAAATATCATTATTTGATATATCTTTGGTGTTGAATGCAAAAAAGAGAGAAATATTATATGAGGAATGTAACATTTTGGGGCTTATTTTCTGATGACGCACAGCAGATTAAATATTTACAATAAAAACCTTGCGTTTATACGATACATACCGTGCTAATGAACTTTGTGAAATGGATTTGTCCTATTTTGAATTTGAAAAACTCTCTTCTTTATAAGATTCAAATAATGACTAAAACAGTTCTTAAACAGTTAAGTGTCCATTTAAGTCGTTTGAACCACCTCTTTATTGATTTTGTATAATAGACTATTTGGACATTTCCATTTTGATCTCAGAATTTTGAAAATCTGTTCTATAGGTGTACGACTAAGTAAACAAACCTAGCTCATAACTGTCGTCGGACTAATAATCTTACGATTGATGGCCGTGCATATTCAAACCCCGTCTGGAGCAAGCAATTGTTTCTATGAGCAAGAAAACTAACACTCATTGCTCAGTTCTGGTTGGTCCCAGGAAGGGATTTGAGAGTGTGGCTTCCTACAAATCTTTTTACTAAAATGGCGTCTGTATAAACTAATACACAGACGGCTTATTTTAATTTAGGAATGTCGTAGATTTATTTCAAACTACTGTACATGTGTTCATACATTCTTCATATTCAGTTGTCACTGAGTGTATTTTCAAAATCAAGTGGACAATCAAATTAATTCCTCAGTTGCTTTTGTGGGTTAAAGTATGACAATTCATTGTAATAGATAGTACAATTCTATAAATCTTTATTATCTCCCTTGGTCTATTTTAACTTTGCACAAAGCTATTGAATTATTTTAATGCACGATATCGTTTAGATTCTTCAAATGGCAATATACTATCAGTGACTAAATTGATATGTAATTAGATAAGGAAAATTGTGTATTTTCATCTTTCATGGAAGATACAATGATTGTTTTTACATTTTTTTTAATTTAATGATAATTTAGTTATGTGTGCTAGTTTATTCCATAGATATATAATATTCATCACAGCTTGGTTTACAAAAAATGTTGTGAAATATAACTTAAAGTAGACTTCTTGTTGTTTTGTTAAAAAATGCCTCTACTGTAAATGTATAACAAAACGTTGATCGGTTATATTCTCTATGACGTTAACACCAATACCACAATTCTATTTTAATTGCAACTGGTTTGTTTGCTTTCGTCTAACTACTTTGCAGTTGAACCATGCTGTATATCACCAGGTCATACTGCATATCTGTGCAGTCATGCTTATCTGTGCAGTCGAACCAGACTGTATATCACCAGGTCATACTGCATATCTGTGCAGTCATGCATATATGTGCAGTAGAACCAGATTGTATATCATCAGGCCATTCTGTATATCTATGCAGTTGAACCATGCTGTATATCACCAGGTCAAACTGTACAGTCGGTATCAGCAGGCCAGCTTGCATTAATGTATAGCCGAACCAGACTGAATATCACCAGGTCAACTTGCATATCTATGCAGTCGAGCCAGATTGTTTATCATAAGGTCAACCTGCATATCTATGCAGTCGAGCCAGATTGTTTATCATAAGGTCAACCTGCATATCTATGCAGTCGAGCCAGATTGTTTATCACCAGGTCAGCCTGCATATCTATGCAGTCGAGCCAGATTGTTTATCACCAAGTCAGCCTGCATAGCTATGCAGGCGAGCCAGATTGTTTATCACCAGGTTAGCCTGCATATCTATGAAGTCGAGTCAGATTGTCTTACCACTGGCCTCTGACTTTTATCATTATTATTTTGGAATCCCCATGTGTTAGAAATGGGCACAAGATAAATCCGTTGAGTAAATGACTTAATTAAACTGATTATGAATTATGTTACTATAAGATAATTTCACATTTTTTCATATAACCGGTCAAGGGAATGTCACTAGTATATTTATCTCTAACTACAACCTAATCATTAAACCTATTGTATACATTTATTAATTTATTTACTCATTTACTTTGAGTTATCTGTAGTGTTGTATACAAAATTCAACAAGTTTTGAACTTGTGACTGTCTGTCCCTGATCTAGGTTAGTTTAAACACCTTTATTAAAGCTAAAAATTTTATTCTAGGTTACCCGTCGACATTGTTTAAGAGTGAAGAAAATTAGAGCTACAGGTACCCACAGAGAATCTGTCCTTCGCAACTTTTTGTGAGAAAATCTGAGCGCGTCTACAACTTCCACACCTTTCGGTAATCTGTCAACCACATTCTTCTCGTAGAAAGGTAAGAATCGACGCGATATTTGTCAGAACAGGGGTTTGATGATTAAACTTTTTGAATTTTGAATTGATTGATGCCAATTTAGATTTGACATCTTCATGACTTTTCATTGCTTGCAATTATCATTCAATATGATGTTATTTACATTTTGTTACTTGCGATCCATATGAAGCAGCATGTTCCGCTAAGGACCAAAAGTCTGAAAACATAAAATTTGAATTTTCTAATATAAATCAGATTAGGCAGTTAAAATAGAAGATACTGAGAAACATACTCAGAGATAAAACGAAAAAAGATTGTATTTTTGTGTTATTCATAGCCCAATCATTTTTTTTTTCGCAATAAGAATACTCATTCCAGAAAAAAACAGAGTGAGCGAATGATCAGAAATTTTGCTCAAAAGGCACTTGTCTCAATCTGTATGAAATGGAAAAGTGATCTCGAAAAAAATGCAGGTACCGTGGAGTCCCTTTAAATGTTATGTTTATTATCGTATAATTCTTATTGTAGTAATACTCGTATAACAAAATGTTGGTAACATATTATAACTTGCTTTTAAAAGTTTTATTTTTCAATTTTTATACCAATTTGCATGCTTACAGAACAGAAATGCGGTACCATAAAAGTAGGAATTAAATTACAATATGACGTGTAAAACAAAGTCATATGTATTACAAATTCACGTGACCTGGTTGGAGCGAACAATACAATATAAATGGAAAAAAAATATCCGACTAATTAATGATCTAATCAAATAAACAAAAAGAATATAAAAATACTTTACGTCAAACGATGTATAATTGAGTCTTGGACACTAAATTGGAAATTTGGCCAATCAATCTGGACACAAGATTCTTGGTTTGACATATCAGAGTTTTATATTCATTTTACCTTTTTATTAGATAAGATCATTAATTAGCCGAATACGTTTTTATTATATCGAAAGGTGATTTACACTTCTTTTCTTGTAATGTACATTTAATAAATCGTTATCTACGCTTCATTACTCGTAATCTTCATTTATTTATTTGATTATTGACTTTTCACGACTGACTAAATGCTTGCAATCCATATATAACCAACGGTTATTAACTCCTAATAACAACTGAATGTATGAAAACACTTTTTATTTGCCATTTACATATAACTTAATGTTATTAAAGGAACTCCGCCGAGATCTCAAAGTCTGAAAATATTAAATTTGAATTTCTTAAAAACTAACCGAGGTACTTGAAACAGAAAGATATGCGACAACAGATAATTTAGAGATACATCCAGAAATATATTGAAAATCGTAATTTATTATTTAGAGCTCGATTTGAGTAAAACGCGTTGAAACGCTTTTCATTCTTTAGGTCATTTTTCTCAAGTTAATTAATTATTCTGGAAAAATGGAGTAAGCGAATTATTTTAAATTTTGCTCACACGTTTGAGGTCTGGACCTACATCAAATGGAACAATAATCTCAAACTTATTTTTTCTGGTCCCATTTTGTTAAAAATCCACAGTGGAGTCCCTTTTAATTTTTCATCACTCAAATCAAACTGTTCTTCTGTGTGCGTACAAGTGGCGACTGATACTACCCATGCGACCAGTGCAGACCAAGATCCATTGGCACATCTTCATATAACACTCCCATTTATACATACTTTGAAATACTTTTTCGTTAATGGTTTTGTTCAGATTGAAATATGAATAAGTCCATTTGAGATATCTAGCGTAGAAGGGGTAAACTGAAATTTCGTATGTTTTACTGCTGAATGTTTTTTATACTACTGTTGAAATTTCAAAAATATACATGGACATATGGATAAACATGTAAATTATCAAGAGCATAAACTTAACATCAAAGCATCTTTTTAAATCGAGAATGTCCTCTGAAGATATTGCAACCGATATCGCCCGATAGGTTCATATCTAAAAGGACATTGCTCCGAAAAAAAATGAATATTGATATATCAAATAAATCATATCAGAATTGTCGCCCTGGGCACGTCCATGCTATATCTTCATGCAAATATCTATATTTACATTTTTGTTTATTGATTTTTTTCTATAGATGCATAGATATTTCATCATCACAGGTTTATCATTGAAAAGACAAAAAAATGAAAGTATAAACGTAAAAATGTTTAGAAAAGGAACTTTTGAGAAACAAACATAACGCTAGATACGTTAAATAACGTAGATTTATGTAATGTCGTGAAATTCATGCACAAAAAATACATATCAATGCTAATTAAATGTTTTAGAAAGGAAGGTAAACAACTTGTTTTTTCTTTTAAGAATTCATTAATTTTTGTTCTTCCACGAAGCTAGAAAACAACGCTTTGATTCATGATGTCTTTAAATTTCTCTCGGAATGTTTTATATCTCCTTCTATTGGCTGGAAACTAATAAAAAAATGATAAAAGAAAACAGTCAAAAATAAAATTAAACAAAACAAAACTCAATTGCAGCGTTTTGAAGGCATATATTATAGGTTTATAAAGTAACATATCATTTAGCAACAGCCTTTATTGCATTTGTCTATATCTATTGCAACATTTTATCGTTATTTCAATATAACACGTCCGTGTCTGTATATTTTGTGAAATATGTATATACTTAAAAGACTTCCATTACATATAATTAATGTTTATAGTTAAGACCACCGCAGAAAATAAAATGAAAGGACTGATTTACATTTCAATTTGTGCGCAAACTCACGAGCCGTAGTATACGTGTTTCTGATTAGATAGAATAAAAAGTAAAAGAAAAATGAGCCGCGTCATGACAAAACCAACATAATGCGTTTGCGACCAGCATGGATCCAGACAAGCCTGCGCATCCCCGCAGTCTGGTCAGGGCTTACAAACCCTATTACAAGTAGAGAAACTGATAGCGAACAGCATGGATCCTGATCAGACTGCGCGGATGCGCAGGCTGGTCTGGATCCATGCTGGTCGCAAACCCATTATGTTGGTTTTGTCGTGACGCGGCTCAAATGTTTACTGTCACGAGTGAACGACTTTAGGTAATTAACGATGAGAAAGCAACTCGTCACGTTCGCCGCGCATAAGTAACAACTATAGTACTGAATGTTCGAACATTTAAATATATTAAAATTCAATTTATTTTCGTATCGAACCTCTAATTTTTGCTTATATTCTTAAGAAAGTAAATGCTGCATTGAAAACGGGTACGATTGGATTATGTAACTCACTGAACAGTGTGTTATATTTACATAACGCATGTTAAATATCAATCACGTGACAGTGTTTGATTGAAGTTTAACAGCTTAGATTGAACCGGTTCGCAGTGACCTGCATATATATATAATAATCAAAGTGAAGTTTATTTGAGTTCAAAATTTCTATGACGATGGAGAAAGAAAGATCGAGGTACGAACATTATTTTTGTTATTTTTGAAAATTTAAGTTATTTTTTTTTTAATAATTTTTTAGAACTATAACAAACGTGAATCATACTTAATATAATATACACATTAGTAATAAAATTTCTATTTCGATATTTTCAGAATATGTGTTTTATTTTATACTATAACGAATATTTAAAATGTATCTTTCAAGTATTTCAAAACTTTTAGGTACAAAATATTTAGCGTTATCTACGATACGATCTGAGTGTAGCAAATATTTTCTGTAGTAATTTTGGTGTCAAGTTTACTTTCTCTTTCAACTTTATAATAAAATAAATGCGATAACGATATCTAAATGTAGTGAACATAAATTATATGAATATATATATTTAATTAATTTGATTAAAATCTTTAATTATAGAAGCGTATAATATATACGTATTAGTAAATATATATGAGAAAAAAAGATGTCTCATGATCACGTGTGCGTTGACTGGACAAGAAGAAATTAAATGTTAAATTATATGTTTATATCAAATTGTATGTGCTTATATGTTTCTTCTATTTTTCTGTAAATAAGTTTCTATAGAACTTATTTCTATGTAGGCTGCTATATTTAGAGATAGGCGAAAATGTATAATTTCGTTAAACTTTCCTATTCCTCGTTATAGTTTAAGGGGGGAAAAACAATTAATAACGTGGTTTTTTTTGTTTTTGAAAATGACTTAGCGAAAAACAATTTTCACTATGATGAATTTACCAAGAGTGATATACATTACATTACACTGATAACAAACTGTATTTCATTAAATAGAAAGTTACACATTTATTTATCAGTTGAGGTTAATCTGACATAAGGTCTCGCGTATTTCATGAAGTAAGTCACGGTGACAATATCAAAGAAAAATCTCAACTGATAACTTATTACAGTTAAACCAGTGTAACAGACAACCTCCGAATATAGGCCAACCTGTAAAAAGAGCCCACCTTCTGATAAACATTAATGGATAAAAATACAACATACTTAACTCCGAATAAAAGATCACTTGTCTATAAAGGCCATATATAGTCTCTCATTTGTATGGGCTTTATTCACAGGTTTGACTGTATATTGTAATTTACAACGCGACAAGTATTTGAATAACATCAATTTAAAGTATTGATTATATGTTATAAACGTACGTTTGACTGACTTTAAATTGATCGGGTTGACATTAAAAGTACAAATATACTCACAAAAATGTAAAGAAACTAATTAAGCTTACTCTTCAAGTTTACGTCAGAAAATTTTTATGTGAATAATATCATAAACTAATATCAAATATAATGTGTTTTTTTTCGGGGCATTTATTTTTACTTATATATTGTATACATGTTTTGAATACGTTCGTACTATCATAATGATAAACGACGCCTTTCGTGGTCCTTCGGCATACATGAGTCAGTTCTTGTCAATAATAATGGAGTTTACTTTTATTTCCCTAACGTTCTACGTCCACGTTGTCAGTTCAAAACAAGTATATATTTATAAATAGATATCCAACATAAAATTATAAGATTATTCTGGATATAGGCGGTTAAACAAAACACCGTGCGACTGTGAGAATGAGTAAAATTTGATAAAAATCTGGCACTTTTTTCACCATTGTACATGCGTGATCTTCATACTAATTTTTCACTCGCCACTTTCCATTATAATAATTTTGCACTCGCCACTTAACATTATAATACAGATTTACATATGTTTTTGGTATTAATAAATTGGTTACATAGCTATGAAAAGCGTATTTAAAAGAATACTCTGTTCAATTACAATAATTGAAAAAGAATTCCATTTTTTTTTCAATTAAGATCAACAATAGGAAAAAAAAACAACATCTTCACGCGTGTCACTTTTGATTATTTTATAAATAGAAATAGTGACTTTACTTATCAACTATGTTGCTGTCATGTTGTTTTTGATTGACAAATTTCTTCATGTCATTTCGCCCTCATAACGTACATATGTACGTCATGACGCACTTGTTGAAATATAAATTACTTGTTTTGGAGTTCCTTTTGTGTGACATTATAATATGGTCGTTTGACCTTTGTTTTAAAAACGAACAATCATCGATAATAACTGTCAAGACACAGGGAACCCAATCTTCTAGTATAAAACTGTATTACTGTAATAAAGAACGCGGCAACCTTTGAACTACGAGTATAGTAACATTTGTATGACCTTAAGGACTTTTTCCAAACTTATGATTTATATATTGACCATTTGTTAAAGACAAATACGTGAAAGTTTTTGACGGAGATTGCAAACATGTATAATCTATAAAGAACGCACACGCGCCACTAACATTTTTACTCAAGTTGTTTTTTATTATATTTGATATAAATTTTTTATTCAATTTTTACGATTTTTTTATTTCATTTTATTTTTTCACAGCATGTTATAATCAACAATTTTCGCTCATAAATCATGACATTATTTTTTTCTGATATGAGACAAAAATACATTTATATCTAAAAGAAATGCGCTTATGGCTTTTGTTGCATATGTATTTGTATTTTTCATCTTTATAACTATGCCTGTCCAAAGAAATAAATAAGAAGGAAATGTGGGTGGATCCGAAAAAAAAAACAACAACAACAAAACAAACGTTTCAGTCGTTTTAATACGTCTATTTTCTACTACAGTGTTTATGTCCTGTATCCGGAGGTGTTATTTATTTGGAGGTGACCTTAATTTCGGAGGTGACATTTATAAAAAAAGATTAAATTGATACGTTCGAATTGTAAATAATATACTTAACATAAAAAAAAAACAAGTTTGACACCCTCCGACAATAAAATGTGTTTAAAGATATAATTATCTTTGATGGTAAACTCAATCTTAACTGTTGTATAAACGTTAAAATAAAAAAGTCAAGTCGAAGTAAGATTGATATCTGTTTTATACCTGTTCGATCACAAGTAAATAATATAGCCCCACAATGTCTATACTAATAGTTATATAGACTTTGACAGGTTACATAGCATAAACGGTTGTAAACTTGTGAGCCGAGCCACAAGACGATTGTATATATTTTATTTAAAAAAAAAACATATTGGTCGGAATTCTTTATAATGAATTTATAACATTGCATAGTTGCTTCCTTTGATTAGATTGAAAAATAACTTTTGATTTTGTTGCAGCCCTGTCAGATACTTCACGAGTATCAATGTTTAAAACAAGTTGTACTAAACTAAATATTCCCAATATAATATCAGATTGCATAAAGGACGATAAAGTATATACTAGTATAGGTTATATTATTGAGCAAACATTTCATATTTCAAAACATTTCAATTTCAAAAGGATATCCTGATCTTTTTTATAATAACATTTTCATTTTCATTCTCGCAAATATTTAAATTGATGCAATTCAAAACATTTTTTGCTAGTGTGCAATATGCACACAAAAAGCATGTACATATATCACAAATATTTTATTTCAACAACTGAGCCGCCTCACGACAAAACCAACATAATGGGTTTGCGACCAGCATGGATCCAGACCAGCCTGCGCATCCGCGCAGTCTGATCAGGATCCATGCTGCTCGCTTACAAACCCTATAACAAGTAGAGGATCTGATATCGAACAGCATGGATCCTGATCAGACTGCGCGGATACGCAGGCTGGTCTGGATCCATGCTGGTCGCAAACCCATTATGTTGGTTTTGTCGTGACACGACTCAACTTATAAACGCATATACTGAAGAAGATTTAACTGCGCGACGAAATGATATAATCAGAAGTAATCAATGAGTTAGAGATAATATTATATCTTCTTGTGCAATACACACACTTTAACGTTAATATGAGAGTCATTTCAAATGTATCATAACAGTTTTTTATAATACTATGTTAAAATACCACGCAACGTAAAAATGTCTTGTGCTCACTTGACATTCTTTTTTAAAAATTGATGAAAAACAAAGGTGTTAAATTTTAACACCCTTGGCAATTTATTATCAAGTAATCAATAACGTAAGTAAAGATAAAAAAAACCTAGTGAACATTCTAAATCTAAAAAAGTATTTGTTCAAAATTATCTTGTTACAGCCAACCCCTGTCTGAAAGACCCCTTTCGGAAAATAGAAAACCTGTTGCCATTTTATACATATTTATCACACGACCGTGCCGATTTTGCGACTCCGTAAATATGGTATTGCACGGCCGTGCATATATTTTGACGTGAAGTCATTAGCGTTATACAAACAAAGAGTAAAGACGTGCTAAATGTGAGCGTTATACTATAGGCGCGTCAATGAAAAATGACTCTTATTTCACTTTAAAGATCCTGTATGTTTTGTGATTCATATTTTTACTGTGTGAATACCACACTAGCAAAAAATATATATGTACATATTTATGCAAATAAAACAATTTTCAAACATCGAAGAATATGTAAAATGTGTACTGCAAATATTTGTGCACATTATATTTAATCAATAAATTACAGGCATTCATTTCTTATTTGAAAATTTGACTTAACTTAAAATTTATAGAAAATAAATTTCTAATTACCTCCCTTTATTTACATGAAATGTTAAATTGGGTAATATCTTTATAAATAATGCTTATTGGAACTTACAATATTGACAAATCTTAATTTGAGCATCATATTTATGAAATAAAACCATGAAAAAATTGTGTTACAGGATCTTTAAACGGCCTTTATTTTGGGTATGTGATAAATAGAATATTAAATTCGCGTAAGTTCATTACTGAATTTATTGCACTCGTTGAATGAAATAATATTATGCTCGCCAGAGGCTCGCATAATAAAATTGTATTCAACTCGTGCAATAAATTCAGTATTGAACTGACACTCATTTAATATCCTCTATATATCAGTTTCGGTGCTTAACAATACAGAATAACCTGTTATTAGAATCCAACACTTCCGTTTCTTCGAGCATAAGGTTTGACTGTATATTAAAATTGTGTTTGACGTCGAGTAGCTAGAAAAATAATTCTAAATTCATAAAACAGTCCAATTTTCCAGCGACGTTAATATTTTGTTTGCTTAATGCTGATTAAATGCTGTGGTTATTTTTGTTATTATTTATTTACGTATGTTTCATTATTAATATTATGTGTAAGTCTTTTCTAAACAATAAAACATGATAATAGTCACTGCAGCAGAACAGAATAATTTTTTGATAGCGTTACCCTTCTTTCTAACAGACTTTTGAAAAAACAACAACAAAAAAAGAACAAAATTGCACGGAACATAAATAACTGTTTTGAAATAATTAACTCATCCATTATAATAGCATTAATTACCTCATAAAGTGTTGATGTTATTTGTCTTATCTGAGTTTAATTAATTCGTGCATGCAGACAGCATCTTTCGAGAGATACATTAGTGACAAATTTTGAATTGAAATGAACTAGTTTAACATTTAAAATTTATTATATGGAAAAAAAATGTGACTGAAAGTTGGTGAAATCACATAGCCATTTGCTACCGCAACTCTAGCGGAACTGTAGTTATTTAGTTATTGTGTATTTGATTGAAACATTGCTTGACTTCGTGTTTATCAGATTAAAACTATAATTTTTTCACTTAATGTGTTTGAAATATAATTTTATATTCTCACAAGGAGGCAAACGAAATTAAAATAAAATGATTTGTTCCAACCTCAGACAAAATTATTATAAAATTCATTAAAAAGTCAATAAAGTAAAACCACTTTTCAAATCCAAACACGTGGTTTACCGATGATCACTAATTTTGTTGGAAAATAGGTGGTGAGTGGGACGGGTATTCGCGGCTTCTCGGCAGAAAAAAAATGTATATTTCTGCACATGTCAAATGCATTCAGCTACAGATTCTGTATTGGTTGCAGAGATAACTCGACACTGAATCACATAGGTTATTTTTATCTTTATTGATATTGATCCGCCTAAACAAGGCTCGGTTAAAATATCTAACGTTACTCCAAAAAATTATTCTTTCCAAATTGAAACTGAGTGGCCAGTGGTCAAAACAGTTCTAACTGCCTTTTTGTAGACTTTTAGTGTTTGTGGACAGCTTTTTTGATAATTGGACATAGATTAAAAAGTTTTCAAAATTAAGAAAATATCAGCACATTTTGTCATGGCCCTATAGTACTAGGTGACCATGTGCTTGTTTGTTAAAAACCAAAATTACATCAAAAGTATTTATCAAGTGTGGGGTTTATCTATGTGTCGGAGTTATCTCACCAACCAATATGCTACTCATGTTAGTAAAATGTACAAACTCGGCTTTGAAGAAATTGCACATGTAAAGATTATCTTGTTACTTTTCAGTTCAGGTCAGTGTCTTCGACCAGATGACGAATAAGGTCACCGTAAAACCTGTCATTTTTACTGATTCTGACGAAGAAAGCACTAGTTGTATCGAGACTTTCAGGATGAAGACCAGCATAGACGATGTCCGTTCGTTGCAGTTTTGGCGGGCTTTGGCAGCCGAATTTATCGGGACATTTATACTTGTAATAGTATCACTGGGTTCAACGGTACAAGGATGGAATTCAGGCATAGACGATGCCCTTGATGTTGTTCAGATAGCTCTCACCTTTGGTTTAGCCGTATCCACATCGGTTTGGATAGTTGGACATTTGAGTGGGGGCCATATTAATCCAGCCGTGACAATAGCCATGTTAGTTACACGTCGTATTAGTTTGATCCGTGCAATCATGTACATGATTTGTCAGTGTGTTGGGTCAATAGCCGCAGCGGGGTTACTAAAGGCGCTAACACCTCCAGGTCTTCGAGGCGGTCTAGGAACTACAACTTTAAATGCGGGAGTTTCTCCAGCAATGGGTTTTGGTATAGAATTGTGTATAACAATGTTCCTGGTACTGACAGTGTTTGCAACATGTGACAGCAAAAGAACAGACCACGCCGGCAGCTTTCCACTCCAAATTGGATTGTCGGTGACCATGGGGCATCTCTGGGCGGTAGGTTTAATAATAACGTCTTTTCTGTATATATTTATTTGGTTTTATCAAGTATCTCTATACTTAATTGACTTTTGTCATAAATGAAGTTGCAATGAACAAAAAAAATATGATACATTGTAAATGATAATGATTTTAGATTTTTTTTTCACATAACGTACTAGTAAATTCCTTTGCTCGTAAATTCTTATCGACCACTTCATTCATAAATCTTAACAAAAATAGATCAGAATTGTTTTGGGTCTAAGCACTAAATGTATGTGTAGTTCAAAAGACACATGGTTTTGTAAATATTTTACACATGAAAGCGACCCCGTTCTTCATATATCAACATTCTTCTCTTGTTTAGATACTATCATATTTTGTCACTAAAGTTGAGTCTTCGGGGCAATGGACATGCATATATTTGTCTTGTTATAAGTTCATTTTTTACAAATGAGTTAACTGTTATTTTAATTGTCCTATTAATAAATTTCGAACGCAAACGATGAATTTGAATTGCAAACAAAAGTTTTTTTTGGGGGGAAAAGATATTCAATGCGCATGATGATTTGATTCAAGGTTATATAAATCATTATGTCTTCCTAAAATTCTTCGGAAAAAAAAGACATGCCATAGATTTAGGAATTTGGACCTTGAATGACAGTGTCATCAAAATGTACAAGCGGCACCAGATTGATTATAAAAATCTGAACATAAGGTATTTGACACTAAATGTTTATATAATTTAGATGTTAAATTTTAGCGAATAAAAATGGAAATCTTGCATATAGGTTTGTCATAGACATAAGGCACAATGCTGTCTGAAATTCTTCACTGAATTACATGTCATGTAGTGGTCAATGTCATATTTCAGACAAACTTGTCCACATACTGATGGATGTCGTAGTCTTAAATAAAAATTAGTAAATGATATTGTTAGAAATGGTGTTCAATGTACAATTTTAGGTTGAGTTTTGTGGCTCTAGCATGAACCCCGCAAGAAGTCTAGGACCAGCCGTTGTTATGAACATTTGGAGCGATCACTGGGTAAGCTGTTTTCACATTTGAACTTTGTAAATATTGGTAATTTCATTAACGTACTAAGTATTTGAGTCAACGTGCAGTATTATGGTGCTGTAAGTATGTTGCACTTAACAGAATCACTTTGCTTACAGATGTTGCCATAGAAACGGCTTCAAAGAAATAAATGCTTTAGTACAGCCATCAGCTGTTACATACGATGTTAAATCTATTGTTGTACAAGAGATTTTATAAATAAAATTGATTCGTTACCCTTTCGAATATGGCATATTTATCAATCATTATCTATTCTCATTTTGATATTGTTTCATTGTTACTGTTACAATCAACGAAATGCCAATTCAAATTGCAAAATTATTTCTTCCAGATCTATTGGGTCGGGCCAATGACGGGCGGTGTGATTGCCGGACTGATGTATGACAACCTGCTGGCATCGAACTCGTCGGTGAGGAAGGCTCGAGATTTTATGCTGTCGGCACAATTTGACGACGAGAAATACCCGGCGAGGAAAACTAAGATTCAAGTTCTTGATGATGAATCGGAGAGTCAGGCGATGACTCAGAACGTATGAAAGAAGATCTGTAGATCAGTGTATTAAAAGTTTCGCTTTAAGTTTGCTGTACTTTTAAACTATTTTGCTTTACCAAAGTTGTTCAGAATCGAAGAGAACTTTATAATCAATTTACAAGAATTTATACAAACATTATGTAAATTAATTCTTGCTACATATAGATATGTATCAATAAATGCATCATATTCACATTAAACTTTGTACAGTATGTTATTTAGGTATAGATACATTATATAATACAATGTATATGAAATATACTCAGATTTTGATTATAGATATAGTACCTTTTTTCAAAGAGGCTTAAAAAGGAGACGAGATGAACTAATATGGAACGTTGATATGAGATTAGATTATTGTGTGTGACGAAATATATATTATATGAGCCGCGTCACGACAAAACCAACGTAATGCGTTTGCGACCAGCATGGATTCAGACCAGCCTGCGCATCCGCGAAGTCTGATCAGGATCCATGCTGTTCGCTATCAGTTTCTCTATACTTGTAATAGTGTTTGTAAGCGAACAGCATGGATCCTGATCAGACTGCGCAGATGCGCAGGCTGGTCTGGATCCATGCTGGTCGCAAACGCATTACGTTGGTTTTGTCATGACGCGGCTCATATGTTATTTTTCGACATCGCATCTATGTGTTCATGGAAGTTATCAATTGTATAAAATGTGTTTTTGATGTAAATCAGTAGCAATATGTATTTAGTGAGTAGAATATTCTGACAGTTGTTGTGTTTGTGTACAGCTCTTGCTAGATTTTTAGCTCACTTGTCACTTTGTGACAGGGTGAGCTTTTGTGATCGCTTTTCGTCCGGCGTCCGTCCGGCGTCCGTCGTCCGTAAACTTTTACTTTAAATGACATCTCCTCATAAACCACTAAGCCAATTTCATCCAAACTTCACAGGAATGTTCCTTTGGTGGTCACCTTTGAAAATTGTTCAAAGAATTTAATTCCATGCAGAACTCTGGTTGCCATGGCAACCAAAAGAAAAAACTTAAAATATCTTCTTCTAAAAATCCCAAAGAGCTAGAGCTTAGATATCTGGCATGAAACATCTTCTAGTGAGTGTCTACCAAGTTTGTTCAAATAAAAGCCCTGGGGTCAAAATTGGCCCCGCCCCAGGGGGTCATTGATTTTCCCTATATGTATAAAGAAAAAACTTTAAAAAATCATCTTTTAAAGAACCCAAAGAGCTAGAGCTAAGATATTTAGCATGAAACATGTTCTAATGGGTGTCTACCAAGTTTGTTCAAATAAAAGCTCTGGGGTCAAAATTGGCTCCGCCCCAGGGGGTCATTGATTTTTCCTATATACATTATAGTAAAAACTTAAAAATCTTCTTTTAAAGAACCCAAAGAGCTAGAGCTTAGATGTTTAGCATGAAACATGTTTTAATGGATGTCTACCAAGTTTGTGAAAATAAGAGCCCTGGGGTCAAAATTGGCCCCGCCCCAGGGGGTCATTGATTTTCCCTATATGAATATAGTAAAAACTTAAAAATCTTCTTTTAAAGAACCCAAAGAGCTAGAGCTAACATATTTAGCATGAAACATGTTTTAATGGATGTCTACCAAGTTTGTTCAAATAAGAGCCCTGGGGTCAAAATTGGCCCCGCCCCGGGGGACATTGATTTTCCTTATATGTGTACAGCAAAAACTTAAAAATCTTCTTCGAAAAAACCCGAATAGCTAGAGTGTAGATATTAAGCATGAAACATCTTCTAGTAAGTGCCTACAAAGATTGTACAAATAAAAGCCCTGGGGTCAAAACTGGCCCTGCTCTAGGGGTGTAATTGTTTTTAAATATATGTGTAAAGAAAAAACTTAAAAAATCTTCTTTTAAAAAACCCAACAAGCTAGACCTTAGATGTTTAGCATGAAACATCTTCTAATGGGTGTCTACCAAGTTTGTTCAAATAAAAGCCCTGGGGTTTAAACTGGACCCGCTCCGGGGTGAGCGATTTCAGGGCCATCATGGCCCTCTTGTTTTATTATAATTATGCGTGTACTTTGTGGTCCTTCTGGATATGTTATATATATGATACAAATTTTATAAGCAGTAAAACCTAAATTTTCATTGTTTAAGACTTTTTATTTTAGAATCTACTATATTATCTTATATAAAAAATTCAAATTCATGAGCCATTGGTATGTTCAATAATGCATACCTGTCTTTTCTGTATAAGAATGATGATAATATCATTAAAGAATACGCGAACAAAATAAAAGGATGAAACGCAATATGACGACATAGAAATTGTTGCATGAGGTACAAATGTACTAGATTTTGCTCTGGTACACACAAGTTAGGCATAACTTCTAAAAATATGCAATGTTTAATTTTCAGAAATACTGATTTTATTACAATTGTTAGATTAAGTTCGTTATAATAGGTTCTACAGAAAATAGATTGATAAATACCGTTTCGCGCAAAAAAAAAAAAAAAAAAAGAACAACAGAAAAAAGAGAAATAATAGTTTCGCAAAATATACCTGTTCTGAGAATATACAGATCTATATAATAATTGAAATATACAATTGCAATGTTTCAAATATACAAATAAATAAATAGGGACATTTGTTGTAAATTTTGTGAACAGTGACATTAAATTAACATTTCGTTCGTGCGATGTTTATTTGTGTGTCCTTATTAGCACAGTGTTATAACAACACGTTATGTTAAAACATTTCTTCTGGAAAGTAAGTGACGCTGCTGTAATAAAACAAACAATACTTGATTTATTCGAAAATTCATACATTAATATATAATTATTATACCTATCACTTTAACGATGTATTGTTTACAACAGATGATTGATGTTATAAGGAAAATACGACGGCTGGTAAATTAAAAAAAAAACAAAAACGAGTCAAACGACTGTACATAGCTTTTCTTAAATTGTACTTGGTTTTTGTACATGATTTTTATAGTAAAGGCAAACATTTGTAATAACCCTCCTAAAACACTTGAGTAATATTTAGTTTATCT
Source organism: Ruditapes philippinarum (assembly GCF_026571515.1). Lineage (NCBI taxonomy): Eukaryota > Metazoa > Mollusca > Bivalvia > Venerida > Veneridae > Ruditapes > Ruditapes philippinarum. Next base: position 94,625 of record NW_026855204.1, read on the forward strand.
TGTACTGTATAGATCTTGAGGACATTACTGTCGTATATAAGAAATACCCCTTTTCTAGAGTTTTATACTTCACAACATCAGGTGTCAAGTGCCGTGTAGCAGTGTAAAAAGTTGCCCCGTGCTCACTTCAGAATTGTTATATTTTCTGGCCCTTCGAGGTTATTGAGTGCAAATTATGTGTTGAAGATTGAATACCGCATAAACCGGTGCTAGGAGGCTTGAGAGATGTAGCGCGTTATATCATATCTAATGAATAGAATCAACGCAAGTCTGCAATTTTCATAAAATAAAGTTGTTTTCATTGTTTCTTTACCAGATTTTCGTCATGTATTGTGAGAGAATCTAAAGTTAATTTGGTGGAAAAAAAGTTTGCTGTAAGGTGACAACCTTGTCCCAGAGGGACTTTCTCATTTTAAATAACAACTGAAATAGAAAAGATATACTCTTATTGTATTCGTAGATTGAGAATTGAGTTATGTGTCACACTTTAAAGGTCTGGCCTTTTTCAAAAGGGCGGATAGCTCCTTGTCCCTTTTTTGTGGGAAAAGGGGGAGTCCTTTGATGTGTGTATGTGGTCGCATGGTCGAAAATTTCAATAGATATTATTTTTATAACAACCATTTACTTGTCACAGTTTGTTATTTTCTCGTGTATCTTCACTTATGCCAGCAAATCTTCTGTTTGTCCATGTACTGCAACATTTCATGCCACGCGAAAGACGTATTAGAGATGTTTGATTCAAAGGTATAACAGGAAATAGTAAAGTCAGTCATGTAATTGTTGCGTTTAAATGTACCGACAATAAATGTTCATATATACGACAATTCACCTGCAACATTTATAAAGCATTTAAAACGGATTGTTACTGCAAACAACATAATTATATGAATATATTCAATGTTTTGCAATACTCCATCATCATTTGAACGGCTGTTGCACAGAATATAAATACTTTAATTAAGATTTGCAAGATGCATTTGTAAAGGAAGATATGCGAGATATTATTTTGTTACGAGAGACAAGTTTAGATCCAACTGTACCGAAAGATAGATTAGATTTTATTTTCTAGATTATACATGTAAATTGTTGTTTTGAAGAATAGCTCATGACGATTGGAATACTATGCCAGATTTCATCATCCGGGAAAGTAACAATACAAATCAATGCGCCAGCTCGAATTGAAGTCCACAATTGTTTACAAAAACGGAACATCGTATGCTACAGACATAAAATCGCCCCTTTAAAGTGCAGAGAATGTAGGAAACAATAACAGAAAATAAGAGATTTTTTTTAGCTTTCATACATCATAAATATGTTGTATCGTCTGCTTTGCTCAACTGTATTGCAATAATTATTGATCTTTTACACAAAAATATGATATGTAAACAAAAAGATCGGAGATGCAAAAGTCAGACTTTTTCTGTGAATCTACTATATAGTAGGTTATATAATATTATACGTTTAAACAAAAGGTTGTTGTGGTCGTCTAATTTCTAAATGAAGGAAGGTCGACATTCCGTTCTAGTCAATGAAATATGCATACCTCGCAGTGGCATAATTTTTGTTCTGGGTAACGGTCAGACATTACTGAAGTGTGAAGCAAGTAAAATATACTCTAGTTGACAAAAAACCCATCCCTATCACAACATATAGTGAGAACAGTCATAACTTCTTTATTATTACCAATTGGATCTTCTGCAAGCAAGTTGGACTTAAAGGCAGGTAGGCTCATAAATATTAATGGCTTTACACAGAAAATCACTTCTAATGGAACATTATAAATCATTTTTCCTTTTTTGTATCGTTCTCAAATTTTACAAAGATTGATTTGACAACTTTCTAAACATTATTTAAAAAAAGGCATTTTTCATGACATATGAACAGTTCTACAGTGGAATATAAGTGAATTCTTTCTTTTTGCGAGTACGAGAGGAAAGTAATGTGAGCGAAAATGTTAAGTTGAATAATATATATTATAAATGTTTAGTTAGCAATGCTGAAAAAATATATATCTTTGAAACGTGTAATGATTTGCATGCAACTCCAAAAGTACGCTTGCCTTCGAAATGCAGACAATCTATTAAAAAATCAGACACGAAATCACAAATCATGAATTGTTAATATTGTTATTAACAGAAAGATCTTTGTTAGAAAGCATGCAATATTCATTTAAAATGTAACTCTAATTGTCATTTTAAACAACATCATTGGATGAGGTGAATAGGCCCATTGGCAAGAGCAGAGAGCGTTGAAATCGTGGACGACTACTGATACCAGAATGAATCAAGCCCTGATACAGTAATTGATGAACATTCCTCAGAACTTTTTTATGCAACTACCTATTGTCTATAATACAAAGATGTGTTTCATTTAAGAATTCATGTGGTGAGGATTGTCGAGATAAAATAATTATATTATTCCATTAATATCTTTTGTTATGCTTTTTTTTCGGCCGAAGCCTCGTCTAAAATCAGTTTGACTTCCTGTAAATTTTACAGAGAAGAATTGAATATAAGAAGTATTTTTTTTTGGCCATTCTAAATAAAATGTAAAGGATAATTCTTGTCATTCTAAAATGAAGTTTTAAGGGTAGTTAAAAAAATAAAGTCAAGTGGACAGCTGTTGCCATAATAAAATGGAATATAAAGGATAGTTCTGAAATAAAATGTCCTACCTTTAATAGAAGTTTTTTATACGCATATTTCGTATAGTTCAATACATGTGATATTATGAATATTTCATATGCCGCGCAACGTCGTATTTTGACGTTTCTCGCACTTTACAACGTTACGTCATTTTTATACTTGTTATGATAATGATATTATACGTTACTGTCTGGAGATATGTATGCAACATTGAAAGCGCTAGCATAAAATAAACTTATCAGAAGTGAACCTATTTTTTTTTTATATTTTATCTATTAAAACTATTATGTATCTAGATTTACTAAATGCATACTAGTGCAGAAGACCTTTAAAGTGGAAGATTACAGAACAAGTGTGTTTTGTCAGCATATCATTTTATATATAATACATTTATCTTAATGTACAATTACATTACACAAGCAAACTCTCCACCGATTTAAGGACGGATTACCTTTTATTAGTTTGTAAGTACATTTTATAGGATATTTGCTTTATTTTCTACATAGATATTAACTTGTCAATACCTGATTCATAATATAACGTTTTTTTTTATTAAAAAAGGACAACTTGATTTTTCTACGCTATTGCATTCTGTTGATGTACGAGTGATATGTACTGCAGTGCCATTCAATATTCTTTGTAGTATTGGCGATGTTGGTGTGAGATTTCAGTAAGTCTGGCACATATGCTAATCAGCTATGGACGTCAGACATATCACTGCAATTGGTCAAATATATGGCCCCAATTTCATGTAATTTAAAGCTAAAATGTATTTTTGTGTCCCAATTGTATTATCATATAAATTGTAGTACAAATACTCATGAATTATAAATACACGTTTGCTGAAAGTGATTATCATCATAAAACATTGCACTTATACTTGTTTGTTTGGTGTGTTAGTTTTGTTTGTTTAATTGTTTGTTTGTGTGTTTAATTGTTTCTTTCGTTTTTTTGTCCGTTGATTCGTTCGTTCGTTCATTCGTTTGTTATAATATAACACGTTTAGTCTTTTTATCTATAATGATATATGGTAAATGGCAAAAGGCAGATGCTTTATTGAATGCCAAAAAACTTTGAACATTGAACTTAATTACACTGTAACTAAACATCAGTTAAATAATCAACCTACATAATTATATGTTATTTTTTATGTTATATTATACAAAAACAATGTTTGCAATAGTCAGTTTGCCCTGGACGATGTTTGCTTTTATTCGTTGGCGATTGGTCAAGTGACATTTAAGGAATACGTTTTACTTTTTGAGCTCTTCTCTCCACTGCTTCATTTGAAAAAAAAATGTGTCAGCAAATACAACTGTGATATTTAAATGATTCTTTTCCAGTACAATCTGCTACATCATATAATGTAATTTAGCGTTCACTGATTCACAAATTTATTTCATGATGATTCTGCAGTAATAGTCCGCTCTAGATACTGGACTAGCTACCGGATTATTAGATACTATAGTTCAGTGAGGGTTAACAAAGTACGTCTTGCTGGTTAATCTTTGTTAAAATGAAGAAAAAACGCAATAAGATGTTCAAAAACATCATTGAAATATAACCATTGTCCTTTTTTACATGAACTTGTTCATGTTAAAGACATACACATATTGTTAACCCGTGTAAATAAGTTTCATGCAAGAAGCAAGAGTGTAATTATCTGTAACTGTGCAATTATTTAATGGAATTCATTGATTTTTGACTGAGAATCATTGTTAAGTATGACTTTTTTTTTAAATTCTTTAATTGCACATTAGGTGGACACAACTTGAAACTATTTTAAACTTGATAATTATTATATATATTTAAATGCTTTATTTAAATATCATTAAATATAGATTTCAAAATGCATGCATAATTATGCATGTTCTTTAATCAGTAATTACTGCGGTAAATTAAAACTCGCAAAGTCCTGAATATTTCAGCGCTATAATTAAAAGCTTTATTTGGATTTTTTGATTACCTTTTATGCTTTTCCTTAGTGCATTTACGGTGTAAACATGTATGTATAAGGACTCAATGAGAAAAGAAAATCATCAGAATCTGATGGATAATATAATTTTATTTAATTATTATGTTTACCTACATACTATAGCTATACATATACACTATATTGTATAAGTATATGTTATATTTAACGTCTTTCTTACATTGGCATCATTAAATCTGAATGCGTATACAATGTATCTTGCAATCTCTTAGAAATTATTCTAATTGTACCTAACTTCCACCTAAAACTCCCCGATAAATAATTATGAAAGTCTCGCGTGACATTGCCCTTGACTTTTCCAAACAATTACATCTTGGCACAGCTTCAAACGCGTTCACTTAATAGCTAGCTGATGAGGCAAGTTAGTGAATATCTTTGACATTAACCACTAAATATCACCAGGGTTATGTTGATAGATCATAGAAATTGCTCAAAATAAACAAAGAATCTGTATGTCATCCTTATTTCCGTTCTTACATTTAATTTATGCTGTTCCGTATTGGGAAGATGAGTGAAAACTGACTATAAATTCATACACGAGGTGACAATGCATTTCACAGTTGTTTTTTAGCAGGAAATCGATAAAAACGTTTGTTTTAGGGCTCTGTTATTTATTTCTAAAGTTATTTGAGTGACTTTACTATATATTGTACAATTTGTTAGCCAAAATGTTCAAAGTATTTAGGCTATACTATATGTATATTTAAATCTTTGTAATCTTTGGCTTTTGTTTAAATTATTTATAAATTGATTATCTTGAGAAGTCTCAGTATAAAATTTTGTTTAAATATTGTATATATAGAGGTAATAATTTTATTACAGGAGAATAGGGCAGCAGTTTTAAGGGCCAAATGTCGAATAAGCTAAAATCGAACGTCTCGCGATCTAGTTCTGAAGACGAAAGCGGCGGCTGCGCATATCTTTGCAGGATGCAGACGAGCATAGAAGACATGCGTTCCTTGCAGTTTTGGCGCGCTTTGTTCGCCGAGTTTCTAGGAACATTCATACTTGTAATCGTGGCCGTTGGTTCAACGGTACAAGGGTGGAATTCAGGCATAGTTGATCCCCTTGATGTTGTTCAGGTAGCTCTCACCTTTGGTTTAGCCGTATCCACATCGGTTTGGATAATTGGACATATAAGCGGGGGCCATATTAATCCGGCCGTGACAATAGGCATGTTAGTGACACGTCGTATTAGTTTGATCCGTGCAATTATGTACATGATTTGTCAGTGTGTAGGATCAATAGCCGCAGCAGGGTTACTCAAGGCGCTAACACCTCCAGGTCTTCGAGGCGGTCTAGGAACTACAACTTTAAATGCAGGAGTGTCCCCAGCAATGGGTTTTGGTATAGAATTGTGTATAACAATGTTTCTGGTACTAACAGTGTTTGCAACATGTGACAGCAAAAGAACCGACCATGCTGGTAGCTTCCCGCTCCAAATTGGCTTGTCGGTGACTATGGGGCATCTTTGGGCAGTAAGTATAGTCTATTTGTAATTTGGCGAGTACATTGAAACGATAAAATAACACATTTATTTAAATGAGATTTTAAGACACACTTGGTATCCTACAAATGTACCCATTCAATGAATGTTAGTTTTTCAAAACGACTGTTCGCAAAGATTATATATTTAAAATAGAGAAAACACGTAATACATGTACATGAAGAACGCCCACAACGACAAAAATTGAAAATGTTGCAGGCTCGGTTTGATTGACCCTGTTCATGGACGGTACATAAAAGTGTAAGTTACCGTCCACGTACCCTGGCACCGGCTTAAACAGAATTTAATATTTAAATTTTAACTACAGCTAAGTCCATAGCTCAAATCAAAAAAGTTATTGAAAGCAATGTTTTAGATAAGATATTCTAAATTTTCAATACACTTGTAAACTAAATTCCAGAACCTGTAAGAAATACCCTAAGAACATAAAGCGGACATTTTCAGTCATAAAGGTGTATAAATGCATACCAAATATATGGTACCCTAGAATAACAACTATGTAATAACCATTTGACATACGACATTGTTTACATTCGATACATGAAAGTGGCTTTATTACTTTATTAAACCTCATACCATTCTTATTTTGGTTAGAGACCACTTTATGAATTACTTTAGATGCATCTGCAAGAATTGTTGTCGGGGTTACGGTGAAATAACTTACAGTGTTGCTTAGATGGTTCGAAATCTTTGTAATTATAAATTACATTGGTAGATAAATGTATGCTTAAAAGTAAGTCAGAGTAAGTCCACATTCCATAGCGTAGGGACTTAAATAAATGCATATGTATATGAATTGGAGTAAACGTACACCAGTTTAAAGTGGCTCATTGAAAAATAAATAATATAGATAACACAAAGTTTCAAGTAGCATGTAAATACATTTTGTAATATATCCTAATCCGTACCTTTGAGTTATCTGGCTTGCTAATGTCAGGTAAATCATCACAAGATTTAATGTAAACGTCGTATTTATTTTTCAAAAACGATAAGATTTTCATCAACTTTTTCGAATTACGAGAAGGGCAGCATTGTCTTCTATATGATACAGAACAAAATGATTGACCTTCATCCAAGTGACCAAATGAATGAAACGAGTTGATGAATCGGATGTTTTACATTCTTATGCTTTTTCTTTCTAACGATACTAGCGCAACGTGGAGAATAGATACGAAGACATTATTACACAGTGTCTGAGTGGTTCACGCATCGAACTAGTAATCTAAGGAATGCTGGCCGCATTTGTTCAAACCCCGTCAAGGGCAAGCAGTTCTTCCCATGAGTAAAAAACGTTACTTTCATTGCTTAATACTGGTTGGTTCCAGGAACAAATTCGAGATTGTTACAATAGCGTATAGCTAGCTTCCAACATAAACGAAAAAAATAACTTTGTATAAACTAATACTTGCTTTCATTTGGTAGGTTGAGTTTTGTGGTTCTAGTATGAACCCTGCGCGGAGTCTAGGACCCGCTGTAGCTATGGAGATTTGGGATGACCACTGGGTATGTTTTAGACATTTCATTCATATCATTTCATCTCATAACAATTCATATCATATGATTATACTTTCTTGATAAAAGTGACATTTTTATGCTTATCTCGGTGTAAATTTAGTTTAATAATATTTTATTGCATATTTTGTACATGATTAATTTACACAATCTAACATCAATATCTTAAGCGTGAATATAATGTACAAACAAAAGGGTTGGACCAAAAGTTATACCAACATTATCTAGGGTCCTGCCCTGAAGGTCTATCTTGTTGGCTTAATGGTAACATAGTAAGTAAATGTGGTTTTAAGAAATTCTGAGATATTAATTTATATGATAAGCGATATTAATTTCATGTATTTTAACTGGTAGAAAAGAATCGCTTAACCTAAAAAAAACAAAGAAAATTACAAAATGACTTAATGAGGTATAATGGAAGAAAAAAATATTTGTCATTAACAATTTGCCACTATAATAAACGCACCAAACCTTGATTTGCAGCAGTATTTTAATAAATTTAATATGAAAATAAATATAGTATATGTGTAAACAAAATTAGGTAAATCTTCTACTACTTTTGATGATCTCGGTGTAAATGGTCAATGAACAGGTAAAACTCAAAAATCCTTGATTTTTTGCCATAATAGTGTTACAATTTATATTGAACGATGAAAAAATAATCAATTATCCATCTGATAACGGAAGCTCCTGTAATTATAGTTCTGAAAGTTTCGGAAACGTTCAATTCTTTAAAAGGATGGGGCAGTCTTTATAATTTAAGCAGTTTTTATATTGTATCAATAACATTTTTGTTATCAATTGTTGGTTAACCACCAATATAATAGCCGATGTTTTGAAATATTTGACTAATTCAACTCATCTTGACAACAAATAGATGAGAAAAATGTCACTTTAAAATGGTCGTTTATAATAACTTAAAAGAGATGTAATGACGTAGTTTATTGAAATATTTCATTTATAACACAAAAACTTGCAGCTACATGTATATCTTTAACACAAAAAACTTGCATTTACATCACAATAACTGTTTCGGTTAAACTATTTTCTATTTTTAAACAGAAATCAAACAAAATGACAATATTTCAATCTCTATACAGTAATATTTTTATTGCATTTTTTCCCCTTGATTTCACCAGGTTTACTGGGTCGGACCTCTGACTGGCGGTGTCATTGCCGGACTATTGTACGATAACTTGCTTGCATCAAACACATCAGTAAGAAAGTTCCGGGATTTCATGTTGTCAGCCAGATTTGAAGATGACAAGTACGAGGCAAGGCAGGAGAAGGTCATTGTCCTCGAGGATGAGTTTGAAGGTCAAGCTATGACCAGACATGTTTGAGATCATGTGACACACCTATTTGTGCATTTAAATGTTGAAAAATATGTTGAAAACTTTTATCCTTTCTTACCAAAGTTATGCAAAAACAAGTGCTTGTGATAGCATAGTTTTTTCACATTTACCAAACAATCACATTTTCTTTTCAACTTTTCATATACCATCTTAAATTTCACATATTATTTTTACAATAGTTGTATACAATCTATATCATTGTCTAAGAGACTAGTATTATTTAGGACTGCATTAGTATAGTATTGAAATATGCATTGCAAGGAAACCGCCATCATAACCGTCTCATCGAAAGTACGAATGGTTTCCTAGCAAACACAAATTTCAAGTCACAGGCTTTGTTTTAGGATTGATATTTAGTGACAGATATATTGTTTACATATACACGGATGTTTTATACATTTAAACTTCCTACCCAAATGTAATCATGAATGCATATTATATAGCTTTAAGGCTGACACGGATGGGACACGGATGGGAGAGTGTTGGTTTTTGTTTACAAATATTTACGTGTGAGTTATTACTTAGAAATGTTGAGTGGGCGAGGTTGAGCGTACATTTTTCCTTGTAAGAAATTAGACATGTATAAGTCAGAAAACCAAAAATGCATTACGTAAAAAATAGACACTAAAAATACTGGAATAATACGGTTGTACTCCCCAGAAGTCATAGAACTGTACTCTAAATACCATTGCTCTGTGTGCCAGTATTTTTAAATGTGGTAATTAAGTACGTTAAAAGTGATTGATTACAGTGTCTGAAATAACATAACAAGCATTTGATTTCATATATCCATGTTATATCACATATATATGAATAAAATAACATTCTATTAACAGTTTGCATGTGTCAATATACTATTCAAATCCGCAAGTTATATAACTAGCTAACATTAATTGGAATACATGATTTCATTTATTCATCCCCTCAAATCAGGCGAAATTCAACCACAATAAACAATACATGTAGATGGATCACTCAGTCTTCCAGCGTCATCAACTTTTACTTGTACTGTATCAAAATTACATGTACAAGGACAGAAACATATAATTTGTTTGCGGAATATTTATTTTTAAATATTTAATATTGATAACATCTTGAATCATCGTATTTAAATTCTATCACGCTGACATTGCCGATCTTTCTTACATTTCCATATTCATTACATCTATAATTATCATGTACAGAAGATAATTTTACGTTATATTATTATGCTTTATTCATTGTTATAACCATATTTATGAGCAGACGATAAATTATGAAAGACATGATGGGTGTTGTTATATATCTTTTTTATCTCTGCCCTCTACTCTGCACTGGTGCGTCTAACTTTTCAAAACCAAATGTTTGAGGGCCAGGTTGTACTGGTTTTACCGTATCAAACTGAAAATGAAAATATTACAGAAAGGTTATAAAATATATTGAAATTAAATAATAAATATACTGTAAATTAAGATGACCAAGCGAGAACAGGCATTATTCTAAGTCATCTTTTGACTACAATGTTTTATCCGTACATTCTAATAATTATTTTGTACTAAGAAATATAAATGCATTGATAACTACTAAATAAATACCCTTAATTTATATATACGTATGTATGACTCATACATTTACGAAGGTGTAATGTTGAAAAGAAGGTCACGCCCATGGTTTAAGGTAGTCTTACTGTAATGCTTTTCGCCAACTAAAACCAACCGTAAAAGCAAACTGTCTATATACCATAAGACTGTGATTCCATTAAAAGCATCATAAAAGTACATTTAAATGTGGTTCGCTTCACATGTATAAGTTGTAAATAACGATCTAATGTGCTAAATATTTTTGAAAAGCCAGCATAAGTAATTTATGTAATTCTTAGTCCGGACAAGACTGCTAAATGTATTTGAAACTGTTCTTACCCGAGTTGCCGTCCTTGTTCGCGCCAAATCAGCTACAGCTGGCTGTCGAAGCATCTGATCATTTGCTGGAAAAGCATCCCATTGGCCAATCATTTTCACATTCGGATCCAAATTCCAGTTATTTGCCTGCTGCCATTGATCTTGACCTTGGTTTCTAAAATTCTGTTGATTCCATCCACCTTGGTTATTGTTAAATGATGCTTGTTTCCACTGACTGTTACCTTGGTTTTCGAATACTGCTTGGTTGAATTGGTTGTTACCTTTGGTATGAGGAAATGGTTGCTGCCATTGGTCATTTACTTTATTTGGTATTTGGGTTTGCTTCCATTGGTCTTTGATAGCTGGTTGGTTCCATTGACCTTGTATTCCATTTTGAAATTCTACTTGCTGCCACTGACCTAGATCTTGGAAAGGAGTTCCGGTCAATTGGTTTTCGTTTATGAATGGTGAACGCATCATGTGCATATTTTGGTGGGAAGGAATATCACAGCCCGGTATGTGATAGAACGGCATTGGCATACGCATATTTCCCCAGGGAAGCTGTGATGGTTGGTAAGGAACATAGCGTTCGTAATGACCTAGACCTTCAGGTTGCATCATGGGAACCATTGCACCTGGATACATGTTTTGCCCTGCCCATAAACGTTGCTGTGCTGTGGAAAAACAAATCAAATATAATTATGGCGTTAGTTTACATCAAGAGTACATTAGCTAAAATAGCTATATCTACTTAAGGAACGGATATATTAATTATTGCCAGGTAAGCAAAGGCACAGCGAATATTTCAAAACTTTGGCGGAATTTAACACATGTGCATGTTTATTATACAAGAAAGTCTGAGCCTGGTAGGCTTTTGCCTATTTTATTAGAATATGTCTACATCAAATCTAGTTACTGATAACTTTACTAAAAAAAATTAACACTCATGCAGTTAGTGGTTAAATTTGTTATTTTAAAGGCACTTCACTGAGGTCAAAAGTCTAAAAAAAAAATTGAATTTCTTACACTGATCAACTTGGGTAACACTATTGCTATTCTTAGCCAGATTAGAGTGAAGGTAATTAAAAGTATACTCAGAACTAAAGTGAAAATCGTATTTTTGTGTTATTGTTTGAAAAAAAAAACGTTGCAAACACTTTTCTTTTCTTTTTTGTCATTTTTCACACTTAGAATAATTATTCTAGAAAGTCTGAATGAGCGAATGATCTGAAATTTAACACACAAGTGATTGGTCTAGACCTACACCAAATGGAACATTAAGTCTCGAAAAATTATTTCAAGTCCCGTCGTGTCAAAACACCTTAGTGAAGTCCCTTTAAAATGCAATATGGGTCTTTTCTCAACAACGTATCAACATTCAATATATCTATAACTCCTTACCGTTGGCACCATAACAAGTTACCGATGAAGACTGGAGGAAAAGCAGACAGACGACAAGAATTGGCAACATTGTTTCGTTTCACTGTAAAAGAGAGATAATGCTGCAAATTTATAGGGTTTTTGTACAACCATTGTTGTTGTGGAAACAGACGGTTCCACACATTCAAGTTTTGAACCGTGTTTGTTTTTAGTATAACATTATCATATCAAATATTCAGGCTGGCTAAATGGTCCATATAAACGACTGGTAGGTTATATAACTTAAGCCTCTAGGTGAGAGTTATATGGCAAACACACGCTTATATACAAGATCAAGTAACCTATAAAAATCTTTTTAACAAATTTTTATACTGCATAAATCTTTCATTTTTTGTGTGAAAAATGAAAATTAATTTATAAATTTAAAACAGCTATGTACATATATTTTATAAACGTTACAAGCATTAAAGTGTTCAGTGAATTTAAACTTATAAAATGTGATGTATAGTTTAATAAAATATTATTTAACAATAAAACAATGTCTTACCAGTTCAATGCTCTTTTAATTAATTTCTAAACTTAAAATGTCATTAAACTATGTTTTATACTTTATCCCTATTATGACTAAGATATTTTTTATTTGAGGTTTGCGTTTTAGGCTTGAAAATGACGTTAACGAATGAACGAACACGCCACTATATACGTTTCATCTCGCGTATTGATTGGATTTTGTATCAAAATCGATAATCGATACAGGGAAGCGATTTGGAAATTGTTGTTTTTTCAAGTGCATCAAGAGGGTTTTTTAACCGCGTAACAGACATGTGTGGTTAATGTTAGAGGTGTATTTAGTACATGTCTATTTTGCAATCTCATTGAAATCAATATACATATACAATATACTTATATACGTATATGTCTCTGAAATCTCGAAGCTTGCCGAAATTGTAGGTTTGGCTATCTCTTTGATGCAAATAAGTAAGATAAGATGTTAGATTGGTGTTTTACATTTGTTTTTGTTTTTTATATTGAAAAAAATGTGACCTAAAATGATAACATGATGTAACGATGTACCTATGTGTGTACAAGTTATGAAAAAAACTTTGTTCTGTTCTGTGAAAAAAATGACCTAAAATTGAAAATCATTGCACCGCTTTTCATTCATATTGGGCTAAGAATAGCAGAAACATACGATTTTCAATTTATTTCTGAGAATATTTCTTAATTGCATTTTGCATATCTTTCTGCCTCCGCTGATCTATGTAAGAAATTGAAACTCCGTGATTTTATGCTTTTATACCTCAGTAGAGTTTGTTTAATGAACAATATTCAAGTAAAGGAGAAGATTTATTAACATCCGGTGATCAATGACAATAACTCTAAACATAAAAACTTTACCGGGCAGTTGCTGTTAGCTTCAAATTTCGCCCATTTTTAGTTTAAAATTTAACGTCTAAAGAAAGTATTAGTCAAATGTAACCACGCCACATCCCCGCTGCAAGCTGGACACACTCAAGCCACGCATTGACTCGGTCAAACCGGACAGACGAAAGAATAAAAACGGGCAGTTTAATCAAACATGAAGGGTAAGGAGCATTCATATTAGTCAAAAACTAAATCATTTACTCAAACTGTTAGATGAGCTTCTACGAAACAAGCATAGAAGAACAAAAGTGTGACGGAAGGACTCTTGTATTCCTCTTAGCCCAGTTAAATGACAAAATTGTGACATAAATCTCGAAATTTAACGAAAGGTTAATTATTTGACCATTTGTCAATTTATTAAAATATGGAGAACAGCTGCAGGCCAATATTAAATTCACACTTGATTTTCATACATGTAAACTGATTTTATAATAAATGTAGTTAAAGTTTCATAAGTTATGTCTATCATATATTAAGATTTTCTTTATTCTGCAACATGACACGTCACGATATTGGTAAATGGCCAATTTAAACATCTATGTAACATTAAATTTGATAAGAAAATATATTTACAATCTGATTGCTGGATTTTCCTTTACACTGTGATATTTAAAACTTAGCCTACAAGCGGCAATTACAACTAGTGCGCAAAACCAAAATCATCCTCTTTATTTAATACATTTGTTGTTTTGTTTGTTTTTTAATTTTACCTACAATGATATTAATGGTTTGGTCAAGACTGAAAGTTGACAAGTCCATTTAAGATATTTAGTGGTGTAAGGGTTAAATTTCGTTATAATTGATACCGGACGTACAATTCTAAACAAATTTCAACAGACATCCATAAGACACCCTTTAAGTTGCGAGTGTTTTTAACATTAATAAATGTGGTTAGTAACATGTACAATTTTAGTATATAGCCTCTTCATGTTATACAAAAATAATTTTAGTGGTACAAAATAAATCACAATTATTCTGATCATTTTCTAGTGGAGACAACCGTTTAACTCACCATAATATGACTTTGTAAATAAATACTCTTTTTCGCTAATTACAAAATTGCTAAATTTCTTAGCAAAGCAGGTGACCCTAACCCATGGAAAGTCACACAGCGGAAATCTCATTGCATATATAGCAAATTGCTGTTGCCAGTTTCAGGTTCATTTGCATATCGTCCTACACAATGTCTTTGACTATCTGCCATTATTAAAAGGATGGCCAAGATATCACAAATAAGTACAAAGAATAGCTCTTCAGCGTGTGATTAAAAAAACTTATATACGAAAGTTAATATGAACATGTATAACTTTTCAAAAATATCTCTTCAGGAAAATGTTTTTATATTAAAATTAAAACGGTTACAGAGATGATATGATTTTATAAATCAGTGTGCAGCACCTGGATGGCATGAAAAAGTGTAATATTTGCTAATTTGCGATAATTAAAGCCTTATTCAAATTATTTCAGGCATATTTTGGCAACCCAAAACACTCTCTTGATTCATTAATCTCAAGCTTGCGGAGCTCATTCAAATGTATTTTGTACATGGAAAGTATTGTATTACTAGTTTTTTTAGTAAAACTGGCTAAACGTCTTCAATACTTATCTTCATCAAAGGGAGGTAATCAAAATAATATGAGTTGAACTTTCCGAAATAATATTCAAACACGGCTTTTGTACTAAAAGGCAATAAACATCAAATTGTAACAATGCCAAATGTAAATGTTAATATTTTTTTATTAAGAGATGAGATTTGGTGCAAGAATTGTTTTTGACATTTTATATAATCTACAAGATGTAAATAAAATACATAAAAATGTTTCAAGCACATGTACAATTTTTATATAATAGTTCTGATAAAAATAGTCTTTTTATATAAAGCGCAAAAAGCACAAGTTCTGTTTCTGACCGAAAGGACGTTGAGTGTACAAGCATTCATCTTTTTATTCTCCTTAAATAACATTTTTATTAACCTATCTGTGCCGATGGTTTCAATCATCTTGTATTTTCAATGAACAGTGGGAAATACGTTGTTTCTGTCAAGAAAATTGACTGCTTTCATCATATGGAAGCGCGAAATACTAAATTAGAAAAAATGTGTTTCAAGCCTGCAGAAAAAAATCATTAGTAAACTTAACTATTCAGTGAATACTGCAGTATAGTCAATCTTGCTCATATGCCATGCGACAATGTTGCCACTATTTTCTGCGCAGCAAGCACTCTCTCGATCTCGCCATTTGCTCTATGAAATAAATATTCTTACAACTGGGTTTTTTTTCCGACATTACATTTAACTTAATTGTTTGTGTAAAATATGAACATCAGTTTTTCTATAATCAAAGTAACTTAATTAATAAAGTCGTAGTACTTCTTGATGTCGTCTGTCAGTCAAACATGGACAGTGCGGTCGCTTATGTTGTATAATTTTGTTACATTATGTAAATTATGCTGTACCCGCACAACGCTCAATTCGCAATTAAAATCTTAAATGAAATAACAAAAATAATTGCTTACATATATAAATGGTCATTTCGAAAATCATCTTGGCCATAGCTGTCAAAAACATCGTAAAAATAAGGATATACATGCGTTAATTGCCGAGGGACTTTCTTGTTTTGGAATTAAAATATTGATATGATTAGTTGTATGAAACGTTAATTTTAATGTTTAAAATTTATTGCATTGTGGGTCATAAAATGTCAGAAATGCGGCCTCTATAGTTCACCGGATACGATTGAAATGAACAAAGCGCATGCCCAGAAAGGTCTGGTATAAAACCCTTACCAATCCCAAATTCTTCAGTGAGGACTCCGCTGGCCAGCAAAAACCTCAGGTGCGTTCATTTTCTAGATATTTTTTCTTCTAATTTTTCAATTACATACAAAATTGAAATAAAAGTAGGCAATGGTTGTTTTTTTAGCATCGTTGAAACGTTGGATTTGAGTTGAGTAAATGTATGTAATTTAGAAATTATTAAGTACATTTTTTGTATTTTCGTATAACGAGAAAGTAAGATATTCATATAAATTCTTGTCTATGTGCAAAATTTCAAATTTCTTTCCATCTAAAATCATTTAGATATTTTAACAGTGTCTACTATTTTTCTTTCATTCAAAAAGAAAAAAAGGCAATGTTAATTAAAGTTCATAGATTTCATTGTTTTGTGGATTTCTAAAATATATTTTTATCAAATAAAAAAATTATCTTTGATTAATACAACATATCAATATTATTTGGTACATACATATAAAAATATCTAAATCATTCAAATATGAACATCAAAAAAATACACACCACGAATCTACTAACTGGCTAGTTTACTAACAAGAATTTTCGAAAATTTGTGATGAAGATTGGTAACTTTTAGTTGGTAAACTATAAGATGTAACTATATTTTTCATACCCAAATACACTATAATTTTAGAAAACCGGTATGATAGTTTTTAGTCTTAAAGAGAAAGGAATCATTACCGAAACTGCTCATGTCTTATTATTGAACGTTGTCTTTTTCTCTCTCTATTAAGACCACTGACGGGACTCACTCAAAGTGGTCTTAATAGTGAATCAGTGTATTTCTAAACTCAAAGCATGACAAATCCGCCTCTAAAATTAGCCAAGAAAAGATAGAGGTGAGAGCTTCTGAACGTTAAAATGAAGAAAATTTAGAAGAAAGAAAAACCTTGAATAAATAGACAGCTCTATTCGTTTTTTTTATTGGTGCACATTACGGATATAAAATCAAACTATTCTTGGGGAAGTTTATCTTGAATTGTGATTGTGTCCCGTGAACATTTCCTTCATTACCTTCCTATAGACTACAGTTTTTGTTGCTGTTTACGTTATAAAACATTTAATTAATATTTTTTTGTTTTAACCTGATATATTTCTTTTTTAATCACGTTTTAAACGTTTCAACATAGAATGTTCTCTAGATTTTTTATGTTTTATTTTTTCAGCACAATGAAGACGAGATTATCTATTTGCCTCGCTCTATTCGGGCTTATACAAGGAGGATTAGCTACATATGGTAGCTTCGGTTCCGTGGGAAGCCTAGGCACAGGTCTTGGAAGTTCTTGGGGCGGAGGTCTTGGAAGTTCTTGGGGCGGAGGTCTTGGAAGTTCTTGGGGCGGAGGTCTTGGAAGTTCTTGGGGAGGTGGCCTTGGACATGGTGGATCTTGGGGAGGTGGCCTCGGACATGGTGGATCGTGGGGAAGCGGCCTCGGACATGGTGGCTCGTGGGGTGCTGGAAGTTTAGGATTCGGTTCCTTGGGCGCCGGAAGTCTTGGATTCGGAGGTGGCTATGGTACAGGTCTAGGTCATGGCGGCGGCTCGGTGATAGGTGGAGTCGGAGGCTGGGGAGGAGGGATCGGATCATGGGGCAGCGGCTATGGAGCCTCGATAGGCGGTGGTAAGGGTTATGGTAAAAAAGGCTATGCCCCAAAGAAAAAAGTAGTACCTATTATACCAGTACCAGTAATGCCAGCACCAAAGCCTGTTATCCCAGTGGTACCAGTTGTACCAGTACCACCTCCACCACCCCCACCAATACCAGTACCTGTTATACCAATGGCTGTTATTCCAAACAAAGGTAAGGGAACCTGACAGTTTTTTCTTCTTCTTCAAATAGCAGGCATTTACAAGACAAATGAAAAAAAAATAATGATTTAGGTAGATATTCATATAATATAATTGATGCAAATTAACTACGGCTGTGTAATTAACACCTGTCCCTAAATTTGATCGGAAGTCGTCTTCGCGGCCAGAAAAGGTTTGAAAATGTCTCGAGATCGAAGGTGTCAAAATAACCGAAGAACTTCGACTTATTTGTGGTAAATTGTAGATTTATTATATACGGACCACAAAAAAACTTCGACACATCGAAAAACTCGACACATAAAATCTCGACTCATACATAGGTTTTTATAAGGAATATATAAGGGAAAAAATCGGGATTTTCATTTTACTTCGACAAATCGAGAAAATCGACTAATCGAAGTTCGACTCATAGAAGTTCTACTGTATAAATTTATAAACCTACATCTCAACAAATTAATAGTACATTTTCATTCGTTAAATCTTTATTCCGTGAATTTATGAGCTTTTCGATCTTTTAAAAAATAACGTTAGTTGATATATATTGCAGGAAAAGGATACGGCAAGGGTTCCATTGGTAAAGGTTACGGCGGCGGACATATAGGCTTGGGATCAGGCCTTGGAGGTTGGAGTAGCGGAATTGGACTGGGCGGCGGTCATGGATTTGGCGGAGAGCTTGGTTTGGGCGGAGGCTATGGATGGGGCGGCGGCCTTGGAATGGGCGGTGGTTTGGGATGGGGCGGCGGCCTTGGAGTGGGCGGTGGTTTGGGATGGGGTGATGGCCTTGGATTAGGCGGTGGTTTTGGATATGGCGGTGACATTGGAATAGGTGGCGGGTATGGATTTGGCGGTAACCATGGTTTAGTTGGCGGTTTGGGATGGGGCGGAAGTGGATATGGCGATGGAATGCTTGGTGGATGGGGAGGAGATTTAGGATTTGGTAAGTTAATACATTTTCTTGCTTGTTAAGACTTACTAATATTACAATGCGGTTACGGTCGAAATAGCACGTACTTAAATGAATACGTCTTATCAAAATCGTAAAATATATGCTTTTACTTCATAATCACCAGAAAAGATAATAGGTTCTGTTATAAGTGTTTATTATTTGTTGTTATGGTCATATACAAATGAGTATTCTTTCAGGTCTTGGTGGCGGCCAATTTGGAACTGGTTTTGGCTCTGGCATTGGAGGTCAGTGGGGTGCAGGTGGTTTTGGAGGTAATAACTGGGGCACTGGAGGAATCAGTTCCGGATTAGGCACTGGACTAGGAACCGGTTTAGGAACAAAAGGCACGATAGATACATTTGGAACCGGATTTCAAGGAAATTGGGGTGGAAACACCGGGCTAAACAACTGGGGAAACAACGGACTAGGCGGTGGTAACTGGGGAGGAAATTGGGGTGGTAACTGGGGAGGAAATACCGGACTGAACAGCTGGGGAAACAACGGACTAGGCGGTGGCAACTGGGGTGGCAACTGGGGCGGTAACTGGGGAGGAAACACCGGACTGAACAGCTGGGGAAACAACGGACTAGGTGGAGGCAACTGGGGTGGGTACGGAAATTAAACCTTCTATGATATCACAAAGGATTTTAATAAACATTTACTGCATGATTGATACACTTACATACTCATTAAGTTTTATCTTAATCATGCTAGTTATAACTTGTCAGATTTCATAGAATTTAATTAAAATATTATAAATATGCTCGCGTTCTATTACAAATAAAAATAAATATTAAACCATGATCATTGTATTTTTTTTCAGGCAAGGCGGCTTACTGAATGGAAACATACACAAAAAGTGGTATGCAAGTTCACACTAAATATAAAATGTTTTATTATAGAGGTATCTGCATCTTGATTTGACTGAGTGAATTTTACAAAACTAGGATCTCACGAGCCCTTGGGTGTTCCAAGTATGATCCGTTGTAGTAATATCCACGATAGTCAAACACAAGTGATGTATCAAGATACTCTTATAATATTACTTTTATTTGTTTGTCCACATATTTAACCATAACGTACTGGCACGAGTATGACGTCATATGACGTCAGCAACGTAATTCCGGATCACTTTCGTATCCATATATTATTTGTCGATCAATTTGTGCATCTAATAAAGAGTAAAAAATTATAATACTTATAACAGATAACTTAAAATGAATATTCACGAACAGAAAATAACTGGTATCTTAACATGTAATTCATGATAACTTTGTTTTTTCCTGATCACATGTCATAGTTAAAGTCCATTGAAAATTCTATAACTTCTGTTAACACTTACACAACTTAATTAAAATCACATTTTACACGTGTATTATTATATTATGCATTTATATATTATACAATTATAAATCGATATATTTAATGATATTTCAGAAAGAGTTGAGCAACGTAAGGGTCTCGTCTTCAACAACAAACATTGCTGTGCTGTAAATAATCATAGTCATCAACTGATCACCATGCTGGCAACATTTCTTGTCTTTCCATTTTAAACTGTTTTTTTTCTTTGTTTGATAGAAAAACAATTAAAAAATGTTGTACCAAATGTATCAGCGTTTCTCTTGTTTACTTCTCCGTACACGAGTACGTCAGTATTCATGACGCCCTGACCAAGTTCGATACTGCGATTAGACTTTTTCTCCAGTATATAGAGACAAGTGGCCTGCACACCCGTGCAGTATGACCAGGATTGACATTAACTTTAAATTTTCACCTTAAAGCCCATAAATTGGTAATGGGCAGTCCCAAAAACGGAAGCTGGGTTTGTCCATTAAAATTTCAGTAGGTAAATGGATAGTCTTGACAGAAAGTATTATATTTGAATTTCATTTGGCATTCAATTCAGAGGCGCTAGTAGCAGAAGGTTACTCTTTTAGGTATTTACATGCCTTATTCACTAAAAAACGTGTCATATTCATTGGAGGTGACAAGATTTCCCTGTTCTTAATATTCAATCCTGCTAAAGAACAATTATAACTGATAAACTGATATCCAAAACTTGTTGGTGTATTTATGTTTGTCCTGGAGCTTTATCTTATAATTTACGTCGTAACAGTCACGCCCATTTTCTGTAAACTCCTCCTTTATTTCATTTTCATGGGTTTAGATACACTTGTATTTTCAATTACCCTATTTTGCAATAGAAGCAAATCAAAAATACTTTTATAAAAAACTTTATTCAAAAGTAACAAATATAAATAAGAATTTAGGTATATATAATATACATTAGGTACAAACAATTCAAATACATAAAGTAAAGACAAGCAAACCATTTTTTTTTCAAAATAGAATTCTAAACAGAATGGGTAACAGAATATCAGAATAAAACACAATAAACTTAAACCAGTCTTAAATCAACATAATTGACTGGTTTATTTGATGCCTCACAATTTTTGAAAATTGACCAATAGTATTTATGTTCAGTTTCAGTTACTTGTTTAACCTTTGGCCCTAGCTGATATTTTAAACATGAATAAAATTTTATTGACATTACGTGAATGATTATAAACATATAAAATATATAATCTATTTTTTTATATCATTCAAACAAATGATAAACAAGGGTATAAAAATGAGCAATGAAGCTTAATACAAAATGGCATTCTCATTTATTACATTACATCATAGGATGAAAGTTGATAAATATAGCAAATAGATAAACAGAGGGCATTATTCAACCATGTGTACACATGTATGTTCTTTTAAAATTGTAGAGAACATAACTTTACTATATGTGCACATGCACCTTTATCAATATAGATATGCACAAAACATCATTATATTTGTGATCACATGAAGGTTTAACCTTTAAGATTGTAGAGAACTTTATTTAACTAAATGTACACATGAATGTATGAATGTTTATCTGTATAAGTATAAACAGAACATTATTTAACTATGTGTGTATATATGAAAGTTTATCTGTGAAGATATGCAGAGAACATTTTTTACTATGTGTGCATATAAATGTTTAACTTTAAAGACTATAGAGAACATTACTGAACTATGTGTATACATGAATGTTTATCTGTATAAGTATATTACAGAACATTATTTTACTATGTGTGTACATGAATGTTTAACTGTATACATATATATGTATACAGAACATTATTTTACTATGTGTGTACATGAATGTTTATCTGTATAAGTATATTACAGAACATTATTTTACTATGTGTGTACATGAATGTTTATCTGTATAAGTATATTACAGAACATTATTTTACTATGTGTGTACATGAATGTTTATCTGTATAAGTATATTACAGAACATTATTTTACTATGTGTGTACATGAATGTTTATCTGTATAAGTATATTACAGAACATTATTTTACTATGTGTGTACATGAATGTTTAACTGTATACATATATATGTATACAGAACATTATTTAATCATGTGTGCAGATGTATTATAACCTTTATATAGACATTAAAGCACATTATTCATGAATGTTTATCTGTTTATACATGTGTATTAATCTGTATAGATAATTTAACTATGTGTACAGATGTATTATAACCTTTATATAGACATTAAAGCACATTATTCATGAATGTTTTTCTGTTTATACATGTGTATTAAACTATTAATCTGTATAGATAAGAACAGTACATTATTTAACTATGTGTACACATGTATTATAACCTTTATATAGACATTAAATCACATTATTCATGAATGTTTATCTGTTTATACATGTATGTTAATCTGTATAAAATATGAACAGAACATTATTTAACTATTTGCACACATGAATACTTAATTGTAAAATAAAACTTCTATTTTAGAGAAAATGATATTTTTGTGTTACGAAAATTAGACAAATGGTCAAAACTTGACTTTTCGTATACAAAATTATCTGGTAAAACACCATAAAAGTACTGACATTTTTGAAAAATTTTGTCACTTCCTCTACATTAAAATAAATTAAGTTCAGAATTTCATTTTTTAACAATATTAATTTAGTATTCTCTAATTAACTGATCATCAACAAAGTCACACTTTTCTTCACACTGAATAAGAAAAGAGACCCACAATATCTTAACAAATCAAGCTACAAAACAAATAAAGCCACGTCTAAATTTATATAATACTAAAAGTAACACCTTCAAAACGGACTTCAACAAATGAAATTGAATATTCACAAATCGTAATTATTATTTCAAATATTTTCACCTTAATTAAACAAATTACTAGTTTACAAAATGCAAGACCATACAAAAATGGGATATCAATAAAAAATCACAGTGTGAGAAAAAAAAAGCTATCTAAATGTAAGTACAACATCTATAAAAGTGTAACACATATAAAAACATTAAAATTGTTTTGTAAGAAGATAAAATATATAAACATTAATTTGTATCACAATATATATATATAATAGAGAATGGTAAGTACATGTATAACCTGTGTAGAGAAATGAGCCGTGTCACAACAAAACCAACGTAATACATTTGCGACCAGCATGGATCCAGATCAGCCTGCGCATCCGCACAGTCTGATCAGGATCCAAGCTGTTCACTTACAAACCCTATAACAAGTAAAGAAACTGATAGCGAACAGCATGGATCCTGATCAGACTGCGCGGATGCGCAGGCTGGTCTGGATCCATGCTGGTCGCAAATGCATTATGTTGGTTTTGTCATGACACAGCTCAAATCACTTCTTTACAACAACAATATCATTTTTTCCCAAAGTAGATACTTCCACTACATGTATATTTTACCTCTGTAGAGCAATCACCTCTTTATAACAACAATATCATTTCTTCCCAAAGTAAAGATTCCACTTAATTTCACCTCTACAGAGCAGAACCTCTAAAGCAACAACCAAAATATTTGTGTCCCTAAGGATATTTCTCTGCAGGGGTTATACTGTAGCATATTATTATACATTAAAGCGGCATATCTCATGATGAGAAAATAAAGTTTCAAAAAATCAAACTTTGGAAAAATGTTTTAAAATAATACTTGAGAGAAAATTTTTTAAAATATGTACTGACTGAATTGCAAACAGGGCAGACCATGATGTGACAGCTTTTCTTGGTCTGCATAGCTTGCATACATAGATTCAGTTTCTTCTAGCAATGTCAGTATTAAAACACTTTTTTAAATTTTCATAAAATTCAGCATGAATTTATATGTGTGCGCTTTAACACTGGTGCACATAAAATACAAGAGGGCCATGATGGCCCAAAGTCGCTCACCTGTATATAGGCCCTCGGAGCGGGGCAAGTTTAAACCCCAGGGCTTTTATTTGAATAAACTTGGTTGACACCCATTAGAAGATGTTTCATGCTAAACATCTTAGGTCTAGCTTATTGGGTTTTTTTAAAACAAGATTTTTTATGTATATATATATATATATATATATATATATATATATATATATATATATATATATATATATATATATATATATATATATATAAATATATATATATATATATGTATATATATATACAAACACATTCCTCCATTTACGGGGCAACGGTCTATTTGAGACCATACTTGTGGGGTGTATATTTAATGTGGGGCATACATAAGGCCTCGCAACTCTGGCATGTTTAAAACGATGTATGGGGGCGTAGGCTACCCTTCTAACATAGTGCCCGTAGGCCGGTTTTAGTAGTAAATGATATATGTCCCACAAATGTATATATTTATTATGGGGTTTTATGTTATTAGTCAATATGTTTTCACCTATGGTAAAATCAAATATATAGTTTATATATATAAATTAGTACCCCTTAGTTCTGTTGTATGGAAATGTTCATTATAGGCCTATATAGTGGCGTATATAAAAACTGACTGCATGAAATAATGCCACTAAACTCGGTCTTATATATGGCCCCGTAAGTGAAGATATGTGTGAATATATATATATAAATATATACATATTATGTATATTTATATATATATGTGTATATCTATATATATATATATAAATAATATGTGTATATATATATATATATGTATGTATATATATAATATGTATATATCTAAAAAAAAAAAAGTCGAGCTAATGAATGAACCCCGGGGCGGGGCCAATTTTGACCCCAGGGCTCTTATTTGAACGAAAATGGTAGACATCCATTAGAACATGTTTCGTGCTAAATATCTTAGCTCTAGCTCTTTGCATTCTTTTAAAGAAAATTTTTTAAGTTTTTACTATATGCATATAGGGAAAATCAATGACCCCCTGGGGTGGGGCCAATTTTGACCCCAGGGCTTTTATTTGAACAAACTTGGTAGACAACCATTAGAAGATGTTTCATGCTAAATATCTTAGCTCTAGCTCTTTGGGTTCTTTAAAAGAAGGTTTTTAAGTTTTTACTATATACATATAGGGAAAATCAATGACCCCCAGGGCGGGGCCAATTTTAATTCTAGGAACAAAATTTGAACAACTTTGGTTTTGGACCTATAGATGATACCATAGACCAAATATCAAAGCTCTAGGCCATTTACTTTCAGACCAGAAGATTTTTCAAGTTTTCACTATATGTATATAATGAAAATCAATGACCCCCGAGGGCGGGGCCAATTTTGACCCGAGGGCCATTATTTGAACAATCTTCTTTGGTTTTGGACCTATAGATGATACCATAGACCAAATATCAAAGCTCTAGGCCATTTACTTTCAGACCAGAAGATTTTTCAAGTTTTCACTATATGTATATAATGAAAATCAATGACCCCCGAGGGCGGGGCCAATTTTGACCCGAGGGCCATTATTTGAACAATCTTGGTAGAGGTCTACCACACAATGTTTCATGCCAAATATCTTACCTGTAGTCTTTGCCAATTCAGAGAAGAAGATTTTTTTATGTTTTACTATATACATATTAGAAAAACATATGACCCCCGGGGCGGGGCCAATTTTGACACTAGGGACAAAATTTGTACAACTTTGGTATTGGACCTTCAGATGATACCATAGACCAAATATCAAAGCTCTAGGCCATTTACTTTCAGACCAGAAGATTTTTCAAGTTTTCACTATATGTATGTAATGAAAATCAATGACCCCCCGGGGCGGGGCCAATTTTGACCCTAGGGCCATTATTTGAACAATCTTGATAGAGGTCTACTACACAATGTTTCATGCCAAATATCTAATCTGTAGCCTTTGCCAATTCAGAGAAGAAGATTTTTTTAGATTTTACTATATACATATAAGGAAAAACCTATGACCCCCCGGGGCGGGGCCAATTTTGACACTAGGGACAAAATTTGAACAACTTTGGTAGAGGACCCATAGATGATACCATATACCAAAAATCAAAGCTCTAGGCCATTTAGTTTCAGACCAGAAGAGTTTTCAAGTTTTCACTATATGTATGTAGTGAAAATCAATGACCCCCCGGGGCGGGGCCAATTTTGACCCTAGGGCCATTATTTGAACAATCTTGATAGAGGTCTACTACACAATGTTTCATGCCAAATATCTAATCTGTAGCCTTTGCCAATTCAGAGAAGAAGATTTTTTTAGATTTTACTATATACATATAAGGAAAAACCTATGACCCCCCGGGGCGGGGCCAATTTTGACACTAGGGACAAAATTTGAACAACTTTGGTAGAGGACCCATAGATGATACCATATACCAAAAATCAAAGCTCTAGGCCATTTAGTTTCAGACCAGAAGATTTTTCAAGTTTTCACTATATGTATGTAATGAAAATCAATGACCCCCCCGGGGCGGGGCCAATTTTGACCCTAGGGCCATTATTTGAACAATCTTGATAGAGGTCTACTACACAATGTTTCATGCCAAATATCTAATCTGTAGCCTTTGCCATTTCATAGAAGAAGATTTTTTTAGATTTTACTATATACATATAAGGAAAAACCTATGACCCCCCGGGGCGGGGCCAATTTTGACACTAGGGACAAAATTTGAACAACTTTGGTAGAGGACCCATAGATGATACCATATACCAAAAATCAAAGCTCTAGGCCATTTAGTTTCAGACCAGAAGAGTTTTCAAGTTTTCACTATATGTATGTAGTGAAAATCAATGACCCCCCGGGGCGGGGCCAATTTTGACCCTAGGGCCATTATTTGAACAATCTTGATAGAGGTCTACTACACAATGTTTCATGCCAAATATCTAATCTGTAGCCTTTGCCAAATCAGAGAAGAAGATTTTTTTAAATTTACCTATAGACATATAAGGAAAAACCTATGACCCCCCGGGGCGGGGCCAATTTTGACACTAGGGACAAAATTTGAACAACTTTGGTAGAGGACCCATAGATGATACCATATACCAAAAATCAAAGCTCTGGCCCATGTACTTTCAGACAAGAAGATTTTTTAATTTTGTGTTTTTTGAAATCCTTTTCTGGCCCTGTGACCTACATATGCAACAGACCGGAACCATTTGAACAACTTTGAAAGGGGACCACCCAAGGATCATTTCTGTAAAGTTTGGTTGATGTGCAGTCATTGGTTTCAGAGGAGATGATGTTTATGTGAAAAGTTGAC
Source organism: Ruditapes philippinarum (assembly GCF_026571515.1). NCBI lineage: Eukaryota > Metazoa > Mollusca > Bivalvia > Venerida > Veneridae > Ruditapes > Ruditapes philippinarum. Next base: position 122,422 of record NW_026855204.1, read on the forward strand.
GACGCACGACGACGGACGACGGACACAGGGCGATCACAATAGCTCACCCTGAGCATTGCTCAGGTGAGCTAAAAAAATAACAAAATTATTAACATTTTATCAAGCACAGTCATTTCTATTAAGATCACTCACCAAGCAAGATGGTCAAATTAAATTTAATATAGATCACACAGATTAAACAGAAACAATATATTTTTCTCACTTTAACCAGATATAAAGATTTAAATATAAAATTATATGAATGCCCAATGCTTAAGTAAATTTTCTATGATAAGCTATTACTCAATTGTTAAAATTCTTGACAGGTGTATTCAATAGCTGTACAAGTATTATTCAAATTACATGTTTTAGCTGAAATAACGATTTTAATAAGCTCACATAAACATTTGTCTCTGTAACGCAAATAGAGAAAAACAAAATCCCTAATAAATGCCCAAAATGTCAAAAAATGTTTCTAAGTATATAAAAACTGGAGCTGTTTGATCATACATATTAATAAAACACCATGACACTGATCTTTCTCATCTGGTTACTATGGTAACAAAAATTTAAACAAGAAACTTTTTATAGGAAAATAGTTACAGGCTGATACAAAACTAAGCAAGTGTCTAAACAGGGACTTAAAATACCGAGTCCCATGTCTAAAGAAATCTGAACAAGTTAAAGTCACAATAAAATGGCTATATAAATGAGGTTACTGGTTAGCTGTTATATAACATAATTATCAGATGTTAAAGAACCTGTCAAAATATGTTATCCCGAACTCAATAAATGTGGGTTTTTCCCAGCTAATCTGTAGGTACAAACAAACTTATAGCTTCAAGGTGCACTACCTGTCACAATAGATTAGCCAAACTGTTGCGCTTATTTTGGAAGTTGTTGTCTGTACCTACAAATTAGCTGGGAAAACCCCAAATATTTCTAATTCAAGAGTAAGCCTATATTCAGTGTATGGGTAATTCCTGAGAAGATAATCTGATAAATTCATAAAATACGTACAACACAAACAACATTTACAAAAAGTTTCACACAAAAAATAAGCATTACAAACATTGAAAATGTAAAATGTCATGGAAAAATCGGGTATTTAAATATCAAAGAGTAATATATTATGACACAGATTTATATATTACAGACGGATAAGAAGCTCTAAGAATAAATTTTTTTTTCGAATCTTAACTATTTTTTTGAAGTAATGACATTTGGATTGAGAAATATGCTATCAGAACAAAATGCAACACTAAATTTTATGCACACACATAGTTAACTGTCTTCAATGTAGAAATACATTCTTGTTTGTGCATGCTTTGGTTTTTCACGGTGTTTACGGCATCATATACAAAGACTTTAAGCAAATTAGAATTTGAGACTTATTATTTTGCATTATGATTTGACACATACATACATGTATGTGTGTTTCATTTCAATTAAAATTTTACTTTCACCGGCTTTCAGGACATGGATATTGCACTTATAACATTACAGTGTTGTACCATTCCATTATACCACAAGCAAAATTAATCATCAAACATTACCATATACATTGTATTATAATAATGTTACACAGATTATTATATCATATCTGAATACATTGTATTATAATAATGTTACACAGATTATTATATCATATCTGAATACATTGTATTATAATAATGTTACACAGATTATTATATCATATCTGAATACATTGTATTATAATAATGTTACACAGATTATTATATCATATCTGAATACATTGTATTATAATAATGTTACACAGATTATTTTATCATATCTGAATACATTGTATTATAATAATGTTACACAGATTATTTTATCATATCTGAATACATTGTATTATAATAATGTTACACAGATTATTTTATCATATCTGAATACATTGTATTATAATAATGTTACACAGATTATTTTATCATATCTGAATACATTGTATTATAATAATGTTACACAGATTATTATATCATATCTGAATACATTGTATTATAATAATGTTACACAGATTATTATATCATATCTGAATACATTGTATTATAATAATGTTACACAGATTATTTTATCATATCTGAATACAGGTCTTCACAAGTGTGGTGAACCGGTATAACAATAATGGTAACTTGAGCCTCAGAACGAGCAGACATGTATATGTATAAATACAAGTCATTGGCAGACTTAGGGAATATTCATATAATGCACAAAATGTACAACTTACACATGAAACACGCAATTATCTTGATTATAAATCAAAGGGCAAGTATTACCTACAAAATACATTAAGCTTAAATATAGACATCATATAGCAGGGACAGTGTCACATCTAAATAATCTGAATAATTTTTATAAAAACAATTTAGGTATACTCTGTAATATCTACCCATCTCTTGTATTATTTTGATATGTGTGGTCATGTGCAGATAGAACTTAACATCTTTGACCCTTTTCAGCAAAAAATGCAATATTAACATAATATTCAGACAAAATATCAATTATTGCCCTCACCATTGAAATGAAATACAGGCATAGCCAAATCATAAAGTATGACAATAATATAACATTCCAGGCTACATGTAAATTCGATGTTCTTAGTACAATGTAAATGACAAAATCCCCCCAAAAAATCACTAATTATATAATCAATATAGATATCATAAATCAAGCTTAATATATAGAACTGTTTCTCTCTCAATGGGTTTCAATGCAAAAAAAATCAACAGCTGATTTATAGCAAAGGAATCATTATATACCAGTATCAATTACACTGTTGAGTTTGAGAAAAATATTAATTGGTTAATTATTAACATTTAAAAAAAAATTATGCAAATGATATAGGAGACAAACAGTAAAATCAATGGTACATATGAGCCGTGTCATGACAAAACCAACATAATGGGTTTGCGACCAGCATGGATCCAGACCAGCCTGCGCATCCGCGCAGTCTGATCAGGATCCATGCTGTTCGCTTACAGACCCTATAACAAGTAAAGAAACTGATAGCGAACAGCATGGATCCTGATCAGACTGCGCGGATGCGCAGGCTGGTCTGGATCCATGCTGGTCCCAAACCCATTATGTTGGTTTTGTCGTGACGCGGCTCATATTTGTTATACTGAATTTTAAATTCTATATATCAAACTAAATTGTCAACAACTAAAACAAGAAAACATACATCCTGTATGTAAAAAAATATAAGCATTTAATTTACCCCGATGTTGATATCTTGACTCTTTGCAAAAAAAAAAAAAATCTTTGTGTTATTATAAATTTTCCTTCTTCAATTTTAGTGGTCTTATACCCAATGCATGTTTTAATATATTATATTGAAACCGCTTAAAATATTGAAAGACATCCATTACACAGTTCCAAATTCAAATCAAGATTAATGTGTTACACAATTTTTCAATTTAAAGGCATCCCTCTTTCATAAGATTTCCATCAGTTTTACATTATATCAAGTACTATTTGAGTATTATAGAAAAGGGGCTATACCTCTGCCAAAAAGCATGAGTTAACAATATATTCAAATACAGCATACATTTTATGATATATATGTATAATGCTAACACAGTTTAACATATTGAATGTGAGACAAAGACATGGAAGATTCCATAAATAGACAGACCATGCAATTAATATTTGCCTGTAAAACAAGATGTAAAAACCCGAAATGAACAAACACCATACCACTTTTTAGATAGATTATTCAGATATGAAATACATATATACATTATATCTATCTTCAAACACTATTGCTTATATCCTTAATGCAAATCAATGATAAATGCACAACAATATAAGGTAATAAAATATAAAGTCATTAAAATAACTCCCGTTTAATAAGTAAAGATCATAAAGGTATAAAAACTTGATAAATAGATATGTTTTAGATTTAGTTATACAACAATCATTAAAGACATGAGGGAACCTTAACAAAACTAAAATATTTTACCAATTATTAAAAAACACTGATCTGAAAAAAAAGTTAAAAATATAAAAGCATTTTCTTTAAAGGGCCTTCAAAAATGTGGGAAATTTTTTTTTTAAAAACATTTACTTTTTTTTTTCAAAAATCCTTTTTTAATTTTTCAAAAAATTTTAAAAATTTTAAAAGAATTAAAAAAAAACCTTTTTTTTTTTCCTTTTTTCTTTTTTGACACTTGGAAAATTTTTAAATATATTTTTTTTTTTTTGGTCCAAAAATCTCTTTTTACTTTTTTGTCCCCTTTATAATAAATCACTTTTTTAAAGACTTAATTTTTTAAAAATTAAAAAAAATGATTTTCTAAAAAAATTTAAAGGAAAAATTTTTTCTAACCAAAATTTTATTTTAAAGAAATTCTAAATCAAAAATAACGTTTAAAATTTTTAAAATTTTTGAAATTTAATGAAAAATTTTTTTAACCTTAATTTTCATTAAAAAAATTTTAAAAAAGCCATTTTTTGAAAAATTTGTTGTTAAATACTTGATTGCGCCTTGGGAATTTCCCAATTTGCCCGGGGGTTTTTTTTTTAAAAAGGGCCATTTCATAAAGGGAAAGGGAGGGCAATTTTTCTTAAAAATTTTTCCTTAATGCCTTTTTGATTAACAAAAAAAGTTTCCCGTTACCTTTTAATTGGTTGTCCCCCTTTCTTGGGGAAACAAAAAATTTTAAATTGAAAAAATTTTTGGGTTTTAAACAGTTAACCCCCAAAACCAATTTTTTTAAACCTGGCCCTGAAAACAAAAAAAAAAATTTGGAAAATTTTTTTATTTTTTTTTTTGATAAAAAACTCCTTGAAATTTCTTTAAAAAAACCCCCATCAAGTGCAGTTTAATTTAGGGGAAATTGGGTTGTGTTTAAAAGAAGGGGTTCAAATTTTCGCCAAAAAAATTTTAAAAAATTTCCCCTATCATTTTCCCGGGTCTTCCAAATTTTTTTAATTTTTTAAATACCTTTAGCCCTTTTTTAAAAGGTAGGGGTTAGATAAAAGGGATTTATATATATGCCAAGGGGGTAAATCTTTTAAACTTTAAAAATTTTTTTAAAATTTTTTTCGGCATTTTTTTTTTGAATCTGGAACCGTTTAAAACCCCAATTCCCCTTAACCCAAATTTCCTTGATTTAAAATTTTTTTAATTTTTGCAAAATAAATTAAAACAAAACCCTTTTTTAAAAATCAATAATTTAAATTTTCCATTTGTAAAATTAAATTAAAAAAATTAAAAAAAAATTTCCCTTGCTTTTGGAACTTTAAAAATAAAATAAAAATTTTCTAAAAAAGGGAAGGAAGGGTTTTGTTTTTTAAAACAAAACCCAAAAAATTGGCTGTTGGCAAAAATTTATTTTTTTTTTTTTTAAAACCCAATGAATTTTGGAATAGGAGGTTTTCAAACCAAAAATTTTTGGGAATCAAAGGGTTCTTTAAACCACAAATTTAAAAAGATAGAGTAAAAAATTACGTTTTTTTAGGAGTTTAAAAAAAACCAATTTGGGGAAAAAAAATTCCCGGGAAAAGGGCCCAAAAAATTTTCCAAAATTTGAAAAAAAGGGAAACCCCCTTTTAATTTTTACCATTATAAAAAATTGGAATTTAAATTGATTTTTTTTAAAATTCGTGGGGAAATTTGGTTGGGTCGGCCAAAAATTTTTTTACATTCCCCTTTTCTGGTTAAAGAAAAACAAATTTAAAAAGGGGGCAAAATTTCCCAAAATTGGCGAAGTTTTTAAAATTTTGGCCAAAAATTTAAATTTTAAACCCTTTGAAATTTAAATTAAAACCTATTAACATTTTTAAACCCTTTTTAAAAAAAAGTTTTTCCCCCCCAAAAAACCCTAAAAGGGGGGGAAAGGGGGGTTAAATTTCCTATATCCCGGGGGGCAAAAAAGGATATTAACTTTTTTTTGTTGGGGAATTTTTGGGGTTCTTTTTTTCCCCTTAAAAACTTTTTAATTGGGAACTATTTTCCCAAAAAAAATTAAAAAAGGGTGTTAAAAAATTTTTCAGAATTTAACCCTTTTTTTTACATTTACAGATATGAAGTTTTGGGATATAAACAGTTTGGAGCAAAATCCAATCCCGGCCCTAAATTTGAAAAAATAAAAAACGTGTCATTTTTTTTCCCCCGTCATTTTCCCTGCAAATATTCACAAAAATAAATCAAAATGTATGTCCTTTTTTAAAGGTTTAAAACTATTTAACTTTTGCATCAAATTTTTTATTATGTGTAAAAAGCAAATTATATTCTGTTTTGAAAATTTATTTTTAAAATTTTTTTTTTTTTTTTAAAAGAAAATATTTTAAAAAATGTTTGTTAAAAATTAATATGTTAGTATTTTTGCCAAAAAAGGGTGAGAAGATGCAAGAAATCATTGCAAAATGATGGAAACCCTCGGGTATTTTATATGGCAACAAAAAAATTTTTTTCCAGAACATTTTATTATTTTAACAATTTCCCGGAGTTTTTAAATTTCAAGAAAACTTTTCTAGGGTTTAACAAATTTTTTTGGAATAGACTACATGTAAAAATTTAAAAGGGAACAATAAAAAGTTTTTTTTAAAAATATTTCATAAGATATAGTTTCCTTTAAGGAAGCACATTTACTGTTTTAAAATTCTAAATTACCACCCTTTTTGTTTGTGAGCGGGACAAATTTTTTCCCCCATGAGCAAAATATCCCCTTTTTTCAAAAAAATGGGTAAAGTGGCAAAACGTTCAAATGCAACCTTTCTAAGATAAAACCCCTCAGTTGATCAGATGCAGTTTATACATTTTTTTGGTTTACTAAAAATTTTAAAAGTTTTTTTAGAAATCCCTTCAACTTTTAGGGGAAAAATTTCCCCAAAGTAAAGTGGGAAGCCAATTTTAATTTTTTTGGGAAAGGGAAAGGGTTTAAAATAAAAATTTCTTTATAATTTTGGAAACCACTTTTTTTTAAAAAGTTTTTTTGGGATATTTTCAAGGGCCGAAGATTAAAAGGTTTTAAAAATTTTTTAAAATTAACCCCTTTTCTACCCTTAAAAATTTAAACCTTAAAACTTAAAATTTTGGATTTTCAATTAAAAATTTTGAACCAAATTTTTCCCAAATTTATTTGAATTTAAAAATTTTTCGGGCTTCTAAAATTAAAATAAGTTTTTTTTATTTCCCCATGTTTTATTTTTTTTTGGCAAAAACCCCCCCCCCCCCCCCTTTTTGGAAAAACCCGGGAATTTTTTAAGTTTCCCTTTTGAAAAAAACCAAAATTTAAAAATTCCATGCCTTTAAAATTTTTAAAGGGGAATTTTTTAAAATTTATTTTCATAAACCTTTTATAAGCCTAAGAATGTTTTTTCCAAATTCCATTTGTTTTGAAAAATTTTTTATAAAACCTTCATTTGGGCCGGACCCGGGGTTTTTGGGGTTAAAACATTTGCGGGACTAAATTTTTTTCCTTTTGACTGAAAAAAATTGGTTTAACTTTTGGGGTAAACATGAAACAATACATAGGGGGGAATTTTTTTTGGGTTGCTTCAAAACCTTTTTAGACAATTTAAAGCTTTGCTATTATAAAAGTAGCCCAACAAACTAGACTTGTAAAAAGAGAAAATCAAGATAATGTTAGACAGGCATGTTTTTTGACAGTATAAAAAAATTTTTAAAAAATGAGTAAAACCCCCATCTTTCAAATTTAAATTTTAGGCTTACCTTATCAATTAACACGGGTTTTCCAGTCTTTTGTGGGAAATTGCAAATCATGTAAAAAAAAAATTTATATTGTAAATTAAGGGGATTTAAAAACCCCTTTTTTGATTAAGGCTACGGGGCTTTCCCCTGTTTTTAAACATTTTGGGCTAAATTCTTCCTGGGCTTTAAAATTTCTATTACTTAATCAAAAAAACAATACAAAAAAATTAAGCGTCCCGATGACAAAACCAAATAATGGGTTTGCGACCACCCCTGGACCCAGACCACCCCTGCCATTTAAAATTCAGGACCAAATTGCGGGTTCGTATAGAAATTTTATTTTTAAATTTAGGGTTGGTAAGCGAACAGAAATGGTCCTATCAGTTGTGAGGATGCCCGGTTTGGTCTGGATAAGCGGGTCGAAAGGGCACTATTTTGGGTTTTTGGTCTTTGACAGGGCTAAAATGAAAATTCAAAAACAGTTTTTTTTGGATGATTATGACCAGTGATTAAAAGGAATACATAAATTTCATCCCCTTTTAGTCCCAAATAACGGGGTTTTAAGGCCCCATTAAATTTAAAAAATTTTTAACCCTTTATTATTTGCACTAGGGGGTTTGATAAAATCAAGCAAAATTTGGGTTGAAAAATCTGATCTCCTAGCTCAAACATAGGAAATCAAAAAAATTAAAAATCCCTTAAAATAGCATTGTTTTCAGAATCCAAAAAAAATGCTCGCAAAATTTAGCTTTTTTTAAATTTGGGCAAATATCTTGACCCGGGCCCCATCCTCCCTTTCCCCTTTTTTTAAGCCCAACCCCAAAAAAACATCCCCCAAGGGTACAAAGCGGGAAACCCAACGGGGGTGGAAAAATTCCCAAATCCCCTTGAAATTAATAATTTTTTTTTACTTTTGGGGGTAAAATAAAAGTTTAATTATAATATCAGTATCAATTAAAAAAATGGGAAAATTTTGTTTTTTCCCTTTTCAAATTTAAAATTTTATCTTTTTTTTTATCAAAAAAAAAACTTTTTTTTAAGAAACATGTTGTTCAGGACTTTAAAAATTTTCTTTAAAATTTAAAAATTTAAATAAAAAATAAAGATGTAAATTTTGCCCATTTCATTTTAAGCATGTCATCCCTAACAAGTCACATTTAAACCCAAATTAGACTGAAATTTTGTCTTGAAATTTCAGGGCATTTTATTTTTTAATTTTAAAACCTTTATAAAGGGATTTGGGTTTTTTTTGGGGGGACTTTTTAACAGACTAAACCCCAATTATTTTTAAAAAAACAAAGCCACACAGATACAAAACCTGACCTGACTCAAATATCATTTTAAGACAAAACGGGAACAGAAAACCTGCCCTCTATCCCAATATATCAGACCACAAAAATTATAATTTTTGGCCTAAATTTAAAAATTTAATATCAGCCACACAAATTACAGAAAACTGATTAAACCATATTTTCAAGACCAACAAATATAAAAAATAGCCTGATTATAAAAATTTATATCAGACCAACAAATATACGGGATAGCCTGATTTATCCCAAAATTATATAAACCCCACAAAATTATACAGATTTACCCTAAATATATCCCATTTTATAGACCACAAAAATAAAGACTAGCCTGATTTTCCCCAATATGGGACCACACAAAATAAGCAAACCCTTTGAATATAAAAAATATCGGGGCCCAAAAAAAAATATACAGACTGGGCCTGTTTAATTAAAATTTATATAGGACCAAAAATTTAAAACAGACTACCCCTAAAATTTTTCCCCCCAAAATTAAGGACCAAAAAAATTTTATACGACTAGCCTGATTAAAACCCATTTATCGGGCCCACACAATAAAACAGACAAACCCCAATTTTACCCCAATATATCGGGACCACAAAATATACAGATTAAGCCTGAGTTTTAAAACCATATATAAAAAAATTTCCCGGGACTAGCCTGAGTTATATCCATATTTTCAGACCCAAAAATTATAAAGACAAACCCTGGTCTACATTTGAAAAATTCGGGCCCGTCATTTTTACCCAAAAAAACTCAAAACTAGGGGAATTTTATTAGCCAAAACATTTCAACCCTAATATCTAACACTGAAAACACTTACAAAAGGGTTTCTTAAATTTGATCTAATTTCCCACTCTTTGCCCCAAAGTTTGATGATTTAAGTGAACTTAAATTATATAAAATTTTCCCATTTGGGAAATTTATTTATGCGGTTTTTTGGGGCAGGGAAAAGGGATTAAAGGGGTGAAATGGTTTTTTTTCCGACCCAAAATAGATAAAAAAAAATGAAAGATAGGGTCTTAAAGCGGATTTAAAAAAACCCAAAAGAGATCGGGAAATTTACATTTAAAAAATTGTTTTTTTTTGTATTTATTTATATTAAATAAGGAACATACTGTTTGCCTGTTTTCGGGGAGAAATTTTTTTACTGTCAAATGTTTTTTCCCAAATTTTTTACAAAAATTAAAATTTAAAACAGCACTTCTTTTTTAGGTGAAAAATCTTACAAAACGACTCTCATGCTCTAAAACCCTTTAAATTTAAAGTAATAAAATTCCCCTGTTCCCCAGGGGGGTTTTGGTAGTTTTCACTTTGATCACAGCAGTTAGCCAACAAAGAATTTTCCAAAAGCTATAAAGCCACCAAAAATCGTTCCTGGGCTTTGGGTGTCAAGCAGTTTAGAAAAAGAACTGAAACTTTTTGGGCAGAGTTTGTTTTTGTTAGAGAGGGAAATGGGTAATGACCCTAGGGAAAAAATATTTTATGATCAATTTACAACGAAGGGGGCCCGCACCGGGGCCGGGGGGAATTTAAAACCCGGTTCACCAATTCACAGTCCAACGGGTCACCCATCCCAAATAACCCGGGTGGGTTTTACATGTCCATTTTTTAAAAATTGAAAAAAAAACTTATTTATTTTTGAAGGATAATGTTTCCCCTTTTAAAAAAGGGAAAGACATTACCATTTAACAATAAATTTTACCTTCAAATATTTAAGATGAAACATATCCAAACATTTAAGAAATTCAGGATTCCACTGTAGATCAGATTCTCCAAGTTAACTGGTTTTGCGCCCCTTTTCCAATGGGATCCAAATTCCCATTTGGGAAACCCTGTCATTACATAAAAAACCTGATCTTTGATAACGTTGATTGATCCCCTTCCCCTTTTTAAAAAACCCCATAATGCTGAGCAAATTTTTTCACAGTAAAAAAATTTTTTATTCCTGTAACCCAAAAAATTTCAAAGGGTTTTAGCAAAAACTATTGCAAATTTTTGGTTTTTGCCCTTTTTGTAATTAAAAAAATTCATAGTTTCAGTAAAAACTGTTAATGTAAAAAACTTTTTATCCCTTAAACTTGGGTTATTAATGTAAAAAAATTTGAGACTTTCTTTAATTCAAAATATGTTCTGAAATAATGGGGGATATATTATTTTTTAATAGTATAATTTTTAACCTGAAGCCCATAACCTTTAACCCTTCAAAAAATTTTTTTGTCATTTTGTTCCCTTTCAAAGTTTTTAAATTCTTTTTAAGGACATGTAAGTTTGGGAAAATGAAAAAAATAAATTTTTTTTCAAATAAAAGCAAGAATGATAAAAAAAAAAAGAATCATTTCATTTGACTTTTGCTAGTTTTTTTTATAAACTATTTTTCAGTTTAAAAGGGGTATTCTTTAATTGATTTTTATACTGACTATAAATTTTTTTTTTAAGTTTTTGATTTTTACCCGGGCCCCTGAAGAAAGCAAAACATCAATTTCCCGCTGGGAAAATTGTTTTTTTATCTGTAATGAAAAAAATTTCCTCTCAGTGAAAAAAATTGCTTCCCTTTTGTTTTTTAAATTTAATAAAAATAGGGGGACCATTTAAATTTAGTTTTATTGACAAAAATTTTTCTACTAGGGGGCATTTAGGCCCCCCCCAAATAAAAAAAAAAAATTGGGAAGGGGTTTGGGAAAAAAAAAAGGGGGGGCCCCCTTTCCCTTTTTGGCCCCCCCAAAAAGGGGCCCTTTTTTTAAAGGAAATACCTTTCCTTTATTTTTTTTCAGGTTTCTAAAGTAAAATTTTTCATTAAGGTTATCATTGACCGCCACACCCGTGACCTACTTTTGGCTCAAAATTTATATCTTTTGGGTAAATTACTCTGTGGAAATTGGGATTATGAAATTATCACCACTTTTTGGGGGCTTCCCAAAAATTTAACTTTTAAGGGGGATGACTGGGTCATTTCAGGTCCCTACTTGACATGAAAGCTGCCTTTTTGGGGCCATACGGGTATGTAACCCCCCATTAAAATAAACAATAAAATACAGAATAATATGAAAAAAAGCAAGGCCTTTTAAAAGGGGAAGTCGTTAAAATAATTTTAAAAAAATTTTTCGCATCAGTTTTTTAAACAGAATTCCCCAGTTTATTGGGATCTTGTAAATTTTAAAAGTTGTGATTGGCTTTTTTCGAAAACACCCACCCTTTATCATTTCCTTGGGACCCAAAAAAAAATGATATTAAATTTCGCTTAAAGGGATAGGGAAATTTTAAAAATTTTTTTCTCTTTTTTTTTTAAAGATTTTACCACTTTGGGGTTTTTCCCAAAAAGGCCCTTAATTTTAAAAAATTAAAATTTTTGGGGAACCCGTTTGCAAAAATCAAAAAAATATGGAAAGTTCTAATAAAATTGCTAATTATTTTAAGAATTTATCTCACAAAATGGGAAAATGCTTCCCAAACCCGTCAACAGTTCAAAACACTGGGGCTTACTATTTAATAAATTGATTTTTGGTTCAGAAACAAAACTCCCCTTTTTGGGGCAGATTTAAAAAAAAAAAATTAACCCTTTTTTTTATTAAAAATGGGAAATAATTAAATTTTTTAGAAAGTGCAGGTTGATAAAAAAAATAAACTCCTTCCCTTTTTTTATTAATTTGTGAATTTTGCAATTTGTTTTGGGTCGTCCCGATTACAACTTTTTCGTAAAGACAAAGTTCAAAAGGGAGATAGATTATTTTTCCAGTGTCCCATTTCTTTTGGAAAAAATCAAGGTCCAGCTTTTAAAAAAACAGTTTTTTGTCCAGCTATATATAAAAAAGATCAAAATCAAAGAATGTTCAAAAAAAAAATTTGATTTAAACATTTCGCCAAAATCCAAATCTATATTTTTTATTTTTTTGATTTTAAGAAAAAACTAAAAATTAATTAAAATTTTAAATAAGTGGGATTTCCCCCTTTTTAAAAAGCCCTTCCCGGGTTTGAGGGCCCTTTTGTTGCCAAGAAAGCTTTTTTCAAATTTGGGCGAAGCTAAAAAAATTTTTTATTTCTTTCACCCAAAAAAAAATTTTCTTTGAAAAAAACCAAGATGGCTAAAAAATTTATGCCCGAGCAAATTTAATTTTTGGGCTGCTTTTTGACAGAATAAATTTAAGTAAAGTATTGTTTGTAATGACCCGTTTTAGGCCAAAAATTTGTGTAAAAATTTTTAATTTGCAGCATTTCCCTTTTTTTAAAAATTTTAATTTAAAATAACACAAGTTCACATTAATAGGGATTGTTTATATTTAATGAAATTTCCAAATTTTTTTACAAAATCCCAAAAATGGATAAGTGGATTGTGACTTTTTTTAAATTTTTTATTCAACTCAAATTCCCAAATTTTTTTTGTTTCCATTATTTGAAAAATTTTCAAAAAAAATTTTAAAATTTTTTTTTTTTACGTTTTTTTTTCCTTTTAGCTCTTTTGGGGGAATTTTAAAAATTTTAAGTTTCATTAAACAAAATTTTTCAAATATGGTTTTTTTTTTTCCCTTTTTCATTTTATTTAACCTTTTTTAAAAGGGAAAAAAAATTGGAAATTTTTTTTTTTAAAAATTTCAAAATCGTTTTTTTTCTACAATTTTTTGGGGGAAAAAAAAATTTTTTATATTAAAATTTTTTTTAAAATTAAAGAAAATTAATTTTTTCCCTAAAAATAAGGAAAATTTTTTTCTTAAAATGGGGTTAAATTTTACTTTATTTTTTGAAAAAAATTACAAATATAATTTTAAAAATTTTTTTAAAGGAAAAAAGGGGTTTTTTTTCCCGTTTTTAAATTTTAAAATTTAAAACCGAAAATTTTTTTATTTGGGAATTCAAAATAAAATTTTGAATTTTCCCCAGAACCAAAATTTTTTTAAAAAAGTTAAAAGGAAAAGGCGTTTAACTATTTTTTCCAATTGTGGGGAAACAACGCCTTAAAAAAATTTTAGGTTTTTCCCAAATTTAATGGTTTTTATTAAAATTTGGGAAATTTTTTAAAAAAAAATAAAGGGGAAAGTTTATTTTTTTATTGGGGGAAATTGTGTTTTTTTTCCCCCGCCAAATTTTCTTTTAAAAAAAACATTTCTTTTAAATATAATTTTTTTTAAATTTTGAAAAAAACATGGTTTTTTCGAAAAATTTTGAAAGGGACTTTTAAAAGGGGGGACATGGTTTTCCTTTTTTTTGTTAAATTGGGGGGGCCCTTTTTGGCCCTTCCGGGTTAAAAAAAGGGTTTTGAAAAAAATAAAAGCTTTAATTTAATTTTAAAAAAAAAAAATTTCATCTGGTTTGGAAACATGAAATTTTAAGTTTTTTAACCCTTTTTAAATTATGGGGTTAAAAAAAAAAGGGGAATTTTTTCAGCCACACAAAACCCCCTTTTGGAAAAAATTTTTTATTTTTAAAGGGCAGGGAAATTTAATTTTGGTTTTTAAAAAAAATTTAAAATTTTTTTTCCAAATTCAAAAAAAGGCCGGAAAATTCCATTAATTTTTTAAAAAGGTGGGAAAACGTTAATTTGGGAATTTTAATTAATAAATTTTTTAAAAAAAAATTTTCCGGGAAAAATCAATGGAAAAAGGACGATTGGATTTTTTAAACAGAAAAATTTGTTTCTTATACCATTTTGGGGGATTGGAAATTTCAAAATACCCCGTTTTTTTCCAACCCAATTTTATTTTTGGGGGAAAGGGTTTTGGGGAATGAAAAAGGTTAAAAACCAGGCGGGGAACAATTTTCTTAAAAAAATTTAAAAATTTTTGGTTTTTTTTTTATAGGGTAAATTTTTATTCCCTTTTTTTTTGGGTTTTGTTTTTGAAAAAAAATTTTTAAAAGGTTTTTTTTTTAAAGAAAATTAGAAGTCAAAATAAACTTTAAAATTACTGGTTTTTCCTTTTCCCTTCAATTTTTTCCGCCCCCTTTTTTCATTTTAAAAAGGCTATTTTTCCAAAAATAGGGGGTAAATTATTATTTTTAAAAAAAAAAAACAAAAATTTTTGTTTTCCTTAAACTAAAAACATTTTTAAAAAAGGGGGATTCAGTAAAACCCCTTTTTCAAAAACTTTTTAAAGGAAAAATTTTGGGAAAATTATTTATTAAAAAATTTAAATATTCTTCCCAATTTAATTAATTAAAAATTTTTAAATTTTTTTCCCCAAAAAAAATTTTTTAAAGGAAAAAAAATTGGGTTTTATTTAATGGGTTCCCTAATTTTACCATAAATTTAAGCAAAAAAAATTTTTCCCTTAAAATTTAAATGTACTTTTTGAACAAAGAAAAATTTTTCTTTTTAAAGGTTTTTACAAAACCTTAAAAACAAAAATTTTTATTAAAATTTTAAACTCCCGGTTAAAAATGAAAGGGGTATTTTTTTTGGGTAATTTTTAATTTTTAAAATAAAATTTTAACAAATTGTGTGAGTTTTAAACATGCATTATTATTACACACTCATTTGGCATGTCGGATATCAAAATATGCCTGCCCTTTTTCGATTGAATCAAGTGTTGGTCATTGTTGGTAAAATGGGGGTTCAGGGGCAATAGCCCTCAATAGGATGTAGAGAAGCCTTACATATTTGCTCCTGTCTGGCTGATCAGCATTGTTAATAAGCATGCTATAGTTACATGAACTTTTGTTCTTTTCTACATACTGGTAAAGTGCATTTAACCCCAGTTTTAAGTGTTTAAGGTTAAGTGAATACTGATAAAAATGACAGTGAAAAAAGCTTTGTTTATTGTAATCTTATTAAGTTACACAGTGTCTATGCCAATGTCAGGAAAATAAACTTATATGACATGCATGCCAACCATTTCCAATGCTGTACCAATCTAGGTGTTTGGCTCATGACAATAATGCATTTTGGGAAAAAGGCACCTAGATAAAATTGGGAAGAAATATGTGGCATTTTGTAAATTTTAGTATTTTCAAAACATTAAAAACTAACATAAACATTACTTATAAGTTGTATTCATTGAAAATTCGTCCCCTGAGTGCAATAACCGATTAACTGCTATTAAATTTAGAAGGACTTATTCCGTTATTGCACAAGATATATATGATCATATAACCTGTCACTACATTTAAGGTACAAGTCAAGACATTTTAAATTTTTCTCAGAAAGAAACTTTTTTGTTGGGAATGTTTTTTTGAAATAGGGAATAAATGAGTTACAATGTATATTGCAGTGGGAATTGGGCCATATATCTACATTCATATACATTGTATATGCATGGATTAATTTTCACACAGTTAAAATTAGGAACATGTATCTCTATTTTGTAACAATTTATGAAAATTATTTCATTTTTCTTATATTGTGCATTTAAGCAAACAACATCTGCAGAGAAGAAAGTCGAAATATTATATGGCTCAAGAGGATTTTTCAATGCTAGCCAGGTAAAGATGATAATGGGTCATATTCTATTTTGCAGCTATAATGGTTATCATTTCTGAATATATTACATTACAATTGTTTGAACCATAATTTACTTATATATAAATTACTAAGATGGTCAGTTATCTAAAAAAAAAAAAAAAAACAGAATGTAAGAAATTGGCCTGTTGGTTAACATGTCTCTCTCCCAAAGGATCTTGAGTTCAACCTCTGCTGGGTTTATAACCATGTTTTATCATATGACACCTGTACTGGTTAGTTCCTGAGGAAACAGATTCTAGAATATACTTCAAATATATCAGGAAACAGATTCTAGAATATACTTCAAATATATATATGCTTCAAGATATATTATCACAATCAAGCTAAAATAAATATATCTTAAGACAAAATGAATATCAAAGTCAAAGTTTCATAAAAAACATAAAAAAAATGCAATATATTCTTAGAGACTTATATTGTTTTAAGCATGACAAGGCACTGTTATATTGGCCTTGTTATAAATTGAATAAAAAATTCCTTTCTGACATGGATATTTCTATACAGTGTAATCATAATGAACTTTGTTCCACTTTTCAGGCATCCACATTATTGTTCCTATATGCCAATCCAGCTGATAGAATCAGAGTGATCAAGATACTGGAACCTGTAAGAAATGTTCTGATATATGTGTGAAAAGTGTTTAAAGATTTTTTATTTTTCATTGTGAAAAAAAAATGTTTCAATTAGCAGATTTCCTTTCTTTAAATGTTAAAATCTCATTGTATTTCACTTACAAAGGAAAAAATCTGTAACTAGTTACTTATTGTAAGGTTCAACTGTTATAAAAATATTTAAGACTGACATTTTTTGAATTTTCAAATGTGAAAATGTTAGAAAATACATAACTATTTTGAAATCTGAAATGAAATGAAGGTATCATTTAGCTAAATTTTGCTTGGAGAAAGATGGTGTTTAAGAGTCCTTTCAAACATCGGTCACGGAGAGAGAGCACATTCTGTGTTAGCTGTAGCTACCTCAGAATTACCTATTTTTTAATATCTTATAAAGATAGGCTACTGTTTTTTGTGTTGGCAACATTTTAAACTTTCAGATAGCTATCTTTAGAAAATATTTTATTAATGATAGTGTGAAGTGTTTAAAGTATCTTGAGAAAATTTCTTACAAACGGTAACATCATATGTAAGTACATCATACATGTATGTAATATTTTCAGAGACTATGTCGTATGACATGCCAGGATGCTAGACTGATAATAGGTGCTGTAACTGTTCAAAATGATAAACTTATTGTACTAGATTGCATCAAAAGGTAAACTTTAATAAATTAAAATTATACAACTTAATTTTATAACTTTGCTTATTCTGACAAAATGCTACTTGAATAGAAAAGTTCTAGGCATCTTAATGGAAACATGTGGACGGTAGAGTGTCATTAGACCTTACACAAAGTACACTTTATGAAAATAGGGAAATTCTATTCAATTAAGGTAGTATTAGTTAAAAATGCATGCACATATAGAAATGTAAATTGAAACGAAAAATGTAAAAAATATTTTGTTATTCTGTGAATAAAATTGATATGCCAAAACAAACTTGACTTTTTATTATTCACTTGTGGAACATCAATTTATATATTTTGATAGTCATTGTCATTATTTGATGATGTTGTGAAAAAATTTATAACATTAAAGATGTTTAATATGTCCTTTTGCAATCATTTTCTTTTATAAGTTTCCAACAAACTAAAAGACATCCGGAAAGTTTACTCCTATGCACAATGTAGTTCAACATATTATTTATCAATTCTCTATTTATTAGCATGTTAGAATGGAAAAAGATATGAGCCGCGTTATGACAAAACCAATATAATGGGTTTGCGACCAGCATGGATCCAGACCAGCCTGCGCATCCGCGCATTCTGTTCAGGATCCATGCTGTTCGCTTACTAACACTATAACAAGTAGAGAAACTGATAGCGAACAGCATGGAGCCTGATCAGACTGCGCGGATGCGCAGGCTGGTCTGGATCCATGCTGGTCACAAACCCATTATGTTGGTTTTGTCATGACGCGGCTCATATTAATTTGTCTTGCATTGTAGTATGATAATGCACGGTTTATTGTTCAAATGCTTTGAAATTGATCACTCAGGTCTACCAACTTTCATGATTATATTTCTGTGCATTTTAACTCGGCCATGCATTATTTTACATCAACCACTCAAATTGATTTCTATTTCCTATGTAACATACATAGTCAAAGAGACTTTATATAAAATATAAAAATTTCATATCTTGGATATTTTTCTATTGTTGTCTTTGTTCCTTACAGAGTGCTCACAGACAGTCAGACGAAATTAGGTGAAGAATATATACTCAGTGCATTTCCATTTGAATGTGATAAATTAAAAGCAATGCATATTTTAAACACGGTAAGAAATTTTGATTTCTTCTATAAATCTACTGCAATGTCCCTATAAATTATGATTTTTGTGACAATTAGTCTTACTGCTCTGCTGGCAAACTAAATCCCTATATATATATATTTTATAAGCTCGACTATACGAAGTATATGGAGAGCTGTCCTACTCGCCCTGGCGGTGGCATCGGCGTCCACGTCCAGATTAAAGTTTTGGTGCAGTAAAATATTTTTCACTATAACTTTGTCATTTCTTAACGTATCAACTTCAAATATATGTTCCTTATCATCAACCACATCTTTTGTGACAATGTTTATAACTCTAGCGCCAATATTTTCAGATTTATCTCCCATTGAACTTAGAATTAACCTTAAAAAATACTATTTTTTACGGTTACTTCTTTATTTCTTTAGGGATAAACTTCATACTTCAAATATATGTTCCTTATCATCAACCACATCTTATGTGACAAGGTTCATAACTCTAGCACCAATATTTTCAGGTATATCTCCCCTTGAACTTAGAATTTTCCTTAAAAAATACTACTTTTTACTGTTACTTCTTTATTTCTAATGGCATCAACTTCATACTTCAAATATATGTACCTTATCATCATCCACATCTTATGTGACAAGGTTCATAACTCTTCCACCAATATTGTAAGAATTATCTCCCCATAAACTTAGATTTTTTTACTAGAAAAATGTTATTTCTTACTATGACTTTTTTTAGTTTTAAAGGTATCTACCTCAAACTTCAATACTTATTCCTATTATCAATTACATTTTATGTGACAATGTGTATAAGCAATATTTACAGATTTATCTCTCTTGGAACTAAGGATTTTCTTTACGAAATATTATAACTTCTTTACTTTTTAAGGCATCTACTTCAAATATATATTTCTTATCATTACACACATGTTGTGTGACAAGGTTCATAACTCTAGCAAGACTATTTCTAGAATTATTCCCCTTGATCTTGGAATTTATGTTAACAATGTTATTTTTTTACTATATTTAAAGCATAATTATACATAATTGATTTTTCTTTCATAGTTTTGTCTTCCTTACTGCGTCCAGTATTTTATTAGTCGAGCTTCGCTGTCTCCTGTGACAGCTCTTGTTAATAAAGCTGTTTGCTGTTTGCATTTAATTTTCAACCTATGGATTTGCCAAGTTTTGTATTTCAAATTTGGAACAGCCAACTAAGGTATAAAGGATTTCAATTAAAAATGCAGAAATTGAGATAACCAACAGTACAGAGTCAGACCAGCCTGCACTTCTTATTAATGATAAATTATTTTTAATGTTTAATTGTATTATGTATATTTGACAGGTGAGCTCATTTGTTGGGGAGAATGTTGCGGCTGGTGGTCACCAAGGTTACGCTGCCCTCGGAGGATTGTACACACAAGCAAGACCAATGGTTCCTCATCTATATGGTGATGTTAACTACCAAGCTCAACAAATACCTGTAAGTAAATCTGTGTAACAATTATATTACACATTCAATATTCATTGCATGTATATATTGTTCATTGAAAAAGCAAAGCAAACAAGCAGTGACGCATTCCGTGTCATGGGAAATTGAATGTGACATTTTTACCTAGAATGTTTTATCCATGAAGGCTGGAAAAACATATACCTGTGTATCAGGTGTATGGAAATTTACAGGTCCAGTGTCTGACTTTTCAAGGCTATGCATGTGAGTATCCATTATTTTGAAGTCAAGCTCTCAAGTCTAGACAGGTGCAACTGTATCATCCTTAAATACTGATGCATAAGTGTTTTGTTTAGGTTTGTTATGT
Source organism: Ruditapes philippinarum (assembly GCF_026571515.1). Taxonomy (NCBI): domain Eukaryota; kingdom Metazoa; phylum Mollusca; class Bivalvia; order Venerida; family Veneridae; genus Ruditapes; species Ruditapes philippinarum. The sequence goes on from NW_026855204.1 coordinate 143,006, forward strand.
CACTCTATGGTGTAATACTATATATTATTATAATAAAAAAACTGCAGAGAGGCAAAGATTTTGGGTTGTTTCTGAGAGGTGAAATTAAGTGTAAAAATGAAAGTTTGGAAAGATTTGATTCTGTTGATGAACCTGTTGTAAGGTTATTGGTCTACAGATGGTCACTCTGCAGGGGTTATACTGTACTATTTACACTTCGAACATAGTACTTGTTATAATTATTTGTATTTTATAAGAAATTTGGATTAAGAACTTGAATAAATGACTAATTTTTCATTTCAGGGGCAAGGTGCAGTTCAGATAGCTCCACAAGCTCAGCCAGGTGTGGTCCCTTCAATATATACGGGACACCCATCTTATGCCTACCCTCCCGACATGAGCTACATCAAAGATCGTGGTTACCCGGGCTCCGCTGAGCATCCAATCACTGAAGCTAATATAAAACCTTACCCCGCTGGAGCCCCACCCCTGTCATACCACAGTGGTGCCCCAAACCCGACCGGGTTCAAAACAATGGCATAAGAACCTTGTATGATCTAAAACTGGAGATAACACTTTCATTTCCATAACTTTTTTATGAATACAATTGGAAGAACATTAATTTTATATCACTCTTTAGATTTAGTTTCTTTTAATCTTTTGAATGGAATTTAAAATTCCAGTTTCGGTAATGTTTGTGAAGAAATGAAAACAGTATAAAAAAAAACTTCAAAGTTTTGTTTTTTTCTCTAAGACTTTAGTGGTTTTATTCCCAGTAAATGCAATGGTAATCAAATGTAATGCCAATACAGTATTTTTTTGCATAATAATCAAAATTGAAACAATTTATTAGATAAAGTATTGTGAAATGTTATCAGTATTATTGTTGTAGAAATTGTCTATTTATAAACCAGTATTACACCTGTTAAATTTATTCTTTATTTACCAAAATGGGTATTGTAGTTTTTTTTCTGTTAAGTTTAAAAATATTACTGAAATTAAGATTTGTTTGTTAAAGAAGATGTATATATATATGTATATAATTCTATTTTTTATAGCATTCATAGCTGCCAAGTTTCTATTATATTAACTCACATCATAGAAAAGAAATCTTATCATTCATTTTTTACATCTTAGCTTATTTAGGAATTTGTTTGGATTTTTTTACACACCTTTTAAACTTATATCAATGTTGTTTTTTATAGACTTTTACAAAGTAAAAATCATGGTGATATAAATATACATGTAGATATGAAAAGTTTATAACATAGATTTTTTTTAAAACACCCATTATGCCTCAGAAATGCTTTTAATTTTATTTCTCAAAAGCTTTTTAACTAAAATGGTGTCCCTTTTTGGTATCCAAAAAGTAACTCATTGGCCAAGTACCTGAACCATCTTTTTCATCTATTGCTGTTTGGCAATTCAAGTACAGTTATAGTGAATTAGTATTTTGTATGGAAGTTAAAATAATACATGCACTACTTTGGTTATATTTGGTACTTTAGCGTACGTATATAACAAACTTTTTTTACATTTATCGCAACGTTCTTCAGGTGATAAGTATCTAACATGCTCTGAAATCACTATTTTAATGTTATAAAATTCATAATTGCTCTTTCTAAAGAAGTAAAAATGTATTCATTTTTGAGGCATAATGTGCCTTTAACTTATACCAACAACTTGGGAACAGTATTATAAGACAAATAGTTGTAGTGTTGTTTTTTGTATTGTTATGGAGTGCAATTTAGACTGAAAGACATGACTTATGTGATATAATTTTGTTTTTGTGTTAAAAGATGCATTTTTGTATTATCTTTTTTTATGCTACAAAGAGTTTTATTAACTTGCACTGACGTGCTTTACAGGTTTTTTTTAATTGAGCCGTGTCACAACAAAACCAACATAATGCGTTTGCGACCAGCATGGATCCAGACCAGACTGCACAGGTGCGCAGGCTGGTCTTGATCCATGCTAATAGCAAACGCATTATGTTGGTTTTGTCGTGATGCAGCTCAATTTTTCTTTTTTAACTTACAAACGACTTGTTTCAAATATATTGATGCAATTCATTAATAATCTTTTTTCCGGTAGTCTAGGGTAGATAAAATATCATGTTTTACTATCAGTATTAACAATAAAGTTTAATAACATTAAAAATGATTGATTTTTAATTGAAATTATCTCGTGTAATGTTTACATTTTATTTTTTAAAGAAGTAAGCCAACTTCTGTTATACATGTATTTTATTTTTATTTAATTCCACCAGTTTTGCAACAGTTATCTTTTCAGAGGATGAAATGTTCATGACTTGGTAAAAACAACATCCCAGTATATGTATTTAGATTAATTTCCAATAGTGCTATCCTTCAAATTCAAGAGAAAGTAAATGAGAGGATGTTTGCAGTTTTAATACATGCATTATTGCAGTATTCAATAACTATTAAAAAGCAATATCAAAGTTAACCAAAAATTGAAATGACTTATTAACTCTAGATTTATATTTTATTAACTCTATTTGAATTTAATTGAATTGAATGCTTTAAATAACCGAATCATTTTAACATTTTACCTCTACTCTGATTATCTCCCCTATTAACACATGGATAGCACAGTTGATATCAATATTAATTAAGAGTGGTAAAAGAAATGGAAAAAGGCTCTGTATGGTTTGAAGTGCAAATTAAATTGTGCTAAATTTTACTTTGTTGTTTTTTATTTATTTTTGTGCCCCCACTTTAGTGGCGGGCATTTAGATTTACCCTTGTCCGTCCGTCCGTTCTCTTTTGTGTCGCACGTAACTCAAAAAGTATTTGACCTAGAGTCATGAAACTTCACAGGAATGTTGATCAGCATGGGTAGTTGTGCACCTGGGTATTTTCGTCTGGATATATTTAGTATTTTTAGAGTTATTGCCTTTGACTTTGTAAAAGTTTGCAATTTTCAACTTGTGTCGCATGTAACTCAAAAAGTATTTGACCTAGAGTCATGAAACTTTACAGGAATGTTGATCAGCATGTGTAGTTGTGCACCTGGATATTTTCGTCTGGATATTTTAAGTATATTTAGAGTTATTGCCTTTGACTTAGTAAAATTTTGCAATTTCAAACTTGTGTCGCATGTAACTCAAAAAGTATTTCACCTAGAGTCATGAAACTTTAAAAATCACAGGAATGTTGATCAGCATGTGTAGTTGTGCACCTGGGTATTTTTGTCTGGATATTTTTAGTATTTTTAGAGTTATTGCCCTTGACTTAGTAAAATTTTGCAATTTTAAACTTGTGTCGCATGTTACTCAAAAAGTATTTGACCTTGTCATGAAACCTTACAGGAATATTGATCAGCATGACTGTGTAGTGGTGCACCTGGGTATTATCGTGTGGATTTATTTAGTATTTTTAGAGTTATTGCCCTTGACTTAGAAAATTTTTGCAATTTTCAACGTGTGTCGCATGTAACTCAAAAAGGGTTTGACATAGAGTCATTAAACCTTACGGGAAGGTTGGTCAGCATATTTAGTTTTGCACCTGGGGTTTCCTTTGTGGATTTATCCGGTATTTGTAGAGTTATTTCCCTTGACTTAGTAAAAACCGTTTCATTATGTTGTTATTTGTTCCTGAGTGCTTGAGTTACAATCAACCAACTTTACAGGAATAATGATCAACATCACTAAATTACAGGAATAATGATTCACATCACAGTGAAGCTATGCACCTTGGACTTTGCATGCTGATTTTTTTCAGTTTTGTTAGAGTTATTGCCCTCGACTTACAGTATGATAAATTTGCAATTTTCAACTTGTTCATGCATAGCTCAAAAAGTATTTCACTTGTAGGCCTGAAAGTTTACAAGAATGTTGGTCAGCATGTGTACTTATGCACCTTGGGGTTTGCTTGTGGATTTATTCAGTATTTGTAAAGTTCTTGCCCTTTACTTAACTTAGTAAAAGATTTTTAGTTTTCAAAAAATATTTGACCTAGAGTCATAAGATTGACGACAGAACAGTGGCGCGGTGGGGGCACCCGTGTCCTATGAACACATTTCTAGTTTCCCCTAAATTGAGAAAATGGTTCCCAGCATGATCCAGGCCCCGTGTTCACAAAGATTTAAGGATCAGGATCAAGATCAGGATCAATTTGAAAAACTCTTTTTTATCCTCATAGATTAAATATTTAATATTAATTTGATAAAACTGGACTTGCAATAGCAAATTAATGAAATTTTAGAATAAATTTATTGTTATTTTTACAAGATACGGGCATTTTACAGTTGATCCAAATATTGATCCTGATCCTAAAATTGATCCTTATTTTGATCCGAATATTTTTGTATTTGTTTTGTTATTTGTTAATTTTATCCAAAAATAGTTTGATTTCTTGGCAAATCAGCAATTTTTTACATTTTGAATATTTACTTTTTAATTCTAGCTAAACACAATCAATTTTAGTAACATAAAACAATGAAAATAAAATCAGGATCACTTGATCTTGATCCTGATCTTTTCTTTGTGAACACGGGGCCAGATGTCTAAATTTTCATAGTAAAACTAGACTCCTGACTTTAGTTCATACAAATTTATTTTAGTTTGATTTTGTTGGAAGCTATAAGCTTATTGAAACACTCTTGAATCTGTTCCTGGTACCAACCAGTAGTATTAACAATGAATGTAAAGTCAAACGACTTGCCCGACAGGGTTTGAACCCATGCAGTCAGCAATCCTTAGATTACCAGTCCAATGCATTCATTAACCACTCTGCCAGGCCCACTGGTATGTGCAGTAAGACTATGTGACTTCATTGGATTATAATTATGTTAATAAATTACGTAATATTATGTCTTAATGATAACATGTATGCAATGTAGCTTTAATGTATTCATTATTGGTATATCTCTATGTTAATGTTGACTCTTATTTAAAACCATGTCCGTTTGTTGACTGTAGGATTATCTATGCCATAATCCTACTTGTCCAAACAAAGGAATTAATATCAGAAAGTATTAAATGTTCTTAAGTCAGTTGTTTGACAAATTAATACAAATACAAAACATCAACTATTGTAAACACAAACGTTTGGCAATGCTGCAGTCATATATCAGTAACCTGTCTAGGGTGATCCAATTTGATTATGTGATCCAATGGATATTATGCCAGAGATGAGATGCTCCGCCCACCGATTCACATGACCAGTTAGAAACATAACACCATATCGGATGGACATTGCAATTACAGTGGAATTATTACTGTATATTGGCATCGTCGGAACATGCGGGAACCAAATTTGCTAAACTACATTCATGCAAATGATGTGTATACATAACAAGTATGCTTCAGTTACTGAGGATGGTATATTAGATACACAGTTATTTATTTTATTAGCCCTTACAGTGTTGAAACAGAAACCTCAATCTTAACAGACTGGAGACTGGCTGGCCAAATTTCAATCTTTTTATTATTTTTTTGAAATTGACAGTTCCACTATAGCAGCAGGACAAGATCCATTTGTGATGAGGTTAATGTCAGTTTAAATCAGATTAAAATCAGTTCTAAATAATGCTATGCATTTAGAAATATGCAAGAAATAAAAAGATCTTAAGTCAGATTGGATTACTGTTTTTTGTTACTAGGAAATCTCAGACAAATGAACATCTTCAGGAGTCCTTCAACCTAGAGACAATCCTTCCAAGTTGGGTTGAAATCCAAGCAGTTTTTTTGTTTTTTTTAAAAAGACATTTTACTTATAATAGACGCACACATGTCAGTAGACTTACTCTGGAATAAAGAATATGTTGGGGTTTTCCCAGCTATAACAGGGTTACATACAAACTTTTACAGTTACAGCTCCGAAATAAAGTGATACAAGTCGTCTAATCTATTGTGAAGGGTAGTGCTCTGTAAAGGTATATGGTAAATGTTTGTTTGTTTCGGGGGATAAGCTTGGAAAAACCCACATTTGCTGAGTTTCGGATAACATCTATTGCTGTATGTCATCACATCAGATGCTGCTATGGCTTTGAAGTTAATGACAAGAAAGAAAAAACACTTACATAAGGTGGCAAATTGTTTATTATTTGAAACTTGGCATAAAATTGAACAATAATGATGATGATCTGTTTACATGATGTGATGTAAATGTAAAACAAATCTACATTTACTTCACAGGTACAACCAAGATGTAACTTCAAATGCAAATCTACATTTATTTTACAGCTACATAAATGTTATAACTCCAATACACATACATTTACTTCACAGTTACATCAATGTTATAACTCCCAATACACATCCACATTTACTTCACAGCTACATCCAAGATGAAACTTCAAATCTAAATAAACATTTACTTCAAAGATGTAACTAATGCAAATCAACATTTACATCAAAACTACATACAAGGTGGAACTCCCTTATAAATTTACATTTACATCAAAACTACATCCAAAAAGTAGTTTTAATGTAAATAAACATTTAACATAAATTAAGATTTACTTCATAGGTACATATACACGTGTATTTTGTTCTTCACTGTATAAATGTGATAGATGAGATAAAACATGAATGAAAAAGGATAATAAAAATTTAATTCCTCAAATTTTAAAACATCACAGCAAAATAAGTAAATGCTAAAAATCTTGTACATTAGTCAATATAATGTATAATTATCAATTAAATACATGATTATAAAAAACAAATCCACTTACAGCACCCTGTAAAAAGAATATGACATTAAAAATCTGATAGTCAAATTTGATTTTATAAAAAAAACCCATATTTTCTCACTTTGCTCATCATGTACATTTTAAAACTTCATTTATATATACAAAACTTCATAAATATTCGTTTATCTTTTTGAAAAAACCTTTAAGGTACACTATGGAAGCCTTTTTAAAAATTTTTGATAGAGTTAAAGGTGAAATAATTTTAAGTTTAGGATAATTAACAAGTTTTACAGCAGTTCTAAAATGTCAACCAAGGCAACAAATCTCTAAAATTACCTCGGTCTTAGTGGTCTCTGATAGATTTTCAGAATAAATTTAGTAAAAATTTTGTAGTAATGTTAACATAACAGAAAAACTACAATAGAGCAATCTATTGAAAGTATAACTGTAGAAAAACACTCATTGGTGAAAAGTGAGACTTTGTTAATAATAAAGCACAGTTTTGTTAAGTGCTTTGTACCGTCCCCCATCGATAGTTATGCTCCTTATTATTCACAGAAGTCAGGAAAGACAACTCTAGGTAGGGATTAGCTTTGAGCACCAATCACATTAAAATCAGGTCATTGTTTTCACTCTGTAACTTTTCGACACATAGGAAAGGGAAGTCTAGCAACAGTTAGGATATGATTTCAATGAGATTGCTTTGAGCACTGAGGAACGATTCAAAATATCTTTGTTCAATTTTTATAAACTGGTACATGCTGGTAAGATAACATTTATATTGAAGCACACAAATTAAAAAACATGGATTTCATTTGTTACTGCAAAATCATTATTATTCACGGGGCACTAATTTTCATGGATAGGTTAATCAATCAATGAATTTAAGATGCAACAAAATTTCAAACAAAACTTTAAGATTTGTTTTTGCATTACATTCATTTGCAATTTACATTAATACAAAATAGACAAGCCTCAAGTTTGAAAATACATGGTTATGTCTTTTGTGACAAAACCACAAAATTTTATGCCCACGAATTTAAGTGAATTTACAGTATGTTTCTCGCATAAATCTGAATTCTATCTTCTACAAAAACAACTAATACATATTACATTTACAGTCTACAGTACATTTATTTTGTATTTCATATAAATGAAAAAATAAAATGATAATATTTCTTGAAGTAATTGTTTTACTTAAAACAAGTACATGTCTAAAACTTGGGAGTATAGATGTTGAATAACCAACAAAAATGCTACAGAAAATAAAAATAACAATGGTGGTATTTTCAAATGGATTAATTTTAGTACATTTAGTGGTTGTGGTGTCCACATTGAATTTACCAGAGCACTGTTCAGCCACGGCATTGTTCCTGAGAAAGCTGTCAAATTGTTCACTAGTACTAGTTGCCTTCACTTATGCAAGAAACTGATTACTTCTGTACATGCCAGAGCGGAAGTACAGTGCAAATGACCGTAGAAAGGATTTCATGATCAATCGCAACAAAAGTGACCTGCATGTTTCAGGAATCAGACCCAGGTCTCCTGATTCACAGGCCAACACTCTACTAATGAGCTAACCGGATGACTTTAAGTACATTTGGGTCTTTCATATAGACAATTACCATGATCCTGCTATGGACATAGAAAATGCTAATATATTGTAGCACTTACTCTAAGTGTGCATATATGTGGTACTTATATACACACCAAAAGGAATATTAGTCAGAATCAACTAGGAATCCAAACTAATATTCATATTGGTGTGTATATTAGTGCCACTAATATACACACTAAGATTAAGTGCTACAATGTATTAGGGTGTATTCATTAGTTTGAATCCCACTAGGAACTTTTATGTGAGGAAGCTATTCAAATAACAGAAGGCCAGTGACTCTTTTTTTGTTACCAGCTTAATATAATACACAACAGGTGTCAGTGGCATGTTCTTGGATGTTTGGGGTTACCAGAGGTTTTCCTTTATTAATAAAGCTGGAAAATTGCCATATGACCTTAACAATGTCTTTGTGTCTTAAAACCTAATGAAAAAATGTTATGCACTATTTATATTATAACCATTTTGAATCTTACAGCTGTATTTTTTCTGGTATTGCAGTGGAAGGTGACACAAACAGTAGGAGTAATGATGTCTTAATGACCTTTGCCACAACATTGTGTTTACCTGACAATCCTTTTGGTGGGAATGATATGTAAATATAAATAATATATGAAGAATTGTCAAAAATTTACCGGTTTTACTGAAAAAATGGCATCAAAGGGAGACAAATCTCTTGAAAATATACATAAAGGAAAGTCTATCTTACCCCGTATTAGTCAAAGGGTTATCTATCCTGACTAGACTAGATTATATATAAATGATGAAACTATATATAGGCAAAATATTACAATAAATGATATAAAAAAACCCATTATTTTTCCCCGATCCGGGTTCCCTGGCTATCATATAACATTGTCTGGACTTTTTTGTTTAAAATTCAGGAAATTGCTAACAACTATGGTTGACTATTGTTGATATCTTTTATTTCCAGACTAATCATAATATTTCAGTGTTTATTCCACATTTTTCAGCATTATTATATTGCAATTTCTTCAGAAGATACAGTTATAAACAAATGTAAAAAGATCAAAATAGGCTATCATTTAACTAGTGACCGTTATGCACTAGAATCTCTGGTCCAGGTGTTGATATATTTAAATTAGAAACAAACATGATTGACAGCCCTATCTTACACTGACAATTTATACTGGATTAAGTTACACACATTATCATTATTGTGATTTATAGGACAATAAATGACACAAAAAACACCATAAAAACTGGTGAAATATCATCCAATCAAACAACTCTGACAAATCAATTACACCTATAATGTATTGTCTACACATAAGACGATGAATAATGAGAAAATTGAAATTCTTAATACTTAAGATATAACTTATATAAGTCTACCCATTTCCCCCACCTGCAGCAGTGCAAAGCAATGCATTTGTATTACTTTATTTCATTACGGTGTCCAAATTTTGTAATTTTGATATCCCTAAAATTGACAATGGAAAGTTCATAAAACAGAAGTTGGGCAAATCCATTTAAGAAATTTAGGTAAACATTTACAGGATAAAAGTAAAAATAGTGATACTAGTCATCAGTAAATACTTTTAGTTTATTCAAGACTGAGGTTATATCACCATATAAGTGAAAATATCATTTATATCACCACTTGTTTAAAATTTAAAGAAATGATAAAAAAAAAAACATCAAAAAAGTTATTAAAGTTTACATAATTATACAAGGTTGCCATAGAAGTGAAAATATCATTTATATCAACACTTGTCTAAATGAAATAATAAAAAAATTTAAATAAAATTGATTGTTTCAGATTACATATACTGGCTATTTGGTCATATTTGTCACTATAACAATTTCATTGTTTACAATACAAAATATAAAATAATAGATGGACAGTCGATATTGATATAAAAACATAAAAGGAACTACGGACAAAAAATATCTAAAAATTAACCTACACATTCACAAGGAAAATTACCAGTCGAAATAAGGGCCATCTAAAACATGCATCATATTCTCCACAGCTTCAAAATAAAGCCATACAAAAAATGAACAAATAAAATGTATGACCAAAACAATTGCATTTTATACACACAAAAATTGCATTTTTTTCTCTGACTAAATTTATGAAAGACATAAAATAATGTTAATGCTTACGAACTGTCCAGTTCACGTTCAAAGTGAATCTAGAAAAACAGTGACAAAAGCCTACGATATGTCACATTAAGTCGACATACTCAATTTAAACACGGTAAACATGCGAAGTACAGTATGTAGTTGTCTAAAATGGATTTACAAAGGTTTTTTCCCCCCGAAGATTTGAATGTTTGTGAATCACTTTTATAACCAAGATTTTGTTTCATTTTTATTTTAGTCAAATATTTACAATCTACTTTGGATTTCAACAATATAAATATGAATCTTTTGATGGCAAATGATTTAATTACGAGAAGATTGGCATTAAACATCTAAATAAACAGATTACCTGAAACATTAATATTTTACCTCTATATAAAACCTCAAGGTTACAAAAGATTTTGGTGACAGGGCCGGTAAAAACTTTTTTTTAGTTTTTTTATGAGATTGACCCTGCAGATACAAGAATTTTAAATAAATTTCTTTTTTTATCATATAAAAACTTTTATAATCAATACTATGTGAAGTATAATTTTTTTTTGTTATGTAATGGACTAGTTGTCTCATGATAAGATAAAACGTACTTACATTGCATACCTATACTTCATAAACTGAGCTCAAATACATGTAGGCCATATTACACCTGAACCATAAATAACATTTTCATAAATAAATGGCAGAATATATATAATTTAAAAAAAAAATGAAATACTTTGAGTTTAAATTATTTAAGACCTAAACAAAAGCCGTCGTTATCGTTTTGTATTCATTGCAAGATCTAACTCGTACTCCAGATCTTCGGCGTTATCCAGATTATCAAGACCGCCATCGTCTTCCTCGTCAGCATCATTCTCTTCGTCATCGTTCGCTTGTTTCAACCACTCTTGAACACGACTTTTTACACCTTCGACAAATGCTAGTTCTGATAACATTGAGTCAGACTCGTTATGACGCTCAATATCACTTAGACCACACTTTTTCTGAAGGGGTTTCCAGTGTTGAAAATCTGGAGCAGACGCAACTGCAGTCAAATGAGCAACATTTTTTTCTGAACTATTTGATGAGTTGATTAATTCAATTGTGGGAACTATCACATGATGATGTTCCGGTGCTTGTTGGGTATGAGTGGAATGTAACAAATCGTCAGATCGTGCACCGGTTTCAATAACCATTGGTGACACCTGAGGACAGTCTTCTAAGTTACTCCAAGGTGTCGGGAAATAGTTATCACTAGAATTAACACCATTACATTTACATGAATCTTCTTCGTCTTTATCGTCATTTGATGGAAATATAGAGTACACAGTTTTATGATAATCGGATGGCCTAGGTATAAGAGTTGTCTGCGGAGAAACATACGGAGACCCTGTCTCCGTTATATGCGAGTATGATAAATTGTTAACCCATGTTGGAACATGAGCAATAACTGGTTCGTTGTTAGGGACACTGTCTGCTAGATGGGTGGGGGATGGGTCCGTGCTGTCATTCCACGGTAGTGTTTTCTCAGCAATGGTTTCTTCAATGGGTGATATATCATTATTTGTCGAGGGTTGTGGGGAGACATCATTGGTGGTAGAGAGATAAAATGATGTGTCGTTAACGGCAGATTCTGCAAATACAAAAGAAACAAAATAAAAACCTTGGTGATTATTATTCCATAATTAATCTTACTAAAGGCATAAAAACTTCTTATTGAACAATACATGTACTAAAAAAGCAATATAAATAAAACAAACATTTAACACATGCTAAGAAACAAAGTAAGACAAACTGATTTATAACAAAATTAAACATTTTTACATTTACACGAGCAGAAAATAATTCTGCACTCAAATAAATATACGCTGTATAAATCATCTATTTCCTGATACAAATGAATACTCCGATATAGTTAACATGAAACCAAACTAACCATTTCACCATTTTATTTAACAATCTAGCAAAACTACTCCTTAATTATTTCCTGGAATATTATCTCCAACCTTTGTCGTCATATTCACATATTTATATAGATATCTGATATCAACCATCATTTTATACCTGGTTTTAAAAGAATGCTCTGTGAAATTCAATGCAAATTAAGCCTGCCGTATTTATGAAATTTCTGTGAATGCAAAGCGTGCTGTATTTATGAAATTTCTGTGAATGCAAAGCGTGCTGTATTTATGAAATTTCTGTGAATGCAAAGCGTGCCGTATTTATGAAATTTCTGTGAATGCAAAGCGTGCCGTATTTATGAAATTTCTGAGAATGCAAAGCGTGCCGTATTTATGAAATTTCTGTGAATGCAGTTTGCCATATTTCTTGATGGTCTGTGAATGCAAAGCGTGCCATAGTTCTTAAAGTTGATGCTAACTATGGAAGCAAGGAATCTGTTGAAGTTGAGGCAACACTAGAGTCTGCCTTAATTTCTTACTGATATTGTTAAAATAAATATTTCATTTATATGAATGCTAGTAGCAAGAATAACTTATGTCCCCACATATAGAGCAAGATTTTGACTGTTTGTTGAAATGTTTATTTTTCTTCCCTTTCTATAAACAGCTACATTTATAAAATATATACAACATAATATAATATAATAAACTTTATATATTATTATAAAGACAAGAAAATGTCATGTAAGGATATAGAAAATACTGAAGAGCAGGAAAAACTGTGAATAAAGAAACTGATATTTCATCACTAATCTACTAAGGTAAATGAGGTTTCTCCGATTATATAATAAGGAAAATATTACAATAAAATATTTTCTACCTTGATAAGCAAAATTAATATTCATCTGAAGAAAAAAGTGTTAGATCTATTTTTCAATATCTCATGCAGTTATTATACAATAATGCATATGATTTTGTATACATGTATATTATTAGTTATAAATATTTTTGATAGTTATATGGCCTTATACAAAACGGTTGTTGGAAAATATAACCTGAGTCAGTAGGCCAGGGACATATTGCAAACAGCTGTTTGTATATGGTCATAAAGCCTGTAAAAAATATTTGAGCCGTGTCACAACAAAACCAACATAATGGGTTTGCGACCAGCATGGATCCAGACCAGCCTGCGCATCCACGCAGTCTGATCAGGATCCATGCTGTTCGCTTACATACCCTATAACAAGTAGAGAAACTGATAGCAAACAGCATGGATCCTGATCAGACTGCGCGGATGCGCAGGCTGGTCTGGATCCATGCTGGTCGCAAACCCATTATGTTGCTTTTGTCCTGACGCGGCTCATTTATAACAAATTTATAATACAGCAGCATCTTTTTCAGGGAAAAAATTGAAATATCCTCATTTACTTACAACAGCCATGTATACTATGATTTGGTATCCAAATGGTCCTACATATAAAATCTAATGAAGTATAATCTGTTATTATTATAAATGTTTTACTGGACTGAAAATAGTAGATCTTTAATAAATAATTCATAAATATCACTATGGTAATTGACATATTGTACTCCCCCTCACATCATTAATACAATATACTTTGCTGATTTATTTGATATTTAATATGGTGGGAGTTTGATGAAATATATAATTATATATTAATTCTCAAGTGAAAAACTTAAGTGCTGCATTTAAATAGCTTAGAATTAATATATAAAATTGACTGTTCTTCATGAATGAGGAATGCATTTTACATCATAATGAATTATTTCCAATCAAAAAAAGGCAAGCTAGGGAATACTTGAATTTATTTGACTGTTAGTAAGAATAAGCAATATCATAATAAACAAATGCATGTAAAGTGTATAATAATTGTACGTAACTCAAAGCAAAATCCACAAAACCAAATATTCGTTATTCACATAATTATATTAGCTACAAAAGGAAAGCGAAATAAATATCATTTACAGTTATTAGTAAAACATACTGTTATTTAAGATGACGGAAGTTTTTAACGAAGGTTAAAAAAAGAGGAAGCTGTCAACGAGGGTTAAAAAACTGAGGGTGAAAAATTGTACCTTTAGTGCTTGTTGTAAAATTGATTGTCACAGCAGCCAGATCACTATCTGATGTCATGCTATCTGAACGATTGGATTCTACAATGTAAAAATGATAACATATTATAGTTAAAACAAGATCATCAAGTAACATAATGTACCTATCTGATAACTAAACTGTTTGTACCGAATGACCGATCTACTATTATGTATGACTTTCATTTAAACCCTAAACTTTTTGAGTTTTATTATGGACTTGTCTATATTTCATTTTTGGGACTGACAATTATCAATTATAGGGTTATAAAGATGAAAATTCAAAGTAAGCCAGCAAATAGTGTAGAGCTGGTTCGACTGTGCGGGCCTGCAGTCTGACCTGGCTCTGCACTGGTCGCAAAGGTTTGACACTGTCTGTTCCAGCAAATTAAGTGTTTACCTTCGTCAATAAATATTACATAAAGTTAATTTTTTTTACAGTGACCATCATATCAAGTTAACTTTTACGATTACCATTTGAGCCGTGTCACGACAAAACCAACGTAATGCATTTGCGACCAGCATGGATCCAGACCAGCCTGCGCATCCGTGCAGTCTGATCAGGATCCATGCTGTTCGCTATCAATTTCTCTACCTGTTATAGGGTTTGTAAGCGAACAGCATGGATCCTGATCAGACTGCGCGGATGCGCAGGCTGGTCTGGATCCATGCTGGTCGCAAACCCATTATGTTGGTTTTGTCGTGACGCGGCTCATTTTATTAATCACTCTATTGGCTTCAGCAACACAGCATGCAATATTTACTAAAGCTCGGAATTCATCTCTTCCTCGTGTGATAATGCTTAATGGTTTTTATTTTTTTTTAAATCTTGATATGACCCAGTTGAAGTATTTAGTTCCACTAAGAAACAGATTTTATAGCTTGAATGTTATGATTATTATTACATTGTATGTAATAAAACAAAAATGTGCCAGTATTAAAGTCCTATAATGTAACTATATTTGTTCAAATTGCATTGAACACAGTGTACGGTGCGGTGTGTTATAAAAAAAATAAAATTTTTGCAGGCATTAAAATAAGTAAGTTTTACCAATACAAGTGTGTTTTAACATAAAATCATAAGATATGCAACGCAAATTATATCAAAAAGTTAACTTATTTCATTGAATTTTGACGGCTACAATTCATCGTTTAAGTTTGTCATTTTTTTATAAAACAAGAATCCAACACAGTTCTCTAACCTTTAAATCAAAATCAGCACATAGTCATTTTGTCAGCAAGATTTTAACTGGATAAATATATGTAAAAATATTGTCCATTTTTTATGCATATTGTCTATTACAGATGCATATTGTTTTAATTGCAAGTGCTGGTTATAGGTGTTTTAAAACTATCACAACGCTTTCCTTATATTTACAATTTGGCTAATAGGCTTACTTCGATTAAAATTTTAACTTTTAACGATTACCATTTGAGCCGTGTCACGACAAAACCAACTTTGCGCCAGCATGGGGTCCAAACAGCCTGCGATCGGATTATTTGGTCCAGCTTTTCATTACAAACCCTATTTAAAAGTAAAGGAAAATATGGAAAAGTTGGGCCCATGTGCCAGTAGGTGGTTGGAAGTTCGAAAAAATTATGTTGGTTTTTGCAAACCCATTTGCATTTTTCCATAAATCCAATTGCCACCACAATTCCCAAAAAAGGTTTCAAACATAAAAATAAAATTGTTTTTATTTAAAAAGACAAAGTTCTTACCACTCATTAACCACTTTTCAAAAAAGGAAAAAAAAATAATTTCTAATAAAAACATTTTTTTGTATCATCTTTTTTTTTTAAGCCCCCCAAATAAAAACATGGGAGGTGATCAAATTAATATTAAAAAAAAAAAAAATTTCTATATTTAAATTTTTGGGTTTTTTTTTTTTGTCGGTTAACAAACAATTTCAATTAAAATTTAAAATATTTTTTTTTTATACAATTAAAAATTTTTAAGGTTTTGATTAAACCAAATTGGGCCTCTTAATAGGAGGGTTTAAACAAACATTGTTTTATTCTTTCAAAGCTTTTCCACTCTTACGAAAAAATTTCGGGTTCTCTTTTTTGCCTGCTTGTGCCCGGAATAAGACAGGGGAGGCACTTTTGGTTTTCCCCCCAATAAAGGAAAACCCAAAAGCCTTTGGGGTTTTTCTGCAAAATAACCCCCTTCCCCCACAAAAAAAAAAAAAAAATTTTAAGAAAAAAATTTATTAGAACCATTTTTTTCCATTATTCAAAAACAAATTTGCAATTACATGAAAAAAAGACACCCCCAATTTTGGGGATGGGTTGAAAAAACCAGACCTTTAAATTTGTTGTTGTACAAGAAAATAAAAATTACAAAACCAGTAAGTTTTTCTAGTCACTTTCTAAAAAATCCAATTCATTATAAACTGTGCTATAAAACTTAAAAAATTCTTTCGGTACCAAAAAACTTTTTGGCGTTTTTTTCTTTTACCAAGTTATAACATCCAAAATACCCCTTAAAAAAAACATCAGAATATATAAACTAATTTAAATTGTATTTTAAAGCAAAATTTCAGTTTCAAAAAATGAGAAAGGAAAGAAAAAAAATTTTAGTAAAGTAATCCATCAATAAGTGAAAGTTTGGATAGCGGGCAGTATAATTTTTAACATGGTTGGGGATTTGCAAAGGAAAACTATGTAAATTTATAATTCTGAATCATTTATAAAAAACATTTTCCTCCCCATTTTTTTTTACATTGCAAAGTTTGCCTGCCAAGAAAAACGCTCTATTTTTTTTTAAATTTGCCGAATATTTATACGTGTTTAAACCACTATTGTATTAAATTAAAAATTTATATGTTAAATGAGCTGGACTTCATTCACTCAAAAATTAATTTCTTAAAACTCTGTATATGACCTTTAACCTATACTAACATATCCAACTAGGGAATTCAAATTCCAACATAAAATGTACTCTAGCTAAATGTCTGTACAAAAAAAATAAAGATTCTCCGATAATATTTTCAATGTTATATTGTCAGAATAAACCCAAAGAAAGCTATGTGGAGAGAAGACTGTAAATAGAAAAACTTACTTTTAGCAACTCTACCATTGGAGAGGTTATTTCCTGGTTTTAAATACTGATCAGAGTTTTGCGGTGTCGGATCAGGTGTCCGTATGCTTGAATTATTCTTGTGATACACAACACGATCTATAGACTCCACAGATTCACCTATGGTGTGCCGCCTGTTCATGTGCCACTGAAAATATATATAATAATATGAATATTAAAATTAGAATAAGACTACATTAAAACTCTAGACTTAAATTTGCCTGATATGAAATTCTTTAGATGAAAAACAGCATTCACGATCATAACTGAAAAAGTCTTGGCTTACAAATATATCAAATAATAATTAACCAAGAATGAAAAAAAAAAAAAAAAAAATCAACAAAATCAAATCAACATCAGGATGGACACAATATGGAGAAATGATTGTATATTTTTTCTTTGCTTGCTAATGTATTTATTCAGGGCTTTAGTAAACTTTTTTCAATAATGAATTCAAATATATGCAAAAAAATGTAAATTGGTTCTAAAATTTTGAGAGTTCGGAAAAGTTGATTGAACTGCTCTTAGCACATACGTATCATCAAAAATACATTTTTCAGAGGATTGGTCAATTTTTCTAGTATATTTAACATGAAAAAAATACCTTAAGATATAGGCAAATAATTCAATAGCTTTGATATAAATCAGCATAACATACATATGAAATACAGTCAAACATATGAACAAAGGCCACTCTAAGGAATGACCCAACATGAAGTTCATAAAATGTTATTGAAAAGTGGCCTTTATTTACAGTGTGGTTTATATTTGCAGATGGTCTTTAACACAGGACCAGGTTTGACTGTAGTGTGCACTAAATGAACAAATGCACTTCATGAAAAAAATTTACATGACATTAAAATATATGCAGATAATGGTTGCATATATTCAGTATGACTAACAAAAGAGTCAGATACAGAAAAATCTAGTGGATATGGTAATTGGAAGAAACCATCTCTGCAATCAAAGTCAATATCAAATAATTATATAAACATAGTGTAATATACAAAGGAACCCTGGTCCTATTTTGTTAATACCTTACATTTTAACCTGCTGATAAGAAGATTGTGCTCTTCTTTTTTGTTGATTCTAAAGCTGACCAAATTGTTATGGTAATACGGCAACATTCAAGCTTTACTGGTTGAGGAATGAAGACCTAGCTTAGAAGTCCCTCTGTGCATTATTTCAGGCATAAGCAGGCATATGAGTAGAACCTCTGACTTTTCTGAAGTTTAATATGCTGAAGCCATTTGTTGTTAACCGTTGAGGATCAGACTTTTTGGATATGCAATGTTTTTGCTCTCCTTATTTCACATGGTCTTACAAAGGGGGATCAATCTTCCTCAAATGTTAAAAATATTTCAAATCGGACAAAAACCTATTACAGTATTGTCATTAAAGTTACAATTTAAAGCTGAAAATATTTTACTCAAATGTACTCTTAACAATGACCCGGAATATATTCATGGTAACATTTTACTTGTTTCTAAAGGCGATAATCACATGTTGTCCACTGTTGCACATAAAAACTTTTTAATGGATATAATGACCTACTTCATGTTGATTTACATTAAATCTCCTAAAAATACTATTATTTTCTTCCATGTGACTTCATAAAAGTCTTTACTTCTACGTCGTTCTTTCAGTTATCGCCACCTTATACTGTTCTATTTTTCATGACTTTTAGGGCTCGTAACATTAAAAGTAAACAAGACAAGAGCTGTCCGTAAGACAGCGCGCTCGACTTTTTTATTGCTTGCCAATAAAAAAAGTTTTTGCAGTAAAAGGCAATACAAGAATCTCTGTATTTTTAAAGTGAACAATGGCCATGAGCATTAAGATATTTAGTGAAGAATTATTTTACTGAATTGTGTGATACCCTTGAACACTGCAGCAAAGTTTGAAATGTTTAAGTCAAAAGAGGGCTGGTAAGAAAGAAAAAAAAACTGAGTTGAGCCTTAAATAAATTTAATAGTATTAAACCCACTTTGAGAGAATAAGGTATTTTTACGTCACTCAGAACACCTTGGTAAATGACATAATAACATAATTTTTCAAGAAATCTATGCCAAAAGGAAGCAGTATATTTTTGTACAATCAGCATAATATATAGATTTGACTTTGTATGTGAAAGTATTATAGTTACCTTATAATACAAGTAATAGATAAATTTTATCAAGCTTTTTTAGATGTTGTCAGTTGGTCACAAGTGGATCTCTTTCACACAAAAAAAAAGTACAAAAAGAGAAAAATAACTAGTTGTTTGATACCCTTGAATATTACAGCAATGTTTATATGACATAATTTATGGTAAAGTGAACAAGTGGATAGGAATGAATTTTTTTAGATTTTTTAAGTTTTTTAGTGCTTGCCTATAATACAAAACATTGACAGTTAAGGGCCATAATTCAAATAAAATCTTTGACAGAATTACCTTCTCCTGGACATGTTTGGGAATCATGATTGTAAACAAGTATTCCAACTTTCAAATTAATATCTCAAACAGTTCAGTCAAAAAGTGGACTGGTACTAAAAACTTAACCAAGATTCTAAGTCGATAAAAGGCCTTAATTTTTAAAACAAATCCTTGACAGAGTTACCTTCTCTTGCGTACAGATGGGGGTAATGATGTGAAATAGCATTAAAAGTTTCAAAGCAATATCTCAAAGGGTTAAGGCAATAAGTGGATTTTACCCATATTCAATGTATTTTCTAAGTCAAAAAGGGCATAATTCTGTCAAAAACCTTGACAGAGTTATGTCCTCTTGTCTGTTGATGAAGGTCGTGATGGTAAACAAGTATGGTCAGTTTCAAAGCAATACCTCCAATGGTTTTGAAATAAAGTGAGGTGGTACAAAAAACTTAACCAAGCTCAATACACTTTCTAAGTCAAAAAAGGGCCATAATTCTGTCAAAAACCTTGACAGAGTTATGTACTCTTGTCTGTAGATGGAGGTTATGATGGTGAACAAGTATGGTAAGTTTCAAAAGCCATACTTGTAATACTTCTGAAATAAAGTGGGGTGGTACGAAAAACTTAACCAAGGTGTGACGCCAACGCCGACGCCGACGCCGGGGCGAGTAGGATAGCTCCCCTTTTCATAGAAAAGTCGAGCTAAAAAATGTATCATAAAACAGTTGGAAGTTACCATTACAATCTCTCAACTGAAGAGATAATAAAGTTAAGATTAATCTGTCAAAGGTTTGCAGGCATAAAATCTTCCAGCAGATCAAATTCAAGAGCTTTCGGATATAAATATTCCTAATCAATATACGGGCATTCTATAATCACTAACTGGTGGTATTGTCTGCCACTTTACAATATCTCCATTTGAAATAAGTATCGAAAACAATTAAATTCTGAGCGTGATATGTCAGATATTGTGTAACCGTCTAGTTTTTAAACCCCTAGTTATTGCACTGTTTTAAATGGCCCACTGATAAAGAAAGACGTGCAGCCTGACCTACTCGAACAAGATACTGTATAAGGTTTATTTAAAAAACAATTATTTTAGTGCATTGTTTAAATGATTAAGTTAGATTTATGTGTTAGTGTCAAGGGGTCAACTCCTATAACGATCTTGTCATCTTAACATATAAAAGGATTTAAAACCCTATTACAATGCATTTATCAAAGCACAAATTAGCTTTATTAAACTAAGGTTTTTTTTATAAATGGCCTTGTTTTTAAAGCCTATTTTATCAATCAAAATATGTTTAATGTGTTTTCTTTGGTTTTAAATCACACTGAGACACTGTCCAGGTCAAGTGGGTGACTTTCGTAATATATTGGTCAGGAAGACCTCAGGTGCTCTTTTGTTCATTATTACAGGTACGAGTGGGCACCTGAGTTAGAGATTGACCTTCCACAAGCCAGATTTGAAGATTCCTCCCTTGTGGGATTTGAGCATAAAGCAGTGACGAACAAATGAATGTGTGTTTAAGTCCTTGGTAATGCTCAATAACAGCAATGTCCTAGGTAAGAATCAATAACAGCAATGTCCTAGGTAACTATCAATAACAGCAATGTCCTAAGTAACTATCAATAACAGCAATGTCCTAGGTAACGGTCATTAACAACAATGTCATAAGCAATGATCAATAACAACAAATTGTCCCAGGTAACTATCAATAACAGCAATGTCCTAGGTAACTATCAATAACAGCAATGTTCTATCTAACTATCAATAACAGCAATGTCCTCAATGTCTTAGGTAATGCTCAATAACAAGTTAACAACAATGTTCTAGGTAACTATCAATAACAGCAATGTCCTAGGTAACTATCAATAACAGCAATGTCCTAGGTAACTATCAATAACAGCAATGTCCTAGGTAAATATCAATAACAGCAATGTCCTAGGTAACTATCAATAACAGCAATGTTCTAGCTAACTATCAACAACAGCAATGTCCTCAATGTCTTAGGTAATGCTCAATAACAAGTTAACAACAATGTTCTAGGGAAAGATCAATAACAGCAACGTCCTAGGTAATAAACAATTAATAACAGCAATGTCATATGTAACTATCAATAAAAACAAAATTGTCAATTACAATATTAATAAAGAAACCCAGCCTGTTTGCTCCTGGAAATAATTTTAGACAGACATTGAAGTCTAAATTGAAGCACAAAGAAGAAGAAAAATCTCAAATAATATCAAATTAAGGAAACAGAAGAATGATGACATTCTAGCTTTTTTATGACATTTAAATTCTGCTGAAGATTTTTTTGCTACATCTAAATAAAAATTGTCATTCATTATACAAGTCAATGCACAGAAATATAACTTTCAGCTTAAGTATCGAAGAAATTGTATTTCTGGAAAAAAAATTCCTGTTTGTAATACATCTGGATAGATGATTGCAATGCATTATAGGCCTGTAAATTATCAAATGAACAAGGGTATTAAGGAGGTATTGTGGTTAAGAACTTATAGACTGTCCCTTGACATTAAGATGGTAAGCTATTATACAATGTATTTTACACCAGTACTGGTTTAAGTTCCAGAAAGCAAACGCAAGTGTAGATCAAATCAATTTCCAGCTTTCATTACAATTAATTAGGAAATAATAAAGAAAAATATAAACCCAGAAAAGCAAACTATGTACTATGTTAATTTATCTCATCAAATTGCTTTCACATATTGAGAATTCTTGAAGTTTCATATTAGAATTTACTTTGTAACATTAAAAGAAATTAAGATACCTGCTATAGAAATGAAAATGCAGACTAAGGGATTAACCAAACAGATTTACATCAAGACAAACAGACAGACAAACAAACAGACAGGACTTATCTTGAGTTTCTTAATTTGGACTAAATAAAAGAATAAATAAACATAGAAAACGGAAGTTAGATAAAGATGAGTGTATTGGTCGAGATCAAACGATTCTTCAGATAACACCTTTTCATGATTTTAGTTTGGCTGATTTTGATGCCAATTTTAACAATTACTTCCGACTTACTTTACAAGGACGAAAAATTGACAAAATTTTTAATGAACACTGTTTTTTTGGTATAAGCCATATAAGCCATTGGGTGCATGACGACCGACTAACCATTTATTTTATAAACCTTGCAAAAACAAATCTTTTTAAAATTATTTTATACACAGTAAATATATCAACACTTTTTTTTACATCATTACCATTGTATAGTGTGGCCGAGTACAGTACCCAAGACTGAATGGTTACATATCAACCAATCACGAAAACTTCAGGGCGTAAAATACAACACAAATTGTCAGAGTACACGCAACTAAGGGAAATCAATTTTTGTCTGTTTCATTTCATTCAGATGCCGAAAATAACATATTTTTGGTAATATCTTGGTGATACCACCTTTCTTGGATAACTATCCAGTAATTTAAGTAATTTCAACACAAGTGATTGACCAATTATCCCAAATGATTTCTGAATCAACAGTGAAAGACAAATAACCATTAGATTCAATGTCCAAGAACAATAATTGTCACAGAGAAGATTTCAAATTGGGACAAACAAGTAAATAATAAACTGAACAGTAAAACTACATCCCTAAATTTCAACATTACTTCAAAACATCATAAACTTTTTCAAAAAGAAACCAACCTGAATTATCAAACAATTCAAACTGCCATTTTCCGATATAATCCAATTTTTCCTCTTTAATTCAAGCCACCTTTGTTACCGATTATCAAATCTAAACCCCCTAATTTATATGAAAGGATGCTTTACAAACAGGTGTAACTGTAACTCAAATAAACACAGTTCAATATTAAATTTGCTTTTCAAATCTTATACATATTCATTTCTTAAAATTATTCACGTTCTTTCAATTATTCAAATATCCAGAATATTTTTCATTCATTTCCGAACCAAAAAAAAAAAATTTCTTCACTAAACAAAATAAAATAATTTACGCCTGAGATAGTACAAAGTATTTAACCATCAAATATATTATTCCTCACAAAAAATATAACCACTGTACCTTTTTTCCCATTATGACAAAGTCACAAAACACACCAACAAGTTTAAACTGTATTTCAAATGAAACTATTTACAATTATCTGAACAAGCCCACTTTTATATCGTTTCTTTTTTTTGTTCACGGTGAAAGAAAACAGTATTCGTCATAATATAATGTAAAACTGATTTCCCAACCTAAGGTTGTTGACATTGACATTTTGTATATGTCATAGATACACATTAGCATATGTAAATTTACAGTCTTTCAGTGTAAAATATATGAAAAACCTTATATAAAACCGGGAAACTTTGCCAAAATTTTGCACTCAGCATCTGATATAAGCGTGTTCACATGACCCTGACTAACTTTTTCTGTGTCACAATTACTGACAACACATGACAGAAAGATTTAAGTATACTACCAAAGATTACCATCTATTGTAACAATAGAACTTGACAAAACAATCAGGCTGTTAATCAATTATGAATTAACCACTACCACCCACTGGCACCCGGCAAACAGGATCCACACATCATCATCACTTTCTAACGTGATCTCCAAGTACACATGCACTTCTTTAATATATATACAACCTCCATATAAAGACTACCTCCAAATAAAATGTGCTGTATTTATCTTAGAAGTACAACCTCCTTATAAAGACAACCTCTGCATGAAGGGAAATGCAACCTCCATATAAGATTGGCCTCCATATAAAGGCTTATTTATCTTAGAAATAAAACCTCCATATAAAGACTACCTCCATATGAAGGCTGTATTTATCTTAGAAATACAACCTCCATTTAAAGACTACCTCCACATGAAAGCTGCTGTATTTATCTTAGAAATACATTACCTCCATATAAAGAAAACCTCTCATTAAGACTAAACATCTTCATTACATCACCTCCATATTAAAATGAATGCTATATAGCTTGATAGAAACACAACCTCTATGTAAAGACAACCTCTACATCAACACTATAAATCTCCATAACATTATACAACCTCTATATAAAGGCTATAAATACGAAATATTATGTTGTAGTAGCTTTCTGAGGCTTTGTATTTTTCTACAAGCAGCGGTGGAAAATTGATATCTCGCGAGACCGAAGGTCGAGCGAGATATCAATTTTCCAACGTTGCGAGTAGAAAAATACATAGTCTCAGAAAGCTACTATAACATAATTTTCCTTTTATTATATACCTTTTCGTTTTATTCAGAAAATGAAATGTAGTTGTCAAGAAATAAATTCATGACTGACGGATGAATACGTAATTCTTGCAAACCGGCCACGCCTTTAATAATTTTGGTTCCCGTTTTCAAATGCAACGTTATACAAAGCTAAGATCGGAACCAACGTCAAAAATAGTCCGGCACTTCCATATATGGTACCGTATTTGTCACTAACATAATACGGAAATTTCTATCCGTTGAAGCGTATTTGCGCTTCAATATTTGCGTGTATTTTAGGGAGAAAATTTATAGGTATATAATAAATATCGATATAAACCCAACCTCCATATTAATACAACCTCTACATAAAGGTTACAAATATCCATAGAAACACAGCCTCTACATGAAGGCTATGAATAGATCCATAACAAGAGGGCCATGATGGCCCTGAAGTCGCTCACCTGTATATAGGCCCCCGGAGCGGGGCCAGTTTAAACCCCAGGGCTTTTATTTGAACAAACTTGGTAGACACCCATTAGAAGATATTTCATGCTTAACATCTAAGGTCTAGCTGGTCAAGTTTTTTTCTTTACACATATAGTTAAAAACAATGACACACCTGGGGCAGGGCCAGTTTTGACCCAAGGGCTTTTATTTGAACAATCTTTGTAGACACTTACTAGAAAATGTTTCATGCTTAATATCTAAACTCTAGCTATTCAGGTTTTTTCAAAGAAGACTTTTAAGTTTTTGCTATACACATATAAAGAAAATCAATGTCAGCCGGGGTGGGGCCAATTTTGACCCCAGGGCTTTTATTTGAACAAACTTTGTAGACACACACTAGAAGATGCTTCGTGCTGAATATCTAAACTCTAGCTATTTGAGTTTTTCAAAGATGATTTTTTATAGTTTTTGTATAACACATATAAGGAAAAGGAATGACCCCCAGGGCGGGGCCTATTTTGACCCCAGGGCTTTTATTTGAACAAACTTGGTAGACACTTACTAGAAGATGTTTCATGCTTAGTATCTAAACTCTAGCTATTTGGTTTTTTTCAAAGAAGATTTTTTAAGTTTTTGCTATACACATATAAGGAAAATCAATGACCCCCGGGGCGGGGCCAATTTTGACCCCATGGCTCTTATTTGAACAAACTTGGTAAACATCCATTAGAACATGTTTCATGCTAAATATCTTAGCTCTAGCTCTTTGGGTTCTTTAAAAGAAGATTTGTTTAAGTTTTTACTATATGCATATAGGGAAAATCAATGACCCCCTGGGGCGGGGCCAATTTTGACCCCAGGGCTTTTATTTGAACAATCTTGGTAGACAGTCACTAGAAGATGTTTCATGCCAAATATCTAAGCTCTAGCTCTTTGGGTTTTTTAGAAGAAGATGTTTAAAGTTTTTTCTTTTGGTTGCCATGGCAACCAGAGTTCTGCAAGGAATGGAATTCTTTGAACGACTTTGTTAAGGCTTCACACAAGGAACATCCCTGTGAAGTTTCATTATGATCTGCCTTATGGTTTCAGAGGAGATGTCGTTTGAAAAGTGTGAACGGACAACGGATGACGTACGATGGACGAAGAGTGATCCTAATAGCTCACCCTGAGCATATGCTCAGGTGAGCTAAAAACACTGCCTTCAAATAAAGACAACCTCAACATCAACACTATAAATCTCTAAAGAACCTCCATATAATAAAACCTCTATAAAAAGGCTATATATATATATGCATGGAAACACAGCCTCCATATTAATTCAACCTTTATATTATTGGCTTTATCAACATAACCCCCAAATAGATCTATTCCAATTTGCATTTTGAGAAATTCAATATGTATGATTTGAAAAATAATCAGATAAAAAATTAGCTTTTACATATATCATTTATAAACTATATTCAAATACATTTTAATTAACATATTAAGAAAATTAAGTCTTTATGAATAATAAGTATGAATAATAAATGACAATTATACTTACCCTGTGAAAAAATAACAAATTATATTCCATCAACTCACAAAAATAGAATTTTCAGTTTTCCTTTCTACTTCTAACTGTTCAAAGTTAATATTGACTCAGATATATATATTGTCTATAAATAAATACCATAATAACACCATAAACCAAACTGTTAAGGGGAAAATATCGTGTTTCTCTTTTCTTTAAATCTCAGACATTTGGCTTCATTTATAATCTGCCTTAAAGTTGGTTAATCAGTCAGTTGACAGACTGGTTATACGATTACACATTTAAAATTTCATGAAAGGTCATATTCGGTCTCAAGCACTACGATTTTTTTTTAGTTAACGAGCCACGAGCTTGTGAATGAAACACAACACTCCATATCTAGTACTCCATTTAAACGCTACTAGAAAATTCTTTTTTCATTCTTAAACAAAAGCATGACCTTGTAAAGTGATATAACTTACATAGTAATAGGTCATTATGACGCTAAAATAAATTTCTTTAAAATAAAGCATTTAAATGTTTAATAATATATTCGAATTAACAACAGTCATGTTAAAAAAGCCAGGAAGAAAGTTGATCCGACTTCAAATTCAATCACATAATTGGGCTTTATTCATTCACATAATTATCATTCACGTAAACATGAACAAGCGTAAATTGAACATCATATAGTTGAAATATTCGACAGTTGGTTCAGTTAATGTAAAACTCAATTTGAATGGACAAATAAAAATTAACATAAACTGTACGTCTCAATTTTAAATGATTCGAAACTGGGTCAAAAATAAATAAGACTATTATTGATGAAAACTGAATGTCACGCCTACGTAAAAATAGTGAATTTACTACAATATATCTTAAACTTAAAGCTGGGAGCAACACATTAAATATTAAGCTATTACAATTAAGTTAACAATAAAAGTACGGTATGTACTTCAATTTTACAATATTAAATATTTGGTGAATCACATATTAGTCAATGGATTTTTATTTCACAATATTAAACGTTAAACAAATCAAGTATTAAGTACTTTAATTTCTTTTTTCAATACTGGCATTTTTGAATTACATTTATGTACTATTATAAGGAAATTTCCTATTAGTAAAATGTACCGTAAATGTTCTTATTTGAAATCTTATTACTTTACTCTTCTATATATATACTCTTTATACCATAAGTATTTTAAACATTTGAAAAAAAATCTGTTTAAACAAGTATATTAATTATAAAATATATACCTATATAATAACAGTAACCAAATAAATTACGTACCATATGAATATACGTGTCCTGTACTACATGTAACATCCGTTTTTTGTACTCTGTTCAAACTTCAATTAAATTACGAGGAAAATAAGGATAGCACTCTTCACATTAAAGTCAGATAAACAATAACTTCCTGCTAACCAGTATCAAGCACGTTTCACAAAACAAACCTTCAAATTTAAAAACCCTCACTCCTTCCTGTTCGAAACACTTCATTAAAGCCTTTTGTATATAAACATACGTCTTTTGAGCGGGTAAAAAACGTATATAAATAGTCTTATTAAATCACCTCTTGAAATAAAGTGAGCCGTCTGCTTCACAAGTTTTGTATCAAAAATATCTATAAATAAATCTATTATCTTTCTGATGATGAAGTAAAACGTGACAGGTAGACTCGTTAGACGACAGGGTATAGTTACATCGTAATGTTTTAAAATCAATGGCATCAAAGGTCAACTATTAGGGTGACCCCGATATAAACAAGAGATTTAACTGAATTAAGGGGCTTAATAACTGATAAATTGAACTGGTTGTTAGGGAGATCAAATCACTATCTCTTGGTGACCGAACATTCCACACTCACAGAGCACTGTAAATTAATAATAATAAATTTCAATTGAGAAGATAGTGTCTGATATTAAAAGTATGCTTTGAGCTTGCCTCAATAGCCGATTTTTTTTTCAAGAAGGGTGGGGTTGGGGGTATTGGGTGGGAAATCAGGGTGGGCCGGGGTTTAGGGGTGGTGGGGATTGTTGTTAAGGGACTGGGAATGGCTGTACGGGTTACTTTTTTGTCACAATGTCATTGCCAAATATGATAATTTCATGAGCTTCCTGTTTCACTTGTAGAGGAAAACCTATCCCACAGTGCTTAACTAAAGACAAATTTACACTATACCCCAGGCACCTACATAAAATTTTACTATAATTAATCATAATAATCGTACAAGATTTGTCATTAAAGCCATTCTGATTAAAACTATCCTTTAAATGTTTAATCATGGCAGTTTCATAAAATTGATCATATGGGATTATTTTTCCTTCTTCGTATTACAAATCTATTATTTTATGTTGACACAATTAGATTTAAGAGCATAAAGCATTGAATAAACATAAAATACTGTAACATTCTTCCTCGACTGTGATAACTGAATTATTCACCAAAAAGGAAGCAAAAACACTATGATGTTTAATTTACAGGATTTTCAGCCATTGTTATGACTTTTAATTTACATGATTTTCAGCCATTGTTATGTCATTTAATTTACATGATTTTCAGCCATTGTTATGTCGTTTAATTTACATGATTTTCAGCCATTGTTATGTCATTTAATTTACATGATTTTCAGCCATTGTTATGTCATTTAATTTACATGATTTTCAGCCATTGTTATGACTTTTAATTTACATGATTTTCAGCCATTACTATGACTTTTGATTTTCAGGATTTTTAAGCCATTGCTTTAACTTTTAGTTTATGAATTTTCAGCCATGCTATGAATTTTAATTTACATGATTTTCAGCCATTACTATGACTTTTAATTTACATGATTTTCAGCCAATGCTATAACTTTCAATGTACAGGATTGTCTGCTGTTGCTATGACCTTGAATGTACACTTTTTCAGCGACTGTACAGGATTTTCAGCCATTGCTTTGACGTTTAATTTACAGCATTTTCAGCCATTGCTATGACAGTTAATGTACTGGATTTTTAGCAATTGCTATGACTTTTAATGTACAGGATTTTCAGCAAATGTACAAGATTTTCAGCTATTTCTATAACCATTCATGTATGGAAATTTTAGCCATTGACCTGACCTTCAATCAAAGAATAGATAATTTGATTTTCAGCCATTGCTATGACCTTTAATGTATTGGATTTTCAGCCATAATACTACAACCTTAAATGTACTAATTTCACCAATTGCTATGACCTTACAGGTTTTTCAGCCATTGCTATAACAACGAATGTTCTTGATTTTCAGCCATTGCTATAACAATATATGTTCTTGATTTTCAGAGATTGCTATAACAACTACAGTAAACTCCGCTTATAACGAACTCATTGGGACATTCAAAATCTGTTCCTTATATCCGGAGTTCCTTGTAAGCATATAGCGAATTAGTTCCTTGTATCAGAAGTTTTTATAGCGAACAGTTTTACATATAACGAACAAATTGTTTACCATCGTCCTCCTAGAAGAGCATTTGAGTAAGAGAAATAACTCTTGGTTTCGTCATTGTTGTCAAAAAAAGGAATAATTGCAATGTTGTTTTTTTAATATAATTTTTATTTATAAATATATCTATAAGATAATTATATGATATGTACCATATATGCAATATTGTTATTTATGAACGATACAGTATCATGCACAAAAATATCACTTTGCTTTGAAGAAGTCGCTAATTTTAGTTTGGGAATGTTTACAACTCTTCAAGTTAAATTCAACATCCAATGAATTTTTATGTGCATTAGACTCGAAGTATGACCTAATCTTGTGCAAACAATCAATAGCTTCATTTTTGACACAACCGGCAGATCATCTAAATAGATCTCGTCTTCGGAAGTTTGACTGTCATCGTCATTATTTGTTCCTAATATATCCGCTACATTCGGACAAGTTTTAATCTGTGCCGATGAAAACGAAAGTAGAAAATGCGTGATTTGTTTACGGATAGCCGATATTTTGGAGTTCGTTATAAAAGTGTAATTTTCTGTACTTTTTATAGCATTGGGACTAAAAAATGAGTTCCTTATAAGCGATAATTCCTTATAACCGTGTTCGCTGTAACCGTAATTTTTTACATTAAATAAAGAAGGGCAAAATTCGGGCCAAAAAAATTTGTTCCTTATAACCGGAAGTTCGCTATAACCGTGTTCGCTATATGTGAAGTTTACTGTAATGTTCTTGATTTTCAGCCATTGCTATAACAACTAATGTTCTTGATTTTCAGAGATTGCTATAACAACTTATGTTCTTGATTTTCAGCCACTGCTATAACATCTAATGTTCTTGATTTTCGGAGATTGCTATAACAACTAATGTTCTTGATTTTCAGCCATTGCTATAACAACTGATGTTCTTGATTTTCAGAGATTGCTATAACAAATAATATTCTTGATTTTCAGCCATTGCTATAACATCTAATGTTCTTGATTTTCAGCCACTGCTATAACAACTGATGTTCTTGATTTTCAGCCATTGCTATAACAACTAATGTTCTTGATTTTCAGAGATTGCTATAACAACTAATGTTCTTGATTTTCAGCCACTGCTATAACATCTAATGTTCTTGATTTTCAGAGATTGCTATAACAACTAATGTTCTTGATTTTCAGCCATTGCTATAACAACTAATGTTCTTGATTTTCAGAGATTGCTATAACAACTAATATTCTTGATTATCAGAGAATGCTATATCAACTAATGTTCTTGATTTTCAGCCACTGCTATAACAACTAATGCTCTTGATTTTCAGAGATTGCTATAACAACTAATGTTCTTGATTTTCAGAGATTGCTATTACAACTAATGTTCTTGATTTTCAGCCATTGCTATAACAACTAATGTTCTTGATTTTCAGCCACTGCTATAACAACTAATGTTCTTGATTTTCAGAAATTGTTATGACCTTGTATGAGCTTTAATTTTTCTTATTTATACATTAGCAGCATTTCAGGTACATATTATCGGAAAACACTTTTACACTGCATCTTAATCAGTCCTTACATATTCCCTACTTTTTTAAAATTTATTCTGAACAAATAAGAAAAATTATAATCATAAATCTGCCAAGCCACCATGTCAGTCTGACCTATACAATACTTACTTCTCTTAATGGGTGTAGTATGACATATTTATGGACATAATTTTATCTATAATAAACATAATTTAAAAGGCAAGACAATATATCAACTAATGATCATAAAATGAGCCGCGTCATAACAAAACCAACATAATGGGTTTGCGACCAGCATGGATCCAGACCAGCCTGTGCATCCGCGCAGTCAGATCAGGATCCATGCTGTTCGCTATCAGTTTCTTTACTTTGGCGCAGCTCAAATCATGACTCTTACAACATTTGTCTAAAAATACAGCATAAGGTAGCACCATACTATTCAATCTGCACTTCATTTGAAGTTTGTCTGCGTCTCTACATTCAAGTAAGATTTTTTAAATGGTTTTATCCTGCTTTCCATTTTGGAAACTACTGTCTGTTGATAATTTCTAGAGAATTTTAGTTTATACACATTTATTTTAGTTCGATTGTGTTGGAAGCTATAAGCTTATTGAAACACTCTCGAATCCGTTCCTGGAACCAACCAGTACTAAGCAATGAATGTTAAGTTTTTTGCTCAAGGAAACAACGGCTTGCCCCTGACAGGGTTTGAACCCATGCGGTCAGGAATCCTTAGATTACTAGTCGGACGCGTTAACCACTCGGCCACACCGACACAGTATTTTGACAATTATAATCACCTTCCATGGCCAAGAAGAAAATCAACAATAAGTTTAGTTTCATGTGAAGAACTTCCAAAAACATGTACATAATTTTTTTTTAAATCATTTTGACATTAAAAACAAAAACTACAATTTCTTTCAGTACTAGAACTTAATATTATTACTTAAAAGATCTTTCAAAATTTAAAAATGATTTTCCATCAGTACTCAAGTACTTTGTAAATTTTATGGCAAGTTGACGTGTACATGTACTTTTATAGCTAGGTTTAAATGACTTTCACATAAAGATTAAATACCATATGTACAGTGAAAAATTGTGATAAAATTTGACCAATCTGGTGTATTGTGTTACCAAAAATATTTGAGGTTCAAAAAGTACAGACACACTTTTGAGAATATTTATAATGCAAATAAATCAGATTAATCAAGGCTAAAAAACCAGCAAAAAGCAGGCATTTAAGCAATCAATTTTCATTATTTAAACTTCGATATAATCTTTACTGATATTTTCACTTTTGCCTACTCCAACACATAACAAAAAAGATCTTTAAATTCCATGTATGCAAAATATCTACACATTTCAGGCACCAGCCTTCCATAAGCCACCTGGATAGTTTCCTTACAGAAAAGAATTCAGTGTCCCTTGAACAAATATAACCTAGAGAAGTAAGAGGAAAACTGCTTAAAATTGCCAAGATCAACTTCACAGCAGTAGCCAATTTGGAAAGTTTGAGCTTTAGTTATGTTAAAAATCAAAATAACTCCTGACTGAAATATTTGACAGAAATGTTATTATGTCATAACCTTGTGGTGGAGTATACATACATGTAGTATCAAACTGCTGGAACCGTAACTGATCAGCCTTTGCCACCAGAAGAGAGGCCAGGCTAGCTTTCACATCTCTGTAGTCCTAGTTGGTTACTCAATTTTTACAATTTAACATTGCAATTCCTTAAAGGGACTCCACTCAAGTTTTTTGACATGACGAGACTGGAAATAATTTTCCGAGATTAATGTTTCATTTAAAGAAAGTCTAGACCAAAAGCGTATGTGCACAATTTCAAATCATTTGCTTGCTTCTTTCTTCCAAAATGATTGTTATTATCTGTAAAATGACAAAAAATTGACTAAATTGGGCTAAGAATAGCATAAACATACAATTTTCAATTTATTTATGTGTATTTTTCTTAATTATCTCTTACATATCTTAAATTCTTAAGAGCCCAAGCTCATCTGTATAAGAAATTCAAATGTTATGTTTTCAGGCCCTAAGACCTCAGTGGAGTTCCTTTAAACTTTGAGTGGACTGTTCCAACTTGAATGCAGGGCAAATCCATTACACAAATTCAGGGAGGTTAAAAGTGTTAAAACCATATAATATTTGCATACCATAAAAATTATAATTTTGTTGTTAATAAAATTCATAAAATACTTGTATGTATGTTTAGAATGTCAGTATTAATCCTATTAAAGTCTATTATCTACAACGTAGGTGATAAATATATCAGTAGTCGACCAATGTAACAAACAAGGGGTCATCTGTAGATTAAACAACCTGCATGTCAAGTACTGTACACACTTTATCAACTTTCAAATATATGTTAAATAATCTGTGCGGCTTAAGAATGTTTCACCTGAACCTATTAGAATGTGTGTCACAGAGGAGTCCACTACCTTGAATTAGAAACTTTACATTGTTCAACATTTTCATTATAAAGATACTATAAATCATAAATCAACTTCATGAAGTCTAGAAGTCCAGAAAAGCATGGCTTTATACTGGCAGCAGAGGTCATTGCCACTTTCATTGCTAAAATTGCCGTAGTCATTGCCACATTCATTGCTAAAATTGCCGTAGTCATTGCCACTTTCATTGCTAAAATTGCCGTAGTCATTGCCACTTTCATTGCTAAAATTACCGTAACCGATACATGTTAAAATATTTTTTTTTTTAAAAAGATTATTTTTCTAAGATGCTGTTAAAATGCTGAATCTTTAAGTTATAATAGTATCCAGTCCTTAAATGATAACTGTTGGATAAAGCTTTTAATATTTTACCTATATGACACATTATTTATATGTCAAAATTTTTACAAAATTATCTATAGAAAATTGCCGTGAGGACATTAATTTACTAGCACAAGATGTATGTTAGCATAGGCAGAATCCAAGCTTTGAAATCTATGTGTCCAGCGGCAATAAATATGCGTACTAGGATGCATGATCATGCATCACCGAGAACCCCGGTTAAAGCTTCGTAAACAAGATATAAATAAACATTACATGAAGCATGACTGTACTTTGAGAACAGTTACAGTAGAATTTTTTTATTAGTTTGTTGGAATACCTTGGTTGATATTGAAAAAATGTCAAGTTTGCAATTTATGCTATTTAATAAACTTCTACGTCATAAGAAGTCCCTGTTTTTATATCTTGCTATGTCAGTAGACAAATCAAGTGGTCAGAAAAGAATAACCTTATGTGGTTAACTGACATAAAAATGTAATTATATTATGCAATTAAAATGTCATATTCTAAATAAAGCTTACTTGAATAAGTAAATATAGTATTAAGTAGATATTTCAACTCGAAACAAGACATGTTTCTGAAACATTTTTGCACCCCCTACAACGTAACTCTGTCCTACTTCTACATAATAATAATAATAATAATAATAATCTTTTATTATAGTGACATGTGTTTTCGTACATGAAAATTACATATATACAATGTAAATAAAGAACACCCGGCCTTATAGGCCTATAGGTCACCTTAACAACAGTGTCAAATGCACATGAATATATACAAATGGACAATTGAAATAATAAGAGTCTGTGTAACATAATTACATATAACAGCTGTTTAGAGGCAAAATTAACGTTTAAACATAAATAACAAATGACCACTTTAAACATTAGGAATAATGGTTCTGTATTAAACTTAATTTGTATAGAGTCAGTATAAACGCTTAATATCATAATAGTTGTCGTGATACCGTAACATTTAGTTGAAATTAAATCATAATGTCCTATAATTTCTATTGGACAAGCTTTTGGTGATTACACACAGTAAGTCACAGTGTCCTTGATCTCTGGTAAGTCATGACTAGATTCCAAACCAAAATATATAGACATGAAGAACATAGAATTCTTTTGGGAATTTTTTTCTTCCAAAGTTGGCAGGTTGTTTTTTTGTTGTTTTTTTTCCTTTTTGCTTTTTTTCCCCTTAACTATCACACAGATATAAAAAAATATCAAAACACAGCTGAAATTATGACCAAGTAACCAGTATTTATCAATTTTTCATTGAAATCTAGAGAATGGTTTCATATTTTACAAGGAATTTAGGGATGGACAATCTTATCATATAAACAAAGTAGATAACTGGACATAAATGATGTAATTACTACGTACCTCCCATTTAATAAATATTGCATGTCCGTATTTTAAAATTTATGATTAAAGCAATGTTTTTCCTTATCAAAAGAAATTTGAAAACATTTCATAAAGACATACCATCATAAAAGACATACCACAGTTATCATAGTTAAAATGTTTTTAAAGTTACGGTCGTAATGACTTTTCTACATAAGGTTCACCCTACGTAAATAAAATATAGTAAAGTAAATATTGAAAGAATTAACTTTTTAAGACACTTAGAAGACACTGTCTATATAATTAGGAATGTTTATTATGTATAAACGTAATTAATTCATGATGATAAATAAAATACTGACATAAAATATATAGATTATATTAGCATACTGGATAAACATATATTTGATAACCTCTACACCAAATCTAACACACAGATCAAGGTTGCTGTGGCTTGCATTTACGTCACAACATCTATCTATAAATATCTATAATCTTTTTGAAACCACTCAAAAAAATACTTCCAATTTTACAATTACAATAATATCTTTCATATGTTGCAGTTTGGATCCGAATGTTCGTCCTAAGGGCACCCACCCATTGCTGGGTGGTCACGGGGATTGCCCAGGATAGATATTCCGATATGATCTGCTAACACATGTTACATATTTTTTCTTGCATATCCTACCATTCTAGCTATTATATATCTTTACCTCAATAAAACAATTTTTCATGAAAATTTTTGTCATTTCATCCGTAACAAATTTCTTACAATTGCATATGAATTTACAACTTCATTCATAACAGCCCAATGAGGTCATCATAGACATTCAGTTTCATTCCTTAATATGCCAAAATGATGTCATTTTAAACCATTTAATTCATAAAATGGGCTTAAATGATGTCATTTTAAAGCACACAACTCCAGCATGCGTAAAACTAACAGAAACACCAGTCTGATATGCAAAATAACTTCACCCATAAATGCTAAATACATCAAAATAAATGGACTTGACCATTTTTTAAACCAGGTAAAACCATTCATCAGCTTATGAAAAAATTTCAAAATATGTACTGAATGAACAGTGAACAGTGCAGAAAATGATTAGATGGCACAGATGTACTGGCTGACCTTTGTCTGCACTGGAAGCATGGGTAGAATCTTTTGCCGCCAGCAGGCTATAAGTTAATATAGTTATATCAGAAGAAAAATAATTTCTTTTGCTTCAATTATGACCAAAACCCTACTGATCTCTTCAAACAATATAACATAGTTGTAATAAATCGTATGTTCCTTACGCTCAAAAACAGGACAATGCAAAATACAAGATTAAATGTCCTTGTCAATATTTATGCATCTACAGCAATCAAAAGATAAAAGTTTTGTTCATATGTAAGTAAACATATAACGAGCGATGTATCATCATTTATTCAATGTCATGTCAATTGTTAATACTAAGAAATCTTCTTCAAGGAATTACTTACTTGAACAAAATTAAGAATTGATTAAGCAGTTAGGGGCAAGTGTGAAATCATTATTTTTCAAGTGTTTTTTTAGCTCTCCGGTTTCAATGCATAAATAAAGCCAATGTCTTCAAAGTGTTTTTTTTTCTTCTTCTTTATTTGTTTAGCCATCATTAAATTGTAAGATAGGGACAGAAATGGTAATATTAATTGATCAATGCTAAGCTTTAAGCAAAAAGATATAAGTTTGTATTTTTATATAATCAAACCTTACTTTTGATATAAAACAGATCGCAAGAACGTGTCAGACCATGTTTGATAGGTATTTGGCTATTTGATTGATTTTATTCCTAATTTGGTCTCAATTGTTATAAATTTTTTATTGATTAAACTTCCAGACAGAAAACATGGCTAGAAAAAATAAAGATAAGATTTGATATTGGATTACTGTCAATTTTTACTGTCAAATAACTCTGTATAAACTGTTGAAACTAAGATGTTCAGAATTACCTCCCTTTAGTGAAAATAGTAAATTGGCTATGCCATGCTTAATTGATAGATCCCTACTCTGACCTTTTATTAAAATAGCAAAGGATTTGACCACAAACATTGACATGTGCTCTTTTGTTAACAAAAATGTTCTGGTGAAATACTGATTGTATCCACTTATCTGATAATTAGAATCAGACAGGTCAGGGATCTATGGATTTCAGTGTATTGCCAATAAATTCCCTTATATCAACAAAGAACAATTTCAAATTGAAAGCAGGAAAAAAGTGTGGAAAAAATTGGTCATACTGCAAAGGGTGTAAAGACTGATTTGGCTGTATTCTTGTAGTATAGACCATTCATTAATACCACTATTTATCTAATAGTTAAATAAGAACGAAGAATGAAGAGGTTTACCCCTGCAGGTTTTCCAGCACGGAGAGCTTTTTGTAGAGTGACAGTTTCCTGATCTGTCTGGGATTGCATGATTGGACTGCTTTGTATCAGCGCCCTCTTGTGGTCCTCGTAAAGACTAGCACTTGACCTGAAAACACATGAACGGGGGTCATGAAATTCAATGAAAACAAGATTGCATTTGAGAAAAATGCTATGCCACCGCATGGTTCAAATTTCATAGCTGTACATCAAAGGACAAGAAAGTAGGTCACATCATCAAAATCTAAGTCACCTGATATCAAAGTTCAATTTTACAATTAAAACTGTGCACATGGTCAAAATGTCGTTGCTGTACATCAAAGGACAAGGAAGTAGGTCACTGTCCCCTTGGGCAAGGCATAATTTTGACCTAAGGGTTTAATTCATAACAATTTTGATACAGGTTCACCAAACAACATTTCAAGTCAAATATCTAAGCTATAGCTTTCTCCCATTCAGAAAACATTTGTTTTATTTTCTGTTTTTACTATGTGTACATAATGAGAATCACTGCCCCGGGGCAGGGCCAATTTTGACACCAGGGGAAAAATTTGAACAACTTTGGTAGAGGACCTATAAATGATATTATATATCAAACATCAAAGCTCTATGCCTTGTACCTTCAGACAAAAATATTTTTTTATTTTTTCACTATATGTACATAATGAAAATCAATGACCCCAGGGGCGGAACTAATTTTGACCCCAGGGCTATAATTTGAACAATTTGCAAGAGGTTCACTACACAATGTTTCATGCAAAATATCTTAACTCTAGCCTTTGTAAATTTAGAGAAGATGATTTTTTAAGTTTTTACTATATACATATAAGGAAAACCTATGGCCCCCGGGGGGGGGGGGGGGGGGGGGGCTAATTTTGACACAAGAGGCAAAATTTGAATAACTTTTGTAGAGTACCTTTAGATGATATTATTTAACAAATATTAAAACTCTAAGCCTTGTACCTTCAGACAATAAGATTTTTTTATTTTTTACTATATGTATAAATTGAAATCAATGACCCCCAGGGCGGGGGCAATTTTGACCCCGGGGCTATAATTTAAACAATCTTGCTAGAGGTTTACTTCACAATGTTTCATGCAAAATATCTAACCTCTAGCATTTGTCAATGCTAGAAGATTTTTTTTTGAAGTTTTTACTATAAGTTTTTACTATATACATATAACGAAAACCAATGACCCCCGGGGCGTGGCCGATTTTGACCCCAGAGCTATAATTTGAACAATCTGGGTAGAGGTCTACCAGACAATGCCTTATGCAAAATATCTAAGCTCTAGGCCTTTTGGGTCTTTACAAGAAGGTGTTTTAAGTTTTTACTATATATACATATAGGGAAAATCAATGACCCCGGGGCGGGGCCGATTTTGACCCAAGGGCTATAATTTGAACAATCTTGGTAAGGGTCTACCAGACGATGCCTTATGCAAAATATCTAAGCTCTAATTCTTTTTGGTTTTACAAGAAGGTATTTTAAGTTTTTACTATATGTATATAGTGAAAATCAATGACCCCCGGGGCGGGGCCAATTTTGACCCCAGGGCTATAATTTGAACAATCTTGTAAGAGGTCTACCAGACAATGCCTTATGCAAAATATCTAAGCTCTAGGCCTTTTGGGTCTTTACAAGAAGATTTTTAAAATTTATTCTTATAATTCCTTTTGGTTGCCATGGCAACCAGATTTCTGCATGGAATGAAATTCTTTGAACAACTTTGGAAGCCCTTCACCCAAGGAACAATCCTGCCAAGTTTGGTTGAAATTGGACTAGTGGTTTTTCACAAGAAGATTTTTTAAGTTCACTATATAATCTATATAACACACACACAAACACACACACTAACACACACACACACACAGGTGAATCGCTATATGTAAAAAAACTTGTCAAACATATGAATGTGGAATGAATATAACTGTGATAAACATTCTGTGATTTGTATCTACTGACATTTAGTGTGGCTTTACATCTCATACAATACAGAACTTCCTTGGAAATAAGATTCTTTTTCTTTAATGCTACATATGCTTTCATATTGTCAGGCATATTGTTCATGCTCTCCGGTTATTGTAAGTGTATGAAAGCATTTGTCATGTATTTTCTTGTTAAACAATATACAATTATAGCAAGTCTACAACAGATTCAAACACATTGTTATCATTCAGGATTCTGAAATAAGTTGATTACTCTTGACCAACATTTTTTTGTCTAGGGTCTTGAAACTGCTAGGAAACCAGTAGTTATATTGTTATCTTTCTTGCTAAAGCCTAGTTTCAATCACTCAACCCTGGGATTAAAGGTTCAAGCGCAAATTGAGTTAAGTTTGATCAGGTTGACACCATATAAATGCTCAAAATAAAACCTAATATTTTAAGCAATGAGAAATTTTTAATCACTGGCCAATCCCATTTGTGTGTGGTTAATAGACAAATGGGTTTAATTCAGAGTAATAAGGAATGAATATTTCTTTGAAAAATCCCATCAAGACTAATTTTTATTTTCCCAGACTATTTTATCAAGTCACAAGGATATTTTGGATATATGTTACGTGTATTCACAAGAAAATGAAACGGTCCCATGTTACAAAACAGTGTCTGGATGAACAAATTGTAAATTTTTATCTAATAGTTAACTTTTAATATTTAAAAGAAGGAAATGCCCCAGGGTTTTAGAATCAGACAGATAAGCAAAATTATTTGATTAATCATTGTAAATACAAAATAAGACAGAATTTCTCCATACCTTAAAGGGACATCCTTTAAATATACATGTTTTCTGGTAAAATGAATATATACAAAATCATCATTAAGTGTGAAGACAATTTCAATGGCTCCCATGGAATCTTTTTCATTAACTGTTTGTTATTGTTTTGTGTTTTTCTGTTTTTCAAGTATGATAAACTTTTGATGAATCATGAAAGACAACTTTAAATTTATGAAATCTTTAACTACCGGTAGTAGCACATTATCATCATTAAAACTCTCGATAGTAATCTTTCTGTCAAAAATTAATATAAGTATTGCTAGAGATTCTAGTGAATAAATACATGCTTCAGAAATGGATATAAATGCCAAAAACACGAAAAATATTTTGTGTAAGCCTTCAGTTTGATTGTGTAGGAAGCTATGAGCTTATAACACACTCTCAAATCTGTTCCTGGTACCAACCAGTATTGAGCAATGAATGTAAAGTTTGTTGCTTAAGGAAACAACGACTTGCCTCCTGAAAGGGTTTGAACCCATGCAGATAGTGAGCTGGCAGATGACTTGAGTCTGATGTGTTAACCACTCAGCAATTGTAATAAACACATTTCTTCAGCTCTTAAGCACTCATAAATTGGAAAACATTAAAGTTGTGTTAAGTATTAACTAACTCTTAACTTGCTGGAACTGAAAGTGATTAGCCCTTTACCACTTGTATAAAGAGCCAAGCCAGCCTGCATGTCTTTGTACTCTGACTAGGTTCTATACTGCTAAATAGCTCAGGTTTCTATTCTGCTAAATAGCTCAGCTTCTATATTGCTAAATTACTCATTTTTTTTGTATTTTTGATATTGAAATGACTTATTTTACTAATGGACTGTTCCAAATTCAAAACAGAACAAATCCATTACAAAACTTCAAGGTGTTAAGGGTTAACCTATTTTCCTATTTTATATAAACTGACACAAATAATTTGTTTTGATAAATTACAGCAATCTTATGTAATAACATGTACATTACTACAACTGACAGTTTAGTTGACATAATTTGTCCTCACATTAATTTTAAAGTGATTATTTTACAAATGAGGGGACATTAAAATGTCATATTGCCTACAGGCATAACATCTTGCAAATATTCATCATTTTGACAGCTATGCATACCTAATATCAATTGGTATCATCCTTAAAAATGTAACAAACTTAAAGATATTAAAATATTCATGTCATTCTACCTTTTTTTTACTGAACATTGTTTTCATGTATGTTTGGTTTTATATGCTGATATTAAAACATTTTAAGGGTTGACAGCATGACTGTTGTAAGTCCTTCTTAATTTCATAAAAGTTACTGCAGTTTTGCAGTCAAACCCCAATTTATGGTCATATCATCGACGGCATATGCACCTAACAGGTTTACCTGGATTACTAACCAGTATTTACCAATTTCTATGGAAGTGACTGAGTTATTATTCCACATGATTTCTGAAATCAGAATCAGCTGCGAGAGACAAATTACCACTAGACTTAAAAGTCTGTGATCAAGTGTCATGGAAATTTTTGCCTCACTTCAATTTAACCAAAGCTCAATGAAATTTTCTGACATGAATATGAGCCGCGCAATGACAAAACCAACATAATGGGTTTGCGACCAGCATGGACCCAGACCAGCCTGCGAATACGCCCAGTCTGATCAGGATCCATGCTATTGGCTATCAGTTTCTCTACTTGTTATAGGGTTTGTAAGTGAACAGCATGGCTCCTGATCAGACTGCGCGGATGTGCAGGCTGGTCTGGATCCATGCTGGTCGCAAACCCACTATGTTGGTTTTGTTGTGACGTGGCTCATCTTTCCCTCCTAGGCTTCCTGCAAGATTTGCCTGATTCATAGTTTGCAATATAGTTTATATATTTTGTAATTTGATAAATTTAAACAAAAGCCATATTGTTATCACAGACACATGGGGTTTGGAGCTCAAAACACCTTTACAATCCAAATAAAATGCATATTTGTCAATCCCAGCACATATACTTATCATATATATCAAAAAAATTCAATATAAGCCATTTTGAAAAAATTTCATATTTCAACGTCTATAAATGATGTAAATAAATATAAATGATGTTTGACAATGGATTATTAACCAAGAATATGTTCACATACCCTGCAACCATCTTCATGTTGGAAACACTTGTACCCTTAATGGCCTCTTGTTCACTATATGCATGATAAACTTTCACTATTTTGGCAGCTTTCGGTTTTGCCTTCTCTTTCGCAAGTATTGGCTGAAGGTATTTATGATTAAAACGTCGGAATCTGAAATTACAAAAAAATATATTTGTGATTAAAATGGCTAAATCATTTTCCGTTCAAGCAGGGTAAGAATTAAGGCTAAAGTAGTCACCTTAGTAACAGTCAAGACTTCAATAAAAGACTATTTTATTGACTCTTTAATTTTAACATTACATCTAAAGATAATGTAACATTAAAGGGTTATCAGTTAAGAGTTTGCTGATCTGGAAACTGTATTTGACACAAGCGGAAAAGCAGCATCACGCAAGGTTCTGATATCAAACTATTCCAGTAGAATTCATGGGAGTCGAATACAAGTGATAGATCAAGAAAATCTTTCAAAATTAATGACCTTTTTATTATAAACCTCCTTGTATTAAACCCTTAAAGACATGCTGGAGCCAAAAGTCATTAAACTTTGCCACTGGTATATACCCATCATGCTGGTCTGTACATGCATGTGGTCTGACCAGGCTCTATACTGTTGGGTGCTCAATTTTTTGTATTTTCATACTAAAATCTCTTAAGACTTTCAATGGATTGTTCCAAAATTATAAAACTGGGCAAATTCATTATATAAATTCCACAGGTAAAGTGTTTAACTATATATTTAACCGTAATACAGTATTATGTCAGCTAAGTCAAATTTGGATCGTACTTGTATATAATACAAATTTTCTGTCTGTCTTGTCTCATGAAAGAAGATGCTGCATGCAGTCATATAAGCAAATTAATAAAATTGTTCATTTTCACACCTATGATAAGCAGGAATTTGTGTAACAAGTATTAATTTCCATATTATAATTTATACAATAAAATAAGTTGCAAATTCTGTTTCAAAAGTCTATATATAAAAAAAAATAAATAAGTGTATCTTATGGTTGATTTAGGTCAGTCTAAATACATAACCCATACTTGTAACTAAATCAATTTTAAAGGAATTAACCTAATTCTGAATGTCAGATAAATCTAAATATTCAACCTAGTTAAGGTGAATAAATCACTATATTTTGTGTGGCCATCACAGCTTGTTACTTTAATGTAAATTGACATTAAAGGA
The DNA here is from genome assembly GCF_026571515.1 of Ruditapes philippinarum. Taxonomy (NCBI): domain Eukaryota; kingdom Metazoa; phylum Mollusca; class Bivalvia; order Venerida; family Veneridae; genus Ruditapes; species Ruditapes philippinarum. Next base: position 187,605 of record NW_026855204.1, read on the forward strand.
GCTTGACTGATGTCAAAATTTGAAAATCTGACAAAGATTGACTGGAGCACTTAAAACTGAAAACATGAAACTATTATAAAATAAAGAAATAAACTCAGAATTAAATTGAAAATCAATATTTCGTGCCATTCTTTGCCTGATTTGAGTTAACTGCATTTTAACACTTTTCATTACTAGGTCATTTTGCACATACAAAAAATTATTAAAGAGAATTGGTCTATTATGGAAAGTTTTTAATATAATATAGAGATTATAGATTGCAGCATCTTACGTAATGTACTGGTATATATACAGTATTTCCCATCAGACACTGTGTTGTCAAAAATATGACAAAACTAATGACCAAAGGGTTATTGCTGCATATGCTGACATGTTATAGGTCATTTCTGTGAAAATGAAGATCTTAAGTTTCCCCTAAGTCTTCCTTATTTGTGTAACTGACAAAATCTCTTTTAATAAGGATGATTTTAAATTCTTTTTAAAAATTGCAAAAATATGCAGGCATTCTGCTTTAAATTTACACTCCAAAATACACTCCATATAAATCTATGTAAGTGCTCTCCAATAGTGTAACATGTGTGCATATAATGCTTGAAACAAGTTCTTATGATAATTTGATTAGATAAAAATAAAGGGGAGATAATGCAGGATACAGATAAAGTGTAGTCTCAATTTTTAAACATACTTTAGTTGTAATAGATGATAGAAACATTTTATACTTTATGTTGATAAACCATGCAAAGTAAGAATGTAATCTAGGCCTAGCTTCAAAAAAAATTCATCCGTCACCATGAACCTTAAAAAATTCAAACATTCTCGGAGGTAAGCTTTTTAAACAAATTAATAAAAAGAACTAACTTTTTTTTCCCCTGTTTTTTTTTTTTTTTTTTTTTTTAATTAACTTAACCAGTGAAGAGATAAAATGGAACAACACAGCTATTCCACTTATATTTAGTCTCTTAAACAGGACTTTCGTCATTTTTGTAGGCCCTTTTATTGTCGGAGAGCTATGGCCAAATAGTCATTTGCAATGAAATAAAGTCAATTGTTGTTTTTTGTTCTGTTTACTTTAAGATGACATCAAATTATAAGTATGTTTAAATAGCTTGTATATATCAGTAATTATATTTGATATACCAGTTCCAACCACACAGGTCTTAAATAATTAATAGTGACAGTTAATTTTAAATGATATTATAACATACCTGTAAAAGGTACACCAATAATAACTAGAGTTATCACTTAAGGTGATTAATAGCAATCACCAGCAATCTTTACTTGTAGCCGTGACCTTAGCTAGTGACCCTTGACTCAAGGGGGTCAAAATGCAATCCCAACAAGGGTTTCCAAATAAGGTTACTAAATACCACGTTTCATTGCAATATCTCATTCGTAACTGCAGTTATTGTCGGGAAAACATTTTTCTATTTTTTAGTAGTGATGATCTTGACCCCAGGGGAATCAAAAGCTATACCAACCGGGGTTATCTACCTAAATGTTGCTCTATACAATAACTCATTCCAAACTCTAGTTATCGTCTGGAAACCATGAATTAGACCAACAAGCTTCATTTCAGGGGGAATAATTATGTATTCACTGCCTTACGACTTGTGTATCAACAACTTGGTAACGTAAGTATGCTTATAATTGTCAAGTATGTTTATAAAAGTAACGTATATTCATAATAGTAACGTAAGTATGTATATAACAAATGACATACCTTGTCCTCATCAGATTGTGTGATGAACTTGACACCAAGTCTTCTAATCCAGCCATCAAATGATCAATCATCTGTTTTATATATATAAACAAACATTATACGGTGGTAAAATATACTTTATTCAAAGTTAAAAAATTTTCAAACTCTCAAAATGTTTCTCTTATCTGCACACCCTTTCATTGAAAATTCTAAAACATATAAATTTTATCACAACACAAACAAATGGTCTACCAATTAAAGTCTGCCTATTAGTATTATAGCTTCAATTCTTTAAATACTTTAAATTTGAAAAAAAATTATTTTCTACAAAGGGGTCATGCAACTAAAAAAAGCAAAAATATGACAACGATATCAAAGAAATAATATTCTTTCTTATGTTACAGACACATGTTTATTTCTTAAAAAACGTTTGCCCATAAGCCTTAACTGTACATGTATTTATCTCATTCATTTTTTTTGTGTCGCCTCTACGGAGTAGTGGCGACATATAGGGATCACTTCTCCGTCGTCTGTCTGTCCGTCTGTCTGTCTGTCCGTCCGTCACAAAACTTGTCCGGACTACTCCTCATAAACTACTGGTGCAATTTCATCCAAACTTTACAGGAATGATCAGTACCAAGTCTAGTTGTGCATATTGTCAGCATTTTCCAGTTCAATGATTTTTGTCAGAGTTATGGCCCTTTAATAATTTTTAATTTTAAAGTTTGTCCGGACTACTTCTCTTATACCACTAATGCAATTTCAATGAAACTTTACAGGATTGATCTGTAGCTCAAGTCCTTGTGCATATTGCACGGGTTTTCCGGTTGAATGATTTTTGGCTGAGTTATGGCCCTTTGATAAAAAGGTGTTTTTTTCTGTGTGTTGCCAGATACACAAAAGCTTGTCCGGACTACTCCTCATAAACTATTGGTGCAATTTCATCCAAACTTTACAGGAATGATCAGTACCAAGTCTAGTTGTGCACTGTCCGTCTGTCTGTCCGTCTGTCACAAAATTTGTCCCAACATGAAATTTGCCATCATGAGGCGACACATGTGATTACTGATCGCTCTTGTTTTATGAGTAAAATGCAAGTATGAAGATCAACTATATCATATAATTGGCAGCATTCCCCAGTGGTTAAAGTGTAGGACTAATAATCTTAGGATTCCTAACTGTGTGGTTTAAAACCCCGTCAGGAGCAAACCGAAGTTTCTGTGAGCAAGAAACTTACACTTATTGCTTAATATTGGTTGGTTTCAGGGTGTTTCAATAACCTTATAGCTTCCAACACCATCAAACTAAAATAAATTAGTATAAACAGTAAAAGTATCACTATACTTACAGTTTCATGAATTTTCTCATTAAGACTTGGATCTTCTTCAGTCTGTCTTTTCACTTTTAATGCATTTACAACTGGTTTAACTGATATACCCTTCAAATACAAAAAATAAATAAGTAAAAAAAAATAACATACATGAATTCCTACTTTAACGTTGATGATAACAATTGATAACAATCATAGTTTAACTTACACACAATGAGATGTAATTCTTATAAAATTTTCACTGTACTGGAGATATATATCACAGATTATTTGTATCAGTTTCTAATAATGTTTCCAGGCAACCAGTTCTAAAATTATACATAGTCATGACTTTTATCACGAGCCATATATTATTTGCATGTTCTCAGGTTATTAAACTTTTGTGCTTGTGAATGGTGTTTCCTACAAACAGTATCAACTTTCGACTTTAAGTTATAAAATTTAACAAAATTGTAAATAACTTCTAACTACTGTTATATTTTATTCCTTTTAAACTAGTTTATCAAAATATTGAATTAAACTAAAGCTGTTGCTAGAGAACATGGGCAGGAACATATGTGTATACTGCAGCAGTATCAAAAAAATATTCGCAAACAAAATGCAATAATAAAAAAAAATCCTGCAATCTCGTAATTTACTACAGTCCTACACGAGTTTTAAGGATTATATTGCACTTTATTATCAACCATATTGTACTGGGTTTGGTAATAAGTGTTAGTGTTAATTTTGACTTAATTTTATCATTAAAATTTAATCCTCTCCTTTATAAGTTTAAAGGATTATATTGTACTATATCACCATCAATACTGTTCTGGGTAATGTGTGTTAGTGTTATTTTTGATGGAAATTTATCATTCAGACAATTTGATATAAATATGAAAAACAAACAAATACCTACCTGAATAAATACTGTGAAGAAAACAATAATAATGGTTGCCGTGACAAACAAACGTTTCTCTGGTACTAATTCTTCCTCCAATGAGAGAGCAAGACAAAATGCGATTCCCCCTCTTAGGCCTCCGTACGCCATGATGAATTGATCAATCTTCGTTAATTTTACCAGACGACGTCGGTTTAAAAACCAGGAACATATTATTACACCTGGAATAGATGAACAGATCTTAGAAAACAGTTTTGTTAAACATTTTTTTTTTGCATGAAATATAAATAAATGTTTATAAAATATGAAATATGTACAAAAATATATTTTTAAGTAAGTTATTATTGATACAACTTACAACAAGAGTTACAAAAAATATCATATTTACTTTTAACTCAAATGCATTTTGGTTTTTGAGACATTTTCATACGACACATAGTCCCCCTTATCCAAGTGCTAACTTCACATCCCTTCTTTTGTTGTTTGTAATTTTCCTACCTTAGAATTATCATTTTAGTTTTGATGTGTTGCTCCTTCTTTTGTTTGTTTTCCTACCATAGAATTGGGTATCAAATCTAAATCTGGTATTTAAACAATACGCTAGTCATTTCTGGTTTCATAATAAAATAAATTTCTACAAATAATCTTAAAAGTACATGTATTCCAATTACTTTGTAATCACTCACCTATTACCCTGAAGAAAAGACAAAAAAACAATGCAAAAAATATAAATGCAAGGTTCCAGTCTAACGTGTCAACAATTGTGGACAGTCCAAGGAACATAAAGATCACAGTCTCGGAGATGTTTGCAAGCATTTTCATGAAGTATTTTATAGTAACAGCAGTCTTCTTGGATACGTTATGCTCCATATAGTGACGAAGAGCAATACCACCAAATGATAATCTGTGAAAAAAAAAATCAAACATATAGTGCCTGCGAACTTACTTAAATGTTTTAATTTTTAATCCTTACCATGCTTAATATCTTAACTGGAATTGTCCATCTTTAAATCTTGACAAAACCATCCATCATATTTAGAGTATATTTGATGTTAAGCTAACAATGCAGACCATGATCAGATGGCATAGATGTGCAGGTAGATTGTGGTCAGCACTGGTCACATGGGTAGATTCAGTCACCCCCAACAGGTTAAGAGTTAATTTTTAATCAAACTATATGAATACATTTTAACTGTGATTGGAGTTCTTTTGTTTAACTTTCTCATCTTGTCTTTCAATAATGACTATTGTTAAAACCAAAATCAAAGATAAACACCAATTTTTTCTCAATAATTTACAAAATGAGGGCAAATTAATCTTTTATAATGAATAAACAAATATAGTAATTGCTTTCTCATTCAAATTAAACTCACAACATAATAAAGTTAATATGATATGATCATATCACATTTATTTTGCTTCAATGATATCAAATACAACTTAATACTTAAGACATAGTATGCTCAAATTTGATATTTGAAAATATTGATATTGCTTCACAGTCTCTTTGTAAATATAAAATAAATACGTTTTGACATAACACAAATAAGATAATATTATTATTATTATGTATATTGTTTAAACTCTTCACACTATAGGTGGCCACACATAATGAATATGTGTCATTAAAAAATCTGTAAGTTTTTTTTAAGAGAGGACCAAATTTACTTGACCAGAAATAGGGCATACAGCTTCCCATACATAGTTTGTACATGTACATCTTTTATTCAAATTAGACATATTCCATAAGAATTTCCTAGATGTCAGTAACATTGGGCGATAAAAATATTCTACTCGAAGATGAGCATAGATCAATAGAGTAATTCTGTTTCTTTGCATCCATTTGTAAATGCTGATATAAATATCATTTATCAGTATAATAAGCTATTCTATTAATCTTATTCTAACAAACAATCCACTTTAAACTCATCATATTCCGAATGACCTAAACAAATTGACCCCCAGCTGACCAGATTTTTAAGTGGAGTACTGTAGTATCATTATCCAGCCAATAATCCCTGTTTGACCATTACCATGCTATATAAATTATCTTAACTGGACTTTATAATCTTTCAATTTTAACAAAACTATTCATCACTGTTAGGGAATATTTTACAACAAGTACTGACGGAAAAGCGAACAGTGCCGATCATGATCAGAGGTCACAGATGTGTCGGCTGATCTTGGTCTGCACTGGTTGCATGGGTAGAATCAGTAAATGTAAAGAGGCTAAGAGTTAAATCAATATCATTTGTAGTACTGAGTAGAAAGGTCTTAAACAATTTTACATGTTACCAAAGAAAAAATGTAAAACGCATGTGCGATCTGAAAATCTCACAACCTAAAGTATGCATTTTAGGAACCACATGACCCCTAAATGCATATATTCTTAAAATGATATTAATTTGTAATTTTTATAAATTTGTTAGTAAACTTACGCTAGAATGCCGGATAGATGCATCATTTCGGATGTTAAATACATGAGGTAGCCAAGGACAAAAACGAACAGTGGTTCGATAACTTTCACATGATCGGTAAACTTTGTGATGAACCCGCCAAATAGTCCAAACAGTATGCCGATGAGGGAGCCTCCGAGGGCAATGATGAAAAATGAGCCGATACCCGTGGCCACATCAATTGCGATAATATTCTCTTCTCCTAACTCGATAAATCCTTCCATCATGTGATAAAGTACCTAAAGACAACAAAATAAAGCAACACATTAAGAGATCTAATAAGACCTTTGATAAAATAAGAATGTAATATACTATGCTTACCTCTATATCACATAAAATTATTTGTCGCCTGGTAATACTTCAAAGGTTTTGATTCTATTTTATACATGCATGTAGCAATGATGGTAGAATTATTCAAATTTATCACATAAAATAAGGCTCAGGAGTAAAATAAAGCCATTTAATAAAAACAATATTACAATGAAATAACACTTTGATACGACATCATTTTTAAAGCTAGAGCCTCACATGTCATGATTTTATTCAACTCATTCAATAAATTTAGTATTACACCTACACTCATTCAATATCCTCTATATCTGTTACTATTTTTAAATCATCATTGTTATTCTAGTATGACATCAATATGGCATAAATAAAAAATGTATTGTTATAAAGAAAATTCTAAGTATTTTCCTTAATTTCCACATAACAATGAACATTTTGGACAAACAGTATACAGAATCGTGGAAACATAAACACGGAGATTTTGCTTCAACTTATCTTTTGACATAGATCTATGTGTTTAAAAACTGTCATAATATCTCATATTTACTTCTAGCACAACATGCTGTAAATAATTTATAAAAATCAATTTAAAAGCAAGATTTTCCATAAATACTTCAATTGCGTCAAACTTGAAGCTAAAAGTAAAAATAAACAACTTAAAGATCAATTTATGCAGATTTATTGATTCTGATTTCCTGAATTCACATTAAAACACATAAGATTATTTTCTTTTTCTCTGTATAATAACTCTTATATCAGTATCTATAAAATCTTCTAAGAAACTCAATAAAACAAATAAACAGCGCTTTGTGGTCTTTAAGAATTTGCATTGAAGGTTTTGAAATATTTTGGTCATAACGAAAAATGATAAATGGAAAATCTAAAATATGATTGAAGAGTCTTAAGGTGCTCCAGCTATCAATAGCAAAAATCCTTGCAAACGTTTTTATTCATTTTCAATTTTGGGGATATTATGCTGAATATTTGAAGTTGCTCATCTTACAGTATTATGTATACATGTATATAGAGTCTTGTCCAACAGCAAGGACGTGCAGGGTCTGGCCGGGCTCTATACTGGCAGCCTATGTTACATGTAAACACTTTCGGTTCCAGTAGGTTAAGGGTAAACAGTCGAAAAAAAAGGTCTTTTTTAAAGAAAAGAGGCATACCACTGTAACACCATCATTGAGCAAGCTTTCACCGAATACAATGATGTAAAGCATCTGATTGACATGGACTTCCTCAAACACCGAGATCACAGCCACCGGATCAACGGCAGAAATAAGGGCGCTGAAAATAATGAAAAATAGACTTTACAAACACTACTGTATACTCAAAAGAATATCTGAAATATTTTTATTGACGTCTGATATGAAATAGAAATGAGCCGTGTCAAGACAAAACCAACATAATGGGTTTGTGACCAGCATGGATCCAGACCAGCCTGCGCATCCGCGCAGTCTGATCAGGATCCATGCTGTTTGCTTACCAACTCTGTTACAAGTAGAGAAACTGATAGCGAACAACATGGATCCTAATCAGACTGCGCGGAGGCGCAGGCTGGTCTGGATCCATGCTGGTCGCAAACCCATTATGTTTGTTTTGTCGTGACACAGCTCAAATTGTAATGTTTCACCTACACTTAGAAATAGCTTACAGATCGAACTCCTTGGAAACTATAGAACTAAGATCTCTTTAGTTTGCAATGCAATTAACTTAATGACATTTTCTACACTACACAATACATCAATATTACATCAAATGATCTCTTTAAATCATTTAATCCCCTCTACAGACAATTATAGTAAAGGTGAAACATATTTTAATTTCAGATATTGATTGAAAAATACACAGTCACTTTAATTTCTAAAAATCTTTTCTTCATTCCCCATACAACAAAGGAGTAACAAGAAAGACAGCGACTAATTTAAGTCTTTTATCAATTAATTATCAATCAAAATAATTTAATTCTTTTATCAATTAATTATCAAACTAATTAAAGTATTTTATCAAGTTGTGTGAAATGCTATAGCAAAACTAGAAAAGGTGGAGAGAAAAAAAAACTAAAAAAAAAAAACTCTTTTAAACTTTAAACAATCATGATCAAGTCAATATCTGTATAAAGGATATATACACATATACACTGTTTTATATAAATCTAAAAATCAAAAGACTATCTTTAGTATCTTATTAACTTAAATTGGACAACAACAAAGGTCAAACAAGTCCAAGAGGTTGTGGTGCTGAGTTTAAGCACATGTTAACTGTTTGAATAGATTCTTTTTCTCTTTTGCTCGAATCACCAAAATTAGTTTTTCCCACAATTTTCATACCATTGTTTAAGTACATGTATATACCATGTACAAAGTAATTGTTTAATCAAACTCGAAACTCACACAGCTTCTCCCCTAATGAATTTTATGACTTTATCAATATGCATGTACTTAGTCGGTGTCACCGAGGACAAAAATATTTACCTAGAATTGCCCGTCATAGTAACAATGATCAATATTGTATCTAATGATTCCTTTACTTCGTTTCATAATCGTATTGACATTAGACTTAATCAAAGTTTACTTAAAATTATCTTTGAATCAAAGCGTCTGCTTTATTAGGAGATTAATAAGTCCTTTGTCAATAAACTGTTTAATATAAAATTATGACTCTTTCAAAATATTTTAACATTTTAAACTTGTCAGTTTATAATTATGTATATAATGCGAAATTGACGACTCATTCGCACACAAAGAATCTTGTTTTAGTCATTCTAAATATATTAATAATTAAATCCTCCATAATAAAATGTATATCATAATCAAACAAAATTTATCACACACTTAACTATTTTAAAAAGAGCGGTTAGTAGGACAACTTGCATGAATGTAATCAGTGCTTGACAGTAAAACATGAGCCTGGATAATGTAGAATTTTTAATTTCAAAAAGGGCCATAATTCTGTCAAATTTTAGGTTAAAGTAATGGGCCTTGGACAGTGACCTCCCATTTGACCTGTTAAAAGAAAGTAAGAAAATTAAAATCACTGGAATAGTAGAATAACATACCTGAAGATGAGACAATGCAGAAGACTGATCGTTCGACCAATCAAACCCCAATATGACACGGCAAACAACGAGAACCCGATACATACTGTATTGAAAGCTGTATTCACCACGGCAAGTAGAAGAACTGATCCAACATTGTCGAAGAATGACCGAATTGGCATAAAATACCCTGCGTCGAAGATGATGGGTGGCAGAAGATAGATGAAGAATATATTGGCATCGAGGACGTACTCCGATGTTGTTGCCACGCGGCCATAATGTAGGATGCAACCGACAATTAAACCAAGTACTATCAACAAACAGCTTTCCGGAACAACCGTCGGTAACTTACTGTGCAGGTGAAATCCTGAAGAAAAAAAAAATATTTTGAATAAAATGTTCAATAACAATGTAAAGTCAAATCCCATGCAAACATTCAAGATTCAAATGTATTTACTTAAATTTTGGTGTTTTAAACAATACCTGTAAGGAAATACAATGTACTCAGTATTTACAGAAATCATTTTAATATTTCTATATCATACTGTGTGTATGATACAAAATTTCACAAGTACATATCTAGTGTTCATGACAACAATGTGTTATACATGTAATTTAAAATTTAAGAATAGGTTGGCCAACGGGTTGAGAATGGGGCGGTGGGGGATGGGATAACAACCAGCCAGTTATTAAATGTTATTACATATACAAATGAAGTATACTTGACCAAAATACATTACAATATTTTTTTCAATATTTATTTGTACATTTAAATGTATAAATGTTCATACAAATGTCAAAAACATCACTTTATGCCATACCAACACCCAGCGGTGAATAAATATATCAAATCATTTGCCATACCAACATACAGGGATGAATAAATATATCAAATCATTTACACTAATATATTTATTATAATGATTTTGAAAGGTGCCACTTTGTTAAGTGTTGATATATATGTGTTATATTATTATGTTATAATATTGACAAGTTGCTATGGTTGTATGACATTCTAAATAAATAAAGTACAGGACAGTATCACCAGCAAATGAACCTATATAAATGACACACTTCCAAATAACACTTTCAGCATTGATAAATTTTTGTTTGCTTGTTTTGCATAGAATGCCAACTTGCTTACTAAGTTAATTGTAAAAACTTGCACATAAAATATCAAGGTGTATTCTAAATACACCTCAAGAAGTTGCATAAATATCCTGCAAGAAAACTTTTTGTTTACCACTCAATTTACCTATATAATAAAAGAGTGACACAAGCAAATATAAGCTGTAATTTCAGTCTGAATTTATGCAAACAAATTAACATATATCTGCCATTTGTCAATATTTAATTTTAACAAGAAGTAGAAATTAGAATATATTTATTTAGGAATTTCTGATACAGGCAGAAAAATGTCTTGAAAATATTTTTTCTGTTTAAGGGAGACAATTTGTTATACATTCCTAAATATCATTTAAGTTGTATGATATGGTACATGTAGTGCATTTTTATAAAACATACATTTTTGTAAACACATGAAAGAAATAAAGTCTACCCAAAAAATATCAGATATACAAATACTTATACTGGTAAGTGATATTTGCAGTTAAAAGATGTTCAAAGTAATAGAAAGAGCATCAAAATACGAGGCTATCTGATTTGTACGAGGGGGCATAGCCCCCCCCAAATATTCATCAGATTGCCGAGTGTTTTGGTGTTCTTTCTCTTTTGTATCATAGTCAAACATAAAAACACATTCCCTGTTGTCACAATATGAAGCCCCAGAACAAAAGTAACCTATGAACGAGCATCTGAATATGATATTTCTATCATTTTTCATTTCTCTGCCTTCACAATAAGTAAACCCCAGGAAAAATGAGCCAATCAATGGGCATGCTCTGGAGTGGGGGTAACTAATACATGTACCTGCACTGCAGTTAATGCACTGTGCATGTATATGTATACGATTTAACTTTGACACATTTTTAACAGAAAGGTCCCAAAACTACATGTATGATACAATTATTGTATTGGTAAGTGATATTTGCAATTAAGTTTTTTTCCTTACAAAATTAGTTCTGTATCTTGAAAATATAAATTGAAGAAAATGACGAAAACATGTAAAAAGAACCTGTATATGAAATTCAATGAAGACTATGATAAAATCAATGAACGTTTCTGCTAACTCTTACAATACATTATTATAATGATTACAGGTTATTTTACATGCAAAACATCAAAGAAGATAGAGGGATCTTAGGCAAACAGGGTTGAAATCTTCACGATAACATTATCTCTAGAAACATCATGAGATTACAATGGCTACAGAAATTTTATTATCACAACATCTTAAAACTGAAGTAACACAATCGTTCATGTATAAGTTGATGGAAGATGCAAAATATTTCAATTTTGTTTTTGTTATATGTATTGTATTATATATGCATGGTATTGTATTGTATTTTATTGTATGTACAAATGTAGTCTATGCTTAATGATGGTCCATCCACCGTTAAGGCACAAAATGCATCTTTCGCTGTCAAATATGGACCCTGAACATAACACAAGTCTCGCGCCTTACAGAGTAAAGTTTGAAGCACAAAGTGGTGCACATGATAATTTACATCCATGCAAATTTCCACAGAGTATTAGCCAAAGATATGAATTTTGAGCCAAAAGTAGGTAACTGAACTGTGGTCAATTAGAACTTAAATATTTCAATTTTGTCTGCCTGCTTAGCTATATATTGATGTTGGATAAGTAGACTTGTCTGTCACTTGCAGGGAAATTGGTTATTACTGACTGGTATACAGGTTAGTTATCCAGTAAAGCCAGTAAGATAGATCTACTGCCAAGGTATGACCCAATATTAAACTTGTTTAAATTGGCGTATTTTAAACCAGAAAAACAATGCATTGATCAATCAATCAATTAATCAAGTTTTTCAATGTTTGTGTTGTTACTTTAAAGCAGCATGCCTCCAGATGAGCCAAAATATTTCAATAAATCAAACTTGTGAAAAATGTATTAAGATTTTAGACAAAGTAGAAAGATTCAAGATTGAAGTAATAATTTACATGTTATGAGCGATTAATGATGGATTTTTCATTATGTGTATTTCTACTGCGTTACTAACACAGTAAAGGCATTTTTGCATATTTTGGCCTCTTTCTGTAATAAAAGTGGGTTGTAAGTGCCATTGATAATGTGTAAAATGATTCCTTTTGCTTACTATACATTTATATACATTTAATTTCATTTTCAAAATTTTTATGAAAATAAGCATGAATCTGGAGGCATGCTGCTTTAATTTTTCAATTATATTTTGTGATAATGACAAGCCAGTTTAGTTGGCTAATACCTAAAACTTTATATTGAACAGATACATGTAAAAAGTTTTTTTATTCAGCATCATGTTTATCACATGACATGTATCCTCTTTGACAGATTCTTGTTATGAATTCAGTTTAAGATCATCTGCTTGTCCATATAAATTAGCCGCATCATGACAAAACCAACATAATGGGTTTGCAACCAGCATGGATCCAGACCAGCCTGCGCATCCGCGCAGTCTGATCAGGAATCATGCTGTTCGCTATCAGTTTCTCTACTTGTAATAGAGTTGGTAAGCAAACAGCATGGATCCTGATCAAACTGCGCGGATGCGCAGGCTGGTCTGGATCTATGCTGGTCGCAAACGCATTATGTTGGTTTTGTCATGACGCGGCTCATATAAATATCAAACTAACAGCTTATTTTGAAGTTATATACAAATATATCAACTGGGAGTTGAAATCTTGGCAAAACTTTATAATGAATTAAATCTAGCAACTTTGAAATGTTTAGATGATAACTGAAATGACCGGGTAACTCCTGACCTTGCTCGAACATTCATATACATTGTTTGTTCAATAGATAACAAACATTAAGATTATCTATATTATACTTGCAAATTGTCTTATAGGACTTTCAGATGCTTGAAGTTACATGTAATTCTTTGCTAACTTAAGCCCCTCTCCTCGAAACTTTTAGGAAAGTCATATGTTTAAAATTAAATCTTTACTAACTTAAGCCCCACTCCTTGAAAAACTTGGACATATCTTGACTTATTTTAGCCAGCAGTGTGGAGTCTTTTCACAAATATTGTTCATTTCCCCCAAATTTTAGCAATTACTAAACTAAATTTGTCTTTAGCATCCAAAGAGGTGCTTGCTTATGAATGCAATCTTTTCTGTTATTTTTTATCAAGTGCTTTAAGTTTAACCATACCCTATTACATGTTCATTTGAATTGGTCAACTGTAACTTAGTAAAGGTGATTTTATGATGGAGATTTATTTTGTGGTTGGGTTTTAAGCCACAATCATTACAAGGACACTTTTATATAGGTTATATGGCTACTTTCTAGCTTAAGTGGTGAAGGTTGCCCCTCTTTGCACTATTTCAGGCACAAACAGGTACTCAAGTAAAACCATCAGCCTTATCTGTAATCTAGCTGGACTTCCATCAACATGTAGTTATGGTTGCTGACTGAACTACTTGCTCAGGACTCATCTTTGCTGGTATAATTGCGCCAGGGATTTTGCATTCCTTACTTCGAACAGAGATGGAGATATCAATATTGAGCTGCAAACACTAACAAATTTACTTAAGGGCTGCAGATTAATTCAAATATCCATTACTCAGTTTGGTTCTCTGATCATACTCAAAACATCGTGATCAGCAGTGTATATAGATATACCAACAATGCTGGGGAAAGAGCAAAGATTTTTCTATCAGTATATGTGCCTAGATGTTACCAGGGCCAGGTGCTGGTCTTAAAGTCCCTGTTACTCTTTGGAGAGGTAACAAATGAAGCATTAGCTAGGATATTATATCAATTATAAAATAATCTGACAGTGAATAATTATATATCATATAATTTTGTTCTAAGTTAGTATGTCACAACTGCTTTAAAGAATATTATGTATAATATTTCCTAGACTGATTCTTCACTTGTTCATGTTAACTTATCCTAGAAATTTTACAATGATGTTTATTCTAGATAGCAACATATACTATAAATGATATAGATCAGAGGGCTGGCAGAAACTTTATATATATTTCTTTCCTCAATAAATATCGTTCTGAGTCAATATATAATTCTATTCCGTAACTTTGGTTATTAACTTATTTTCATCAAAATCGTCATGCCATGTTTACAAATTACATGTATAGGTCTGTACTGAGCAACTTTATAACCCAAAGTGAACCACAATAATATGTCACAGTGACTGACTTAAAAAGAAAGATAAATTTGTACTAAAACCATCGTAAATCACAATGTTTTGAATGATAAAATATGCGTATGACTTAGTTAATGAATGTGATAATTATTTATCAACACCTATCTTACATAAGAGATATCTCACAATGAAATATTACAAATTTATTTATGATAAATAAGGTATCAGTCAGTGCAGACTGACATTTGTTTGACATTGAAAAACAACTTACCAATTTTGGCTAAACTTGCTATCAACACCCAGCAACAGATAACAAAAGGCAGTTCCACCCTCTCAAAGTCAAAAACCACCAGGGGATATCTTTCACTGTTTGATTCATTTTTCTTTCCTTCAGTCGCAGTGGCACACTCCCATTGACTCAAAAATATACATGTACATAAACACAAATTCAACAAAGAAAACCTCATTTGAGACGATTTTCCTACCATTTCCATGTAGGATCGGGTATATTTTCATGACATAATTATCCGATGTTATTAATAAACTACCATAGAACAAGAAAATATGAGATAAAGATATGTAATAACAAAGGTTTAGTCAATTTTCTGTGTCAACAGACCGGTGATAACGAAACGTACTCAGCTGACCGTCTGGGGGTCATAGCGCATGCGCAAATTGCGTCATTCAGTTCATTCATAACACCCACTTGTAGTGGCGCGCTATTTAATTAATAATGTAAACTTTCGCGTCATCAATCGATAAAAAAATTAGAATTTATCTTTTATCCATTCATTTAAAGAATTCACATAAGTTATTTTTAAAGCAGCCGCCGACGAAAAATGAAATCATATAAGTTTTTTTCCCGTAAGTAAAAAAATATCTTATTTAGAACTCCCTTCTAATTGATGAATTGATTGTTTAATCTTTGTTAGAACATGTTTTGATAAATTTCATTTAACTTAATTCATTTTTGTCTAAACATTTACGTAAAGAGTAATATCAATTGTGGTAAATAACATTTTGTACCCCCGGGGAAATCAGTTGTCAATGTTCCCTTCCGGTTTTGCAAGGATCGTACAAATTATATACGTCAAGAACACGGAAGCAAAAGAATGATTAACCGATGATATAAAATAATAAAATTCAATTTAAGTTAAAGCTATTTTACATACAAATTTATATTGATTAACATATGTATAAAAAGACCATCTAAATTCTTTGTCTATAATTATTGACATAAATTATGGCAGTTTAAATCCACTCCTAGTGACCAAAGACATGATTAAAGCGGCACGCCTCTGGACAGATTCACACTAATTTTCACGAAAATTTTGAAAATGTGTTTAAAAGTATTATTCAGTGAAATAACCAAAATGAAGTAATTTACACAATATCAATGCCACTTACAATCCACGTAAATTACTAAAAAGAGGACAAAATATGCAAAAATAGCCTTTACTGCGTTAGTAACGCAGTAGAAATATAATTATAAATACTGAAAACCGGTCATTAATCGCACAAAACATGTTAATTATTACTAGAACTTTGAATCTTTACACTTTTCCTAAAATCTTAGTACATATAATATATATAGACTATATGTATAGTCTGATACAGTATATATTTTTCTACATTTACTTTTTTAACACTATCCCAACACTGTGCTGAGTCCCTTTGATTAAGATCGGCAAAATTAGAGTATAGCCAGACATACATGTATTTGTTGTCAAAACTAATAACATTAAAGGCCAAATTATTGTCTGTCTTATAATTTTCTTTCGTCAAATATGCAGATGAAAAGGAAATTAAAAGCTTTATGAGGGGAGACGTGATGTGATGTACCTGGGACATATACTAATTTAAAGGACTAAGAAAAATCTTTGCATCACTTTTTTCACGACGATTTCAAGGCACTTTCAATATACGAACTATTCACACACATTTGTTTTGATATTTTTTATTTCTGTTAATAAGACACCAATTTATTTGAAATTGATGTAATAATAGAGAAAAAAAATCTCATGCTAAAAATGGTTCTCCAAAATCAAAAGTCTTTTTATAAATGAAAATACTAACACAGTTAAGATAACGAAGCATGGCAACTGTCAATATGAGCCGCGTCACGACAAAACCAACATAATGGGTTTGCGACCAGCATGGATCCAGACCAGCCTGCGCATCCGCGCAGTCTGATCAGGATCTATGCTGTTCGCTATCAGTTTCTCTACTTGTTATAGGGTTTGGAAGCGAACAGAATGGATCCTGATCAGACTGCGCGGATGCGCAGGCTGGTCTGGATCCATGCTGGTCGCAAACGCATTACGTTGGATTTGTCGTGACGCGGCTCATATGTGCTTTTATTTCAATGTTTCTTCTTTGATGTTCGCGAGATATCTTACTACAGGTACCGTCAACATATTACCAGGAACCAGCTGGAGGAGTGTGACGATATTGCTAACATCGACAACAACACATTGCCATTCCATCTCGGGTGACCCAAAGAAAACGGCAACAATCATTCCAGCGCGCAAAAATCCGACGATCAAATCTTCTGCCGTTTTCCACCCGATTACGTGGCTGCACACCAAAGGAGTACTTTTAAATTTAAACCTGAAGTTAAGTTCTTTGACGGACTTGTGTGTACACAGTTGTTTTTTTCGGTCTTTTCTTTTCTTTTTTTAAGATATCCTCAATTGTCAAGAATGTTTTAAATAGTAAATCAATGATATAAATTTGATAAAATCCTGCGTAATTCGCTTGAAAAACGTGTAAACTGGTGTGCCTTTCCAAAGTCCTGTAGAATAACCCCCTCCCCCAAACCCCCACCCCCTCACATGAAAGGCTGTTTTTGTATCGGATACGTATGTAGACACTTATTGGCTTGTGAATGTGATGTGTTTCTATTTATCTTTGTTCCTGATTATAACTTATTGGCAACTGCCATAATAATATAGGTCAAGTATATCTATGAATACATCATCGTATATTTGAGACAAGAGTTAGGTAAATCTGAGACTGTTTATTATTTGTCTCTGTGTTAATCCAGGTTGCTTGACTCCTAGAAATTCTCTAGATATTACGGTACATATACATGTTTATGTATATAAAACGATAAAAATACCTACGGGTCGATACTTACACAATTAAATCTAAATACAGTTATGAAATTTTAAAATACAAAATAATAGAAGCAGCGAGCACTTTTTTTTCCAATATTTGCCACTTTCCCTGCACGTGTTGTTGTAATTCTAAATTATGTAATACAGTATTCCCGACATTGCACAAACTGTTTGACTGTAAATTAAGAAAAGATTCCTTAGACGTAAAAATAGAATTTCGTTTTTTAATGAAATATTTTATAAAGAATCCAAATGTGTTTTATCAATATTTAAACTTTTAAAATAAAATCTGTCCATTGTAGACGAATCCAAATTACAGTTGTCACTTTATAAGAAAAGTCACTTTTTATATTAAAGGGACTCCACTGAGGTTTTTTGACATGATGGGACTGGAAATATTTTTTCCAGATAAATGTACCATTTGATGTAGGTTTAGACCACTAATCTTTGTGCAAAATTTCAGATCATTCGCGCACTTCGTTTTTCCAGAATAATTATTCAAATTGTAAAAAATGACCCAAAATGAAAAGCGTTTAAACACTTTTCACTCAAATCGGGCTAAGAAAAGCATAAAAATACGATTTTCAATTTATTTCAAAGTATATTTCTTAACTATCTTTGCATATATTTCTGTTTAAAGTGCCCCAGCTCATTTATGTAAGAAATTCAAATGTTATGTTTTTAGGCTTTTAAACCTCAGTGGAGTCTCTTTAAGGGTTTTCAATGGATCTATACCTCTTATCAAGGCTTGACAAGGAAATTAAGTTAATTTTATAATATGATTTTTTAACTCAAATAAAATAAGATCAAATAAAGGGAAATAATACATTATTCCTGAAAGAATCTTACCGCCAATGCTGTTTGCCCTTGGATAATTTTATTGTCTCAGTTAATTAAAAAGACTGGAAATAATAATAATAATTTATTATGAATGATAAACTCTAGAAAAAATGGAATCACGTCCGATGTCACGCGCAAATACATCTCATACAAAAGAAATTACACGAAAAATCAGCATAAATTCTTGTATTTTCTCAATTATTTGTTTATCAAATATGGAGATAATTGTTTAGATTTAGAAAAAATATATGAGCCGCGTCACGACAAAACCAACATAATGGGTTTGCGACCAGCATGGATCCAGACTAGCCTGCGCATCCACGCAGTCTGATCAGGATCCATGCTGTTCGCTATCAGTTTCGTTTCTCTACTTGTAACAGAGTTGGTAAGCGAACAGCATGGATCCTGATCAGACTGCGCGGATTTCAGTTTTTGAACGATTGGTTACACATTCTTACACATTTCTCATATTCTTTGTGCAGATAAAGGAATTAATAATTATTATAAAGTGATAAAATGCATGAACATTAACATTCCTGTCTGAGGTTGTGAAATTTTATATTTATTATGTATATAATTATGCTTCTCAAACAAACTTCTCAAACATTGAAGAATATGTAAAATATGTACTGCAAATATTTGTCTACATTATATGTAATCAATAAAATATATGCATTCATTTCTTATTGAAAAAATTGACTTAGACTTTAAAGAAAATAAATTTCTAATTATCTCCCTTTATTAACATGAAATAGAGGATATTGAATGAGTGTAAGTTCAATACTGAATTTATTGCACGAGTTGAATAAAATTATATTAACATTTAGCGCGTCTTTACAATATGTTTGTGTAACGCTAATGACGTCACGTCAAAATATATGCACGGCCGTGCAATACCATATTTACGGAGTCGCAAAATCGGCACGGGTGTGTGATAAATGTAAATTCGGTAATATCTTTACAAATAATGCTTTTTGGAACTTACAATATTGATAAATATTTATTTGAGCATTATATTTATGATATAAAACCATACAAATTGAGTAACAGTATCTTTTATAGTACCAGTAGCAATTCTATAGATTTCTTACAAGAAAAATAGTAATGTACCACTTACTTGTCACTCCGAACCCGAACCTAGGATGGAACAGGAAATGAGTTGGGTCTATACCTTACGTCTGTCCCTGTACTGTCCAGATTTTAACTTGAAATTTTTCATCTTGCACTACGAGGCTATAAAACGGTTTCCACTCTGGCTGACTTTTAGGTTATCAAACTTCCAGTAAAGGTCCGCCCTGCATATTTCATCATCAGTAGTAGGGGTCGAGGTTACAAATGACTAATAAACAGTAAAGTACACTGTTTTTCTATATATATTCATATATTAGGTTGTGACATAATAATAATACCACTGTTTTGAAGAAAGAAAAGAAAGAAAATAGATACCCCTTTAAAAGGGTGTATAGAACACAGCTAAAATTTTTATTTGAAAAGAATAAACCAAAATAGTCAAACGTCCCTAAAAGTTAATTTGGAAAAACCTTTAGCAAATTAAGATGTCCCTTTAAAATAAATACCCTATCTGCATAAATTGAAAAGCGTATTTTCGTCCCAAAAATAGGGTTTTTAAAAACTATGCACTTGTCCAATAGAATTCGGGGCGTCCGTGGTCCAGTGGTTAAGGTCTTTGACTTCAAAATCACTTGCCCCTTGCCCGTTGTTCTACTCAGGTGTCTGAAATAATGCATGGAAGAACATCTGAGGTCCTCCTCCACCAGTAAAGCTGGAAAGTCGCCTTAAGACCTGTACTGTGCGACGAAAACCCCAACCAAAAAGAAAACAACAACAATTACAAACATTGTACAATAGGCTCTATTTGCCAAGACACTGACCAATCTAATTAAAACCAGCTCTAAATAACGCTCCGCATTTAGATCTAAGCGCGACCAAATTCGAAATCATTTCTGGTGACCTTTCACACAGTCAATCAATTTGGTTTGGGAAAACCAATACTGAGTAGGTAATTTTTACGATTTCGAGAACCCATATAGCGGACTGGTTAACTGGCAAAATGATCTTGCCCATTAAAATTATTTCAAGTTAATTTGTTAAAAATACTCCAAACATTCTTTTTTTCTAACAAAAATCAAGAATTTGTTTAACTTCCACGGATGACAGTATTTTAATACTTCTTCTGAATGAAAAAAATAAAAAAATGTACAAAACAACAATTTTTCTTCAAATTTATATGACAGGCCATGTTTAAACATGAAAAAACGCGATTTAGAGTAATTTCAAGGATTTTCATCATTTTCTGTTAACCCATTACGTTATATAGACGCCTTTTAACGCCTTTTTCACCCCCCCCCCCCCAGTTTAGTTGTCTCAAATGGTAAAAAAAAATGTCCTATTTAGGCCCACAACACTTGTTTTTGTTTGAGAAATGTTGTTAAAAAAGTGACCTCTTTTTCGGCGCGGCCCCCAACCAAAAGATACATCAGGGGGTTGCCAGAAGGGGGATGTGCCCCCTTCTGTTTGGGGGGTTTGAAGGGGGCGGAGTCCCCCTCATCGCCAAGAAAATTTTTGACTTGTGAGAGGCTATAAATTACCCCAGATTGATCATAAGGTAACGTGTAACCAACGCTGAAAAGCATTTGACTCTATCTCAATCCATTGAGAAGTTGCAGCACTTTGAAATCAATTTTGATGGAAAAAATCAACGCAAAATAGTGATTTTTGGCAATTTTGAGATGTCCCCTCGTTGCCATGGTAACAGAAAATTTAAGTCTGAGCATGTTGTTGCAAAGGCAATGGACCAGTCAACATTTGTGCCAAGTTTGATTAGTGTTGAAGCAGTTTTTATAGTATTATAGCAATTTGAACTTGTAACGGGAGTCTTTTCAATGAAAACAGCCATTTTTCACAAAATGCTCATGAAGTAATGGGTTAACCGGTTTGATTGCATGGCTAAAAATAGCTTTCTCGGGAAAGGAGGCGAAACACATCAGATCTACAGTACATAAAAGAAATAAGTAATAGATTGGACACTGACACTTTTAATGGTATGTAACTCGTGATATATTTATTTTAGAAAGGAAACAATGTTACCTCCCTTTAAATATGAAATAAAATTTGTTGATGCCGGGATGCCACATCTTACTAGTACATTATATTTGTCATATCTAATATTAAGGCAGTCTTTCTTAGACGACGTCTTCTCCGCGAAGAAATATCAGACCATACCCCTATTCTTCTTCAAAATTTAATCCGAATGGATTACATTAATATATTACAGCTGATTCTCGCGATAACTGAATGCTATTTTTTTTATGGAAAAAAATTTAAATAATAATATTAATCTTTCAAATATAGTGAATTACAGCAAGGTAGCTTATTTAATGGGTATCTTTTAAAGTTTGTTTACTCATTTTCGCAATGAACAGTTTAAAATGTCATTTTAAATGAATTGAATTAATTGGATTAATTCTTAAATCCACCAAATCCACATTTAAAATGAGGTTATCATTTGGCAGTATCATAATGAATACGCCATTAAATAATGTGATGTTTGTTTTAATTATAGAAACACAATAAAAAGAGCAACAAGGAGATAAAATACGACAACGTTACGTAATGTTTCTGTGTTTTATGCCCAGGTTTTATACCATGTCCATGTCGAATTTTACACTAGGCTAGACTATGTACTTGTTTGGGGAGAGTAACACACGATTACGGCAGGAAATTGCATGTTTGTGCAAGAAAAGGTAGCTGAAACAACAACAAAAAATTGCAACACTAAAACAAACATAGAGGAAAAAAATCAAAAACACTTTGCACTACAGACGTTAATTTTGTTCAAGCATACACCTTAATTCAAGGTTGTCTATTTCAAACATGCTTTTAAGTTAATCTTCATTTCTATGTATAAATCTAGTGACTATCTCTCTCTCTACCCCCCCCCCCCCCCCCCCCCCCCCCCCCACACACACACACACACAAAGAGTTCAACTTCAAAGTTGTTTTTTCCCCAACTTTTCAACCTCATAACGTTTAAAGTACATCCTATTCTATTTTGCAATCATATTGACGTTAAGTTTGCATACAGTTAACCCCGAAACCGATACTAACGAGAAAACAAAATAGACAAAAAATAGTCCCGCCATTGTAGGATAGCCTAGTTTGCATAGAAACCTCACCCCTGGAGGCTGACGATATTTTACAACTTAAACTAGTAGAAAAAGAATTGAGGTGTCACCTATCACGGTAAGGTGGAAACCCAGCCACCAGTATACAGAAATAGAAATATATGAACGGTTTGAAATTACACAGATGGCTATCTTAAACAAGTGACTGGTTGAAGTACAAACGTTACCAATCTTTGTGACTTTGATTTTGAAAAAAATCCTAATGTAATGCAATCCTAATGTAATCTGACTTGTGTTGGTATCACGTGACGGAGTCACACCAAAACTGAAAGCCTGTTTTCCCCGATCAGGTTAAAATACGTATGTATAAAGGTGACAGGACACTCACCTAATAATTTCTATTTATATATAAAATCTTTGCACTAAAAGAGAACAAAACAACAGGTTAACGTTTGTTACCAAACGAACCTTACCTTATGATTATTACGAGCTCACATACATACTTCAAACAGGTTTAACATTACCACAAAAGAGAAATAAATCATTACAAGTTGATACCTGTGTCAAGGTCCTCTAAATTTGTTTGATATATACCTTTTTATGGCGAGGTCCGTTGCTATGCATGATTAAGGTCATGTATCAGTTTCTCGTGCATGTGCAAATTTTTAAAAAAGTGATTGAAACGAAAAAAAAACAACATGACATTTACAAACTCCAATGGAATCGAAATATTTTGGTGTGCATGGATACTGGTTTGACCTAATGAAATATATAAAGTTGAATTTCAGCAAGATCACTTCAAACTCTTCTCTCTTCTACGTCGTAGAGAAGGCACAGGGCATCGGTCTTTGGCTAAAATATCATCGATCTTTGGCTAATATATCATCGAGGACGTATTGAATGAGTTGTTGTTGTACGTATAGGGTAGGTCCTGTAGACCAAACTACCCCTGTTTCGATGGAGGAGTTAAGCTGCTATTGACATCAACGACTCAGCTGCTGGTGTCCTGACGAAAGTCGTCTGGGGAACGGCCCTATACAATGTAGACAGGGACGACAAGGAGTGTGCTAGGGTGCGTGAGCATAGAGTACAACAACTATCACTGCGAAATAGCATTATACCATTCTCTTTGCAACATCTAAAAAATGAATTCACATATTGCATCACTATAAATTATCTAAACTTTAAATTGATTTACAGATTTTAGCAATTCATAAAATTAGTGAAGAGTTCTTAACAAGAATGAAATAATGTAAAAACAGCCTTGTAAAATATGTCAATAAAATGGCTTGAAGACTTTGAAAACAATTCTATCTAGAATACTTAATGCTAAAAGGTACATTATGCCACAGAAACGAATACTTATTAATGCTTTAGAAAGGGCAAACTTGAGCTTTATAACGTTTAAATAATAGTTTTAGAGCATTGAAGATGCTAATCACCCGAAGAAACTGAATTATTTGCCATAAAAATAGCAAAATGTAAAAAAGTATTAATTTGACTTCCATACAAAATACTAAATAACCATATTTTTAAAATTTTAGTGTGTGTTTTTTTTTACTAACCAGCAAAAGATGGAGCAGGTAATTGAATAATGAATAACGGTTTGGAAACTAGATCAGGCGTCGGAAGCATTAACTACAATAAAATAGCATGCAAATTGCAGACCGTGTTTGATTGAGTCTGTACATGAGGGATAATGAAAAAACTGCACCATCACTTACGCCCCCCTAGCACCGGCTTGAGTGGTACTCAATTCTCAACACTTAAAATGCTGGACTCAATGACACTACCGGTAATTATCTCAATAATTTTCCAGAAGACGTTTAAAAAAAAAGAATCCTACATGTCTATGTGAACATATTTTAAGTTATGCTTATTTTTTCTTTGTCAAGTTATTTGAGCGGAATCAACTACATGTTTTAAAAGATTGACTGTTATAATGGCCAACAGTTGATATTGGAAAATGTTTAGGATAAAATATAAATCTTTTTATTAATTGAACGTTTCAGATAGATTCCGATGGATATTTATAGAAAATTCCTTGGGCCATGTGAGTTATTTTACTGTTCATGCAAAGTTACATGTATTTACAAAATTGAAAGAAATTATGGCGAAATGTATAATTATTTTGACCTCGACCTGTTCACTCATCATACATGTATATTATTGGATGGGCATTATGTCACTTTATAGGATGTATACATTTATTGTTGTAACCGAATACAAATTAGGACATCTCCCGGAGAAGGCCCTTAAGCTGTTACACATTTTAAGTTTGAATAAGAGTAAATGTATATGTAGAATTATTCCATTTTCAATTTGTGTCAAAAGAAATCGTCTGGTTGGTTCAATAGGTAGAGCGTTTGACTATAAATCGCGTGGTACAGGTCACTTTCGTTGTGATTGATCATGAAATATATTTTCCCGTACCTATTTACTGGTATGTACAGAAGTTATCATGCAGTTCCATACGAAGGTAAGGCACTAGTACTGATAAACTGCTTGATAGCCTGCCCAGTAACTGACACCACAAGCAGGTACCAAAAGTAGGGAATGGGCAATAAAAAACCATGGCATGTTTCAAATAACTTTCTAGTGTCATTGCGTTTCAAATTTCTCAGCCTGTAATGGTATTCCCTTTGGTTGTTTGTCATCGTGTAACTGTTATTTGTTATTTGTGAGATGCCCTTATGGACCATGATTGTTTTTTTTTTTGAATAAACATGCAAACAGTTTTATGACTTTCGTAGAAACTATGGATTTTAAATTTGATTGGTACTAAGCAACATCATGTTCGACCTCAAGAATACGTGTATTAGCATTTAACACTTAATTGTATGTATTGAACATTTTATTGCTCCGTATTGTATTGATTTGTTTGTTGGTATTTTTATGTTGTTTTTTTCTATATATATTGTAAATAATGTGACCTAAAATTATATTTTAAAATGTTTGTTAGAACGATGTACCTATGTGTGTACAAGTTATGAAATAAACTCTGCTCTTCTACTAATTTATCAATTTATACTTTCGGTTCCCTCAAGCTTTCTTCTTAACATCTCTGCAAGGAGATGCTTTTAATTATTTCCTTTTTAATCAATTACCATAAATAATTGTTTTTCAGTTAGTCCTTAAGAACGTTTAAATATTGTTTTTTTTTTTGCGCGTCTCATGCTTAAAACCCAATATAAGTGGTGCTGAATATAAAGTGATTTGAATTTTAACCATTGTAGCATTTTACTTTCCATAAAAAATTTTTTATCGTAGCTACAGTACTAATAATAATAGACAAATCGCAACAGAAGAAAAGATTGTTTAGATAATTGGGCAATAAAAAACCTTTTGAAACTATATTAGGACATCAAAAATGAAAAAAAAAAGCTTTTGAGAAATAAAAAAAACTTTTCTGGGGGACATGACGTGTGTTTATCTTTAGATGTTTGAGTATCCCACACCCTTGAATTATTCCAGTCGTGTTTGCACCGTCTGCGATTTACTGCCAAGCGGCTGCTTCCGGATTATTTATATCACTCTTAATATATGATCATGTCTCAATGCTTTATTCGGTGATTACATGCGGTTAACAGGGGAAGATAACCCGTCAATTTCTGTCATTTAGGTGTATCATACGCATCTTCTATACAAGAAGCAATTTCATTGGTCAATTGCAGCACAAAGTATATAACATAAAAGTGAACAATGATACAACCTATCACGCGAAATGACAAATAAATGTCGGTCCTGACAATTTAAGTGTTAATGATAATACTCTGCTATTTCATAAAACACTGTAATTTATGTAGTAACATATGATTTGGATCTTGTCATTCAACGTTTGGAAAGCACTCGAATACGTTTTACTTATATTGAACCTATTGGTGTTATTTTTTCTTAATGATTTTAGTACAATAAAAGTTGTTTAGAGTAGAAAATAAGGGACTGTTGTGTGTTCCCTCTCGGTGAAAGATGCATGTATGTAATTGTTTTCGCGCCAAAATCGTACTGCGTTTATCCAAGCGAAGACGTCAAAAAAATTAAATCCGGAAAAGAGGAGATCCCGGGAAGAAATGAGAAAAAAATAAACAAACAAAGAAACAAACAAACTGCAGAATCAGTTTGATTGAGTCTGTTAATCATGGATAATGAAAAAGTGCAACATCTATAACGCCCCCCCCAACGCCTTAAGCGGCATTCAATCTTCAACTTCTTATGTGCTGGAATCAGTGCTGCTTTTAGGGAGTGGTGCGGGTGTGGTCGGGAATGGAAATGACTGGTATATTAGTCTCTCCTACCCATCTCTTTTATGAAGAAGGGGTGCAATTTTATGTATCTCGTTTCACGAAACCTAAACATTCTATATACTCAAAACAAAAAGACAATAAACATTTTTCCTTGCAAATTTTAATTGAAACGATTTAAGTGTTCAGGCTGCAAATTTAAAAAGTAATTTATGATGTCATGTTAAAATATACATACCGATCATGTTTGTCATAATGAAACTGTAAATCGAAGATTAAAGATCCCGCCATTTTAATTTCATACATAACTATCACAATTTTTTACCAATTTTTCTTTTTTTTTTCTTTTTGGAAGGCGTAAGCCTTTCGCATATAATCAATTTACACATACGCAGGACAATTTAGTTCGATGCATTTTTAAAAAAAATCCATTTCGTGGACATTTTTATTTCGTTTCGTTAACAAAATATGTGAACGGGTTTCATAATTATTTTTTTATTAGTTATATTTTAAACGGGCATATGTATGAAAGTAATGCAAAAATACCTCCTTTCTGAAACAATAAGCCATAGATACGGTGTCCCGTTAGGGTAATCGAATTACTCGAAACAATGAAAATACGATGGCGAAAAGTTAAAAGAACGAAACTACGATGGTGAAGGACCGAAAGTACAATGGTGAAAACACGAAATTATATCGAGTTTTTTATGATCGGTGTTTCATAATTTCGACTTTTTCCCATCGTACTTTCATTATTTTATACATGTATATGTCTCGAGATGGTCCTAACGGGACACATACATAAAGCTTATTCATTTGGGATGAGCTGCTGATTTATTTTGTTAGTCCCCTACCGGTTTACCGGAGGGGACTTTAGGTTTACCCTCCGTCCGTCTGTCCGTCTGTCCGTCCGTCCGTCAGTCCGTCCGTCTGTCCGTCCGTCAGTCCGTCCGTCCACAAAACTGGATCCCGCGATAACGCAAAAAGTACTGAAAATATTTTAATGAAACTTGATATATGGATAGATGGCGGTATGGAGATTATGCACGTCTTTTTCTTTTCTTCCTATGTTGAAAATTCTGGTTGCTATGGCAACAAATAGACTGAAAATATGGCAAATTTTACACATAACCTGGATCCCGCGATACCGCAAAAAGTACTGAAAATATTTTTATGAAACTTGATATATGGATAGATGGCGGTATGGAGATTATGCACGTCTTTTTCTTTTCTTCCTATGTTGAAAATTCTGGTTGCTATGGCAACAAATAGACTGAAAATATGGCAAATTTTACACATAACCTGGATCCAGCGATAACGCAAAAAGTACTGAAAATATTTTTATGAAACTTGATATATGGATAGATGGCAGTATGGAGATCATGCACGTCTTTTTCTTTACTTCCTATGTTGAAAATTCTGGTTGCTATGGCAACAAATAGACTGAAAATATGGCAAATTTTACACATAACCTGGATCCAGTGATAACACAAAAAGTACTGAAAATATGTTTATGAAACTTGACATATGGGTAGATGGCAGTATGGAAATTATGCACATCCTTTTTTATCTTCCTATGTTGAAAATTCTGGTTGCTATGGCAACAAATAGACTGAATTTCAAGATTTCTGATTCTAGTTTTTTCGCTATAAGTTCTTTATTTCTTAAGGTATTTTCTTCAAACTTTAAATATAAGTTGCTTGTCATCAACCACATCATATGTGACAAGGTTTACAACTCTAGCACAAAATTTATCAGAATTACCTCCCTTGAACTTAAAATTTGTGAAAAACCATTGTTTTTTTTTAATAACTTCTTTTTTCTGAATGTATCTACTTCAAACTTCATATAAATGTTTCTTATTGTCACTCAACATTTGTGAGTGTTCAATACTCTAGCAAGACTATTTCCAGAATTATGCCCCTTTTGAACTTAGACTTTTTTTTTTGAGAAATTGGTAATTTTTACTCCCAACTTCTTCAATCATGAAAGGATTTTAAAAATGTTATATTTTGATAACAGGGATGTTTAAAAAATAACTTTAGAGTGTCCTTCAGTCCGTCTGTCTGTACATAAAAACTGTTTCCTGTGATCACTTTTAAAGAACTTTTTTAACAAATTTACATAAAATAGGAACCTAGGTGAATGGCCAATGGCCCTTCAGAATGTTGCTTGGGCCCTTACCGGTAGGGGACTTATGGATTGCTTGCAATACTATGATAATTGCTTGTTAATTATGTTTTTGACGTAGGATATTGTTCCGCCATTTAATTGATTTGACCATATTTTTTTTACTTTTCCCTTCTGAATCTTAAGTCGAAATCTAAGATATTAGAAATGTTGCAATAATCATGGCAACAACAACAACAATAACGATAATAAATTGTAAAAGTATAAAAAGCTTATCTAAAATATACCCTTTTGAACAACATTATAAATAACAAAAATTAATAGATCAATTCAATTGATTGTCATAATTCATAGGCAAGATCTGCAATCATTTGTAACAAACGATTTTTTTACTATTTCTGTGCAGCATTTAATGCCAAGAATTCATCGCTATTAGTATACTTTTCACATATCATCACCTGCTTAAGAATTTTGTTCTTTTCTTTTTTCAGTCTCTAATTTAAGTTTATGTTGAAAATAGAGTAAAGCTCAAGTCGGTGCTACGGGGCGTGATGGATGTTGCACTTTAATATTGTCCTCCATGTACAGACTCAATCAAACCGAATCATCAATTTTCATGTAATTTTGTTGCGATTCATGCTTGCGAGGGATCCCACTTTATCCAGATTTCTATACAGTATATTAAAAATATAAAGAAAATATATCAATGTTTGACATAAAACTTTGCCAAAAGTGTACCAATATTTAAAAGTCTGCAAAGCAGTATATATACATGCATTAAAAGAATTTAACGCACAATATAGTCGTATGTCAGATTTCGTGATAAATGTGCACAAACAAAAAAATTATATATGTTAATTAGATCAGACTTGTTTTTTTTTATCAGCATGTTGAAGATTTTCAGGATAAGATTATTTTTACTCTGTGATGATAAAGAGAAATGGTGACTGACTATTATCTATTAAGCAAAATGATATCCCCATATCTGGCTGAAAAGTTATGACATTATGACATACAGGATGACCGCCAGATACACAGGCATGCTTGGCGGCTAATTAGAGTCATATCTATAAAAAAAGAACATGTATAACTATTTTCGCTTTAGTGTTGATAATTAGTCAAATTGTAAATGCGCAAAGATGACTAAGGAAAAAAACAACACTAACTGCAACCATTGAATTTAGCGATTTTACTTGTTGACATTTGAGAATGCGCAATCCTACTTTCTGTATTACACACTGTGCGGTAACTGTAACACCCTGACTGTACTTACAATCACCTTTCGTGTACACCTATTTAAAGAAATAATTACATCATAAACCAATTAGTTACTAACCTATCAGTCACATATTTACCAAACCTTCTCTATATTCTATTTTGAATGACGGTTTAAGGGAAATACGAGCGGTCACTTCCGGTTTTCAACGTTTTCAAATAGCCGGAGGTATGTGTAACAGACATTATGGTCACGTGACGTATTTTCACTTACTTCAACCAACATCAAATTAATGCAGTAAAATGTTTAATCTTCCTTTTTAGCAAAATGTTATTGTAAAATCAAAAACAGAAAATTGAAAAAAGTGGGAATTTTAAAATGGATAAACTTAAATTCATCCCGACAAAGCAAATATCATAACAAACAAAAACATGGCGAAATGTCAAAAGGTAAGAATGATTGAAAACTGACAAATGAGTGTTGAATTGAGCCAAATATATCTATTTGTCTTAAATGTTCCTTTGACCTTTTAGATTTTGTTTAAATCTTTCAGCTTTATCAAAGCAATTTTTAATCATATTGTAGCTAAATATAGGTTTTTTGTAGCATTTGTTTGTTTTATTATCATTATTTTTTTTCTTTTTGGCGTTAGAAGATTACACTGAAACATTATTTGTTTTACACAGAATTTATATATACATGTATGAGTTTGATTGTTTAAACAGAATTTATATTCGATTGTATTGAAAGCTTTTAGACATGCTACCAAATATCCTTTCCTGCAACCACCCAGTGTAACTTTCTTACTGAATGAACCGTTGAATCTTCTTTAGATTGCTAGTCTGATACCGCAATTGATATAAAATGTTATTTCAGTAAAAGATAGATAGCAACACTTTTAAAAGTGATTGTGTGTTCTTTTTCAGTATATGAATATATGTATTTGCACAATATATGTGTATTGAAAAGTATGGTTTCTCGGAAAATTTAGAATAACTTTGTGGTTAAAATACAGATATATAACTGTTATGTTAACTAATATTTATATACTAATTGCTGTTATGTAATACTATCAATGAATGCATTTTTATTTATCTTTGATATATTTTATTTTGATCAATTTGAACATTCATATGCCAGCGGTTTTTTTCAGATCTGTTACGTTTCATTCTAATAAAAGGAAAAATTATCTGGTCGTTAAAGGAACTCCATTGAGGTGTTTTTGACATGTCGGAACTGGAAATACTCTTTTTCGAGATTAATGTTACATTTTATGTAGGTCTAGATCATTAACTTTTATGCAAGTTTTCTGATCATTCTTCCAGAATAATTATTCTAATCAGTGTAAAAATGACCCGAATTTCAAAGCTTTGCAACGCTTTATATACTCAATTGGTGCCAATAATAGCACAAAAATCTTATTTTCAGTTTATTTCTGAGTATTTTTTTAAATTATCTTTTGTATATATCTTTTAAGTTTGATGTGCCCCAATCGATCTATGTAATTGGTTGTTGTTGTTGATGATGTTGACGACAAGTGATGGTTTTCTTTCACTTATGTTTGACAGCAATGTCATGTACATATATGATGTCTATGTATTATGTGACAGTAAAACATTTGGATATTACACCGCTTGAACAATTTATTCTTTGATTACAAAATAATATTAGTTCTAAGTCATCTAAATGACAGAATGACTAGGCTTGGTTATAGTTTTCGTTTGTAATCACTTTTCTCCTGTACATGATCTACTTTTCTCTGCTTGCTCCTTTATTCAAAATGTTTAAGATTTTCATAACTAATGTTTTATTTGAATAATCTTTACCAGAAAAAAAACACCAACAGAACACTATTTATCCGTGTAATTAAGTGTTAAAATGCACATTATACCTCAGAAACAAGTACATTTTTACTTCTTTTGAAAGGACAAATATTAACTTATAATGTTATGATAATGATTTAAGAGCATGTTATATGCTTGTTACCTGAAGAAAGTAGCGATAAATATTAATTATTTTATCATAAAAGTAGAAAAATGTAAACGAAGAAGTATTTTGACTTCTATATTGAATACTTATTCACTCTAACTTTTCTTTTTGCCAAAAAGCAACAGATGAAAAAGATGGTTCAGGTAATCTAATTTTTAGGACACTTTAAAAAGTACATCAAAATTTAAAAGCTTTTGAGAAATTAAAGCATTTCTGAGGCATAATGGTCCTTTAAGTAATACCCTTTCATACAGACACAAACGTTCATGTGTGGAAACTTTTTTATATAATATTATTTCAACAACTTGTACATGCATGACCATATTGATATATAATGTTATATTGATATCAATATGCTTACTATGTCGAATCTAACAACTAAAATCAAGGTTACATACTCAAGCAACCTTGCGGTCTTAAATGCATTTCCTCATAAAAATGTACTTTTACTAAGAAATCAAACATTTCCAAAAATAACTTTTGTAGTAAAAAGTGAAGTGAAGAATAGTTTTGTGTTTATTTTAAACTGAATATAGTATCATAGTGAATAATATGCCGTAATAATACACTAAATTTCGTATTTTCCTATTCCAAAATTGTTTAACTGTTTAGGAGTGTTAAGTCAATAGGTAGGGACACAAATCTTGCCCATATGAGACAAAATCAATGACAGCATGTGATCATAATATTTTAAAAGAAGCAAAGGTAAATTAGTTAAAGTATAGTGCTAAAGAAACGGATGTGTGCTACGTGGTCCAAACCGACAGATCGAGGACACCGAAACATACCATTGTATAAGATATAACATTTTATAATCAATATACTAGTAACGAATACTACATAAAGTTATCCTAAAACGTGCAGTTCTTTCAGTTTAATGGTGCTAATTATCGCTATCTAACGCGAGTGAACGGGCCATAAATGTAAGTAATGTACGTTTGCAAATTCTGACCACTTCCGCGTTAAAGGTAACGTCCTGTGTTGTTAGAGGGATAATAGATTATTTACATCCACATATTCGTGATGAGGACAAGCATGTTGGCATATTTGTTTATTTTGTAAATTTTTAGCATAGCCATGATAGTTTGTGAGATTTTATGCTTCAAACTTTGCAATCTTGTATTTACCTTATAATTTATTTGTATCAATAATTAAGTGAAAAATACAATTTGAAATCTAATCTTGAATTAGGCCAAGTCTCCCATTATTTTCATGGTAGATAGTTTTATCTTATTCATGCCCTTAAACGTGATTCATCAAATGATGCCACTGGTTTGTAATGTAATGTAACCATTACATGTTTTAATTTGTTACACACGAAGTAGCATTTGCCGTAATTCGGTGTTACCTGGTTATATGATGAAATAATGTGATATAATTATTTTTTATTTTTAATTGATTCAATATAAACGCCATGTTAAATTCTGCTTAAGCCGGTGCTCAGGGGCGTGGACGGTAACTTGCACTTTCTAGTACCGTCCATGAACAGGCTCAATCAAATCGAGACTGCACATTTTAAATTTTTTGTCTAGTTGGGCTTTCTATTGGGATTCTGTTTTTCTCTATTTTACATTAAACTAAGAATACCCTTCAAGTGAATTTGTCTATAATAGAAGATAGGTAATACAATAAATATTTGTAAGTATAATTATTAGTATTTAGTATCAGACATAACATTATACTAAAAAAGAATTATATATGGATGTTGTTGGCAAGTGTGTGATACATGATCCGATATTACATATATTTATATTTACGACAAAATGTTATTATTCATCCTGTAAATGTTCATTTTTACATCACTTAGAATGTTATCAACATTTCATTTTCAAGCAATATCTTTTAAGACTATCCTAATGATACATATATTACAATTGGTTTTTTTATCGATATTTGAAATAATGACAGAAGGTGTGCCAATTGTAGTCCAATCCAATGTTTAACCTGTTTAAGTTTTAATTGCATTAAAATATATGTTTTTTTTATCCATTATTCCTGATACTCAAGTGATTCTGAACTACCTGTATCATAAATTTCTCGTTCATTGTACATTATACATGTATATCTGATTCAAAACTCTTAATAACTTGTGCGAAAAAGATATTGTTGCTCACCTACAGTCTGTGATGTAAAAAAAAGCCACATAAATAAATAAAAAAGAACTTGAAAAAAAAAGTCAACCACCAAGCAAAGCAAGAAGCAATGACTGTCAATCACACGTTATCATACGTTAAGACGTCAGCTAAAATATAAACTTACCATTAACATGTGGTTTGTCTACCAAATTGTGATATCACAATCGACAGTGAAGTTTGATTGGTTGTAAAATAAATGATAAAACAACTTGTAAACCAATAGTGACAATTCTTTGGTCAGTATTTTTAAGTGTACTTCCACTCAATCCCACTCAATCCCAGCCAATCTGTATGTTGTAAAGTATATGTAGAGTCCATGACTGTTTAATGACAACTTTAAGTACATTTCGTTCATTTTTTATTGTAAAAAATGATAATGTTGATTTTATAACTGAATGTTTGCAGTTTTGAAGTGTAAAGTGTTTTTTTTTTTTATTAATTTGTATTGTTTATGTAAAAGCTTTATTCAAACATTATCAAAGCCAAATCTGTTTGCATTTATTTCGAGTTATGTATGTGCGTCTTTATGTATCTCAACAACAACTCTAAATACAGCAAATTTCAAAGCGATTTTATTATCCCGCAAGCTAACGGGACGATTTGACTCAGGTTTTATGCACATTGCTGAAATAATGCACGGAGGGGGACTTAAGGTCTTCCTCCACCAATAAAGCTGAAATTCGCTATTTTTCTTATATGTTGTCAATATAACTAACCCCCACCCTAACCTACAAACCATACCCCAATAATTATTATTCTCCTTGTATAAAAACGTAGCTACATGGCATTTCTTGTACCGTTGCTTGTTCATTTGTCATAAATAACATGTTTTTAAGTATATTTTACAGCATAAGTGTACAGTTTTAGTCTGTTGTTTAGCCCCCCCCCACCGCCTATCAAACTTTTGCCTTTAAAATTAAAGAAATAATGTTACTTTAAAGTAAAATCAATAAACTACAAAAACATGCTTCAATGACAAATGTAAAATCTTTGGACACTTCCACAATAAAGTGTTTTATTGTTCCATAAATGTGACTGTGACCTTTTTTCAAGATACTTGTCTCCAGTGTCTCAGTCAGGCATCATGGTTGAAATATCACATAATTTTTATCCTAACTTTGCGGAAAATATGTGATTTATTTATCCGGAACAGTCTTTTTAATCAATCACCTCTATAGATTGTTGAATGATTACGTATACATGCATAGCTGAAAATGCCGATGCATTTCAGAAGCTTTCATCTACATACCCACTTCATGTGCCGTCATGTACTCGTTTGTACTCGAGTATGAAAACGTACCTTTAACATTAGCAAAATTGTAAATTCAGATAAAGAAAATTATATAATATTTCTGATTTTGAAAGTTGTAAAGAAGAAAAGTGGATCCTATGAAGCATTAATTACAACAAAAATGCAGGAAAATTAAAGACTCGGTTTGATTGAGTCTGTGCATGAGGGAAAATGAAAAAGTGCAACGTCCTCATGCCCCCTAGCACCGGCTTAAGCCGTACTCAATTTTCAACACTTAAAAGTAAAAAATAACAACACTAAAGTGAATTACGGGTCACCTTTTCATTAGTATAAAGTCTTTTTCATTCGTATTCTGGTCTCTCAATTTGTACAAAAACAACGTTTATATTATATTATATCATTTACATTTAATAACAACAATAACGTCATAAACAATGTCTATGCTTGATATGATGTGAAACAATACTTCTAAATTCATATGCTTCAGTTGATATTCTCTAAAACCCCATTAATAATTATCTATAAGGATACGTAAACCACAATTGTAAGAAAAACGTATGTTACGTGCATTTATACCTGTTCCATTTTTATGCTATCTTAGACAAGGTGTGACTAGAGGTGATATCATACAAATAAACATGCCACGGCATTGTTTATTAGGTAATTTAGCATGTTTGATTAAAGAGATAATGTCTTGAAGTTTACTATTTAGTCAATTAATATTGCTCATTTTTAAGGTCACTTCATACGCAATACAGACTCGTTTTGTGAATGGAATTTTATAAAAAAAGCCACAAAACAAAATGTCACGTAAATAGGAAAATAAGCTCACGACGTCAAGGGCATTTTGTGTTCCTCTTTGTATATTACTTCATTTTGTGATGATTGGTGTAATAATCTAACTTTTTATTAATCATGCATTTATTTAAAATTATAATAACCAAAGGGTAAAGGTATAGTGTAATAAGATAAAGGTTTGGCACATAATAAAAACAAAATGTCAGTGTTTGCACGCTTCTATGCAAATTAAGCACTTTTAAAACTTTCAAAACACTAATTATATTTTTTGCATGTTCTTCCAAGAAAAGTCACGTTCCTAGTTGTACTTTGATAGTTCAACAGTAACGTGTACATTGGCTGTGGCTTTTGTGTATTGTTTTGTGCATTGCAAGGCAATACACACACAAATAATAAAGCCTACACCGCAACAATAGCTTATTTGGCTTACTTTAAACCAGACATTGTAAGGACTACAAAACTACATACAGTATGTTTAGATTTTGTGTGATATATCTGTATATTGGTTGAATGATTTCCATTTTTATATACTTGTCAATTTTTTTTCATTATCGTTTTAAAAAGAACAAGTGTTAAATCAAATGTTTGAAGTGTGGTCTGCGTCGTTAAATGACATTTAGTGCGTAAGAAAGAAATATTTTTAGTTAAGAATTTTTTATAGAGATACAGGTAAATGCAAAAATGCAAAGCAACCCGTGTCGCTTTGTATCATAAACCGCCTGTCAAATCTTCAAATATACATTTACCTTTTTTACTTAATAAGGCCATGGTCCTTTTGATGATTGTTGTAACTCATGCATTCTTTATTTGTTTGACAGGATGGTGATTTGAATACAGTATGAAAATGTCATTGTATATAAAACAAATAACTAAAGATATAAGTGTTGTAATATGACATATATTGTCAAAAACATTACATAGCATTTTTGTTTCATTTCAAAGTCAACGTTTCGTACCAATGTCGTACATCGTAAAGGTATATGTACCGTATACCTTTTTTTAACGTTTCAATCAGTAAATACATCTTTGCTGCTTGTAACGACAAATTGTACAGGGGCTCAAAATTTCCAAACATTAACTTTTGTTAAATATATCTTATGCTTGGACTAAAATATTTTTATGGCAAAAATTAATTGAAATCTTTGACATTCTTACTGAATATGTCTAATTTGAATAAGATAAATGTACAAACTATGTTTGTGAAGTTGCATTTCCTTTTCCGGACAAGTGAACTTGGTCCTTTCTTGAAAAACACTGCTAGTTTTTTAATGACACTATATATTCATCCATGGTGTGTAGAGTTTAAAACATCTACTTAGCGTGAAGTCTAAACATATTTCTTTAATATTTACAAAGTGGCAAGTATCAATATTTTGAGCATAGGATATCTTTAATGGTCAAGAATCAATTCACAATAGACACGTTACAGATTTTCTGTCATGTAATAACTTATTTACCTTAACTTTCTTATCATTTGCTCTGAAGGGATTTCCCCTTTTAATTCTTTCAGATGGCATAAATAATACTTTCTATGAGTGAGAAAATTGTTTTGGGAGTATTTCGGTCTTGACGTTAATTAGAGCATTGACATAATAAAGTCAATTAACAGTAAATAATGACAAGCTGATTTATATTTTGCGAATTGTCTTTGTTCACATGTTACAATATATTATCTCATCTTTAAGGTAAGCGGCTTTGTGAGAGAGAAGGACCGAATATTGCACGTAGTCCTTGGTGTTGAGACAGGCGCATTGAAATTGCTGTGAAATGTATGAGTTTGTTTTGTTCCGAGTCACGGACAACCGTTTAAATATAAACTTAAAACACATGAATCATGGTGACGGTAATTCTTTGAAACTGATATCATGAATGACATGTAAAAAAGTGTTTATTTAATGCCATTTGTCAGACAAAGACAAAACAAACAAATATGTACAGAGAACACGCAAAAACGGGGAACAATAGTACAATTCTAACTGAAGTTTATATGATTGTCCATAAACTGATTTAACTGAATGAAAAGAATTACCGTGAGAGAAAAACTTCATTCATTCATACCGTTGTTTTAAGACAGTACTAATTGTATTCATTAATAACTTTAATAAATTTATATGTTTACTTTGTTTCGCATGAGGCACTTCAACTTATATGTTAAATGCGCCTCGAACTAGATTTTAAAGACAGCCTGGCACAGCCTGTTACTTACGTACGTCAATACACAATTAAATGATTAAACGTCAAGTCTGTGACCGAGAGTAATGTTGGAATTGTGTTTTTTTGTTAGTTAAAATCACGTTTTTTTATCCTGCTTATCATCCTTCCATATATGACCTTATTCGGATATTCAAATAATAAATATAGCACGATTTATGTATCACGATTTCTTTCATGGTTTCTTGACGTCAATAAGTTTTCCAGAGAGGAAACATTTTTCCTTCAATGAAACAGTTATTTTTCTTACAATATCACAGAAAATTGGTGATAAGTTGTTTCGTGCTTTGAAATAAGGGGGTAAACATAACTTTAAGACGTTTCAGTGACGTAAAGGCTACATGTCTATTGTCCAGAGGCGGACGGGCGTAAATGATTGTTATCAACACTCTCTTTGACAACCACGCAGTCATCAAAAAGATAGAGTAATTATTAAATCTACTATAAAACATAACATTCATCAAATACAGCCTTTCGCTAGACATTTTACTGCATTATGACCGAGTCTTGTCTAACTCCGACAATTTCCGTGACAAAATGCACAATCACGGAAATAGTCGAGTGGTAACGAAAGGCCAAAATAATTTAGTTGCGGCAGTTGACAGTTTAGAAGAGCCATGCATTTGTTCAAAGAATGACGGCGGTTTGTTCTAGGATTATTATCTTTGATGAAGGAGTAACGTAGTTATTTTTAAAAAGGTATGTTGTTAATATAAAATTATACAACTACATACATTATCTACTTAGTATAGATAATGCGTTTATTGTTTGAATAACTTGAATAACTTTGATATATTGTATATCAGGTTCATCTTAAGACCCAAGGTAATTGTTATTTAAAATAAGATAATGTGTAAAATACTAGGCATACATTTCTTAATTGTGGTTTTCAGGTATGATTTATATTGTATTAAAACCTTCGTTATTAATTAACAACTTTAATGAAAATGGCATGGATTGCTGACAAAACCTACTTTTGGTTTTACTTATTTGTGTAGAAATGGTTTATAGTTGAGATGCTATGCAAATAATGTTTTCTGAACAAATTTATCAAGGATGAAACTGCCTGGGTTTGTTAAAGTAAATGACAGGGACATATAAAATTTAGAGTATTGTAAATTCATCTTTTCTTCTTTTATTGTTTAGTTTTCTAATGAGTGCTTCTGTAGCATGTTTTTGAAAGGTTAAGTCTTGTATAGGGATATTTACAATGAGACCGATTACCTTTTTTTAACTATTGAGATATAAACATACACTTACTTTAGTTGACAATACACCCCGATGAAAATACCTCAGTGGAAATTTTGAGCTCTTTTAAAGTCAATGAAGAAAGATATTTTCAAATACTTGACCATATTTTTATTTGATGCGTGCAACATAGTATCGATTATCATTAGATAATTTTTACCTCCTGTTTTCCTTTGCTAGATTTTTATTTATTTATTTTAAACGAAAAAATAAACTTATCTTTTATAAGATCTTTATGATTTGTTGAATTCGTATTTGGAATTAATCTGTTCTGTTCTGATAATAAACATATTATCATTCTTGAGACATTGTATTGTATGTTTTTTTTCTATTTATAACCTTTTTAAAAATCGTATGAAAATCGAAACTTGCGTCATTTTTCAGTGGCTCTTTATTGTAAACATTTTTGCGTCGTATCAGCATCAATGGCAAATGTTTAAGTATCAGTTTTAAACTTTTTCTACGGAATTGTCACAATTATTAAAACACGTTATTATAGATAGCACCTACTGAATTTGTAATTTCCAAAGCATATAAAGTAAACTAGTGATTAAACTGTACGGCTTTGTAATTCAATAACTTAGCCACGTAAGTGTTTGTTAAGTCTGCACCATAGTTTTTTTTACAGAAAGCGATCAAAATTATGTGGATATCTTTGATGACTGTTAATTCAAAAGCATATCTTACCATTTTTTCACTAAAATTGTGACCAAAACTATATGAGAATTTGTGCATAAGCAGTCCTCCGGAATAAAAAATGTGGTTTAAAGACTTGAAAATAATAAGCAAAGATCTTTTTAACCTAGGTGTAAATACATACGTGTTAATATCAATTTTTCAATTTTTGACGCTATCACCGTAGATTATCATTGCGTTCTATTACCAATTGATGTAACTGAAACGTTAAAATCATGTCACGTTAGTTCGCTTTTAACGTTAACGCTGTGCTTGCAATTAAAATTAATTGTTGTGAATAAAGACACGAACATATACTGCTATTCAATTATTTACATTGTTTTGTAATCATACTTTATGATGAAAACAAAATTGTATACGCCCGAACAAACTTCGGGACGTATTATGGTAGGACATTATCCGCCCGTCTTTCGGCCCGTATGTCCGTCTGTCTGTAGACAAATTATTTTCACAGGAAACTTTTGAAGCATTTAAATGAATGTGCTTATATTTGACATACATATATGTAATGTCAAACCACTGGTCAATTTTAATTTTCTCTTCAATCAATTTATCCATTGGACAAAGTAAGGCCTCTGTATATGCAAACATAATTTCAATTACATGTATCTTTTATTGGTAATATACTATTATCTCAAAAGTAAATATGACTGCATATTATTTCTTCTTGCATTTAACAGAAAAATCATCATTTTTGCTTGTTACAACAATAAATTTTCTATCTATTTTGAAGGCATATATTTGTCTATGATACCTTCTTTTAAGTTTGTCATCAGTCGTATGTTGCTCCGTATAAGCGGAGCTCCCAACTAAAGCCACATTCTGTGATTTGTAATTTTACGAAGCAACAAGCGTTTCTCAACATTTCTGTCAGTTTCACATTTACACTATCAATTAGCTTTCACATAAATTTTCACGGAACACGGGTGATTGTTTGTTTTTACATATAAGTTAACAATATTTTCAACTTCTGTCAAAATAAATAACTGATGTAAACAATGATAAGCAAGTGAAGAAATAACACAATAGACTATAGTGTTTTGTTTCAAACATATCTTATGAATATTCACCCCTTTGCAATGTATTTGAAAAAAAGGCATCGTGCACATCTGACAAATATGCATGTTTTTCTTGCGTGTTCAGTATATGCTTTTTTATATGTTTTGTTTTTATATGTTTTGTTTAGGGCTAAATTAATTGAATTAGCATGCAAACGGCAAATAAAAGATAAATGTAAAGAAAAATATTACTTTAGTTTTTTCTCTTATTTATAGCTTACCATATCTTCGAATTAAACTGAGTTATCTTTGAGTGTGTTTTTTCTCTCTAAGTCATAGCTTACATATCTTTCCAATTATTATGAGTTTACTTTGAGTGCGTTTTTGTCTCTAACTTTAAGCTTACCATATCTTTCGAATTACATTGAGTTTGAGTGCGTTTTTGTCCCTATTTTTCAGCTTACCATATCTTTCGAATTACACTGACTTTACTTTTGAGTGCGTTTTTGTCTCTAACTTTCAGCTTACCATATCTTTCGAATTACACTGAGTTTACTTTGAATGCGTTTTTGTCTCTAACTTTCAGCTTACCATATCTTTCGAATTAAACTGAGTTTACTTTGAATGCGTTTTGTCTCTAACTTTCATCTTACCATATCTTTCGAATTACACTGAGTTTACTTTGAGTGCGTTTTTGTCTCTAACTTTCAGCTTACCATATCTTCGAATTAAACTGAGTTTACATTGAGCGCGTTTTTCTCTCTAAGTCATAGCTTACATATCTTTTCATTTATACTGATTTTACTTTGGTGCGTTCTTTCTCTTTAACTCATAGCTTGTCATATCTGTCGAATTAAACTGAGGTTACTTTGAGCGCGTTTTTTTTTCTCTTTAAGTCATAGCTTACATATTTTTCCAATTATACTGATTTTACTTGGAGTGCGTTTTTTCTCTTTAACTCATAGCTTACAGTATCATTTGAATTACACTGAGTTTACTTTGAGTGCGTTTTCTCTCTAACTCATAGCTTACTACACTAAGTTAACTTCACAGCATTTCATGTTTAATATTGAGGTTACTGTTACAATTACATATTCATACCTGTCTATATTGAGACTGCGGCTCTCATAAATTACAAAACAAATTGGCATTTGAAGTCATACACAAACATTCAAATGTGTTTAAAGATCACCTCAAGCATTTAAGATTCGCTATACACACTGTTTAGAATGGTATTCCAATTAACTGAAGGTACACTGTTTATATCTGCGATGCAAATGAGATTTGTTTCGCAACCATTTATTTCAATATATAACATTTCATTACTGACACAATACTTGTAAGTATCAATTAAAATGTTGTTTCAAATATTGTGAATTAAATGTCAATTAAGATGCATTGTTTAATCATCGTAGAAATGTTTATGAAAACGAAATATGATAAATTATATCAACAAATTTAATTTGTGGTCGTTTATTAGCAATTTTTAACCTAAATTTTATATGAAAAAGTGTACCCATTTTCTTTTGTTATGAGCTTTGGGCGTCTCCCATATCTGCATGACGTTAACATTCATCAAGATTTCACTGGAATATCTGTTACAGAATTTACGTCACACTCTTAGTTATATAGTAGACACTAATTTACGAGCCAGAACATTTATTTAATTAGACATTTTCAGTTTCTGCATCAACACTATTTTTGTTCTTTAATTAATGGTCAATAAGAATAAATTAGTGTTTATTATGCTTACTTTCTTAAGATAATAGATATGTGTTAAATTTTAGGACATTTGAATGAATTCGTACGGTTTTTAAAGGGACTCCATTGCTGTTTTTTGACATGACGTACTAGAAATATACCGATATTTATGTATTGTTTGGTGTAGGTTTGGACCAATAATGCGTGTGCCAATTTTCAGGTCAGCCCCTTGCCCTGTTTTTCAGAATAATCATTCTTATTGTGCAAACTTACCCAAAAATGAAAAGTGTTACAACGCATTTCACTGAAATCGGGCTCAGAATCGCACAAAAAAGAATAATCGAAATTCAATTGGTCCCGAGTATATTTCATCATCAACCTTAATTATTTCACTTGACTTACGTAAGAATTTTATTTTATTTTTTAGGCTTTTTGACTCCAGTGGAGTCAGAAGTAGATTTATAGAATAACTATAAAAAAAAATTAATGACAAGAAGTTAAATTTAAAATCTTTGTATGATTTTTTTGCATCAAAATATTAGTATTGTTTCCAAACAGACGAAAATGTAAGTGGCAATCAATGATTATAATGGACATTAAAGTCACGGAAGTTATTTAAAGCGTGTAAAGAAATTGAAGTAACAGAAGAAGACACTGCATTAATTAAATAAGTTTTAATGCCATTTAGATCGTAACAAGCCTATCAAAACACTTATAGATATAAGCATAATTGATTTTAATGATAAGTATATTTTCAATATTCCATTGGACCAAATGGTCCATGAGGATAAACAGTGGAAGATAAATGAGCCGCGTCACGACAAAACCAACATAATGGGTTTGCGACCAGCATGGATCCAGACCAGCCTGCGCATCCGCGCAGTCTGATCAGGATCCATGCTGTTCGCTTTTCAACTCTATTACAAGTAGAGAAACTGATAGCGAATAGCATGGATCCTGATCAGACTGTTCGGATGCGCAGGCTGGTCTGGATCCATGCTGGTCGCAAACCCATTATGTTGGTTTTGTCATGACGCGGCTCAAATGACAAGACAGTGTAAAGCATATGTGCAAGTGGAGAATGTAAGGTAATTGATACAAGTTACATGTCATATAATATTATTAATTTAACCTGGTCAGTTAGGCAGGCTTGACCGCTAAAAGAAAGGTTTATATTGTCTAATTTCAAGTTTACAGGGAAACTGAACCCACTTCATGTAATTTGACAAAATATTTCTGACTGATTTATTACTCCTAAGGACTTGCAATAACTTGTCTTAATCGTGCAACGGACACACTATCTGCAATCAGTGTCAGTCCATTTTTATGCTT
The DNA here is from genome assembly GCF_026571515.1 of Ruditapes philippinarum. Lineage (NCBI taxonomy): Eukaryota > Metazoa > Mollusca > Bivalvia > Venerida > Veneridae > Ruditapes > Ruditapes philippinarum. The sequence continues at coordinate 232,576 of NW_026855204.1, forward strand.
CATGTATAATTTATAGTAAATCAGTCACATGTTGGTCTAGATTTTGGACCCTATAATACCATTTCAGGAAACTGTTTTCCGTAACATTAAACATCAATATTACCCAGGTTAGTCAAAGCCCGAAAGTCCTTTCGTTTTCACTGACTATTTGACGTCATTTGTGATTGCCAATCCCTTGTTGTACTGGTAAGTTATACCAGAATCTGCAAATATGCTGTAGCAATTAAGTAACAGTATATATTGAAGATGTTTTGAACAAATTATTTAACTACAAGGTATTTCTGTTTTGAATAAATAATGATACTATTTATGTTTTGAACAAATTATGTAACTATTTCTGCACACACAATAATATTGTCTTGTTATGACAAAATGATAAATAAACTGAGAAATTAGGAAGATGATTGAATCGTTCTAATACTTATTTTCACAAATGGATTTTCCCACAATCTTGTTTTTTCCAGCAATCATCACTTAAATTATTTAAAGTATCATGTATATGTTCTATTACAAATAATGGTGAACTGAAGAAGTTGAATGATGTGAAATTTCAAATGGGAAAATCGTAAAATCTTAATCAGTATGATTGAATGAATGAATGAATGAATTGATTGTGAAATTTAACTCGTTTGTACGTTGTTTTTTCGCATTAAAGTGCACTTCGATGATAATTAACATTAGTTCTAAATTCTTAACACATTTTCATTACCATAGCTACTAGTTTGTGATTATTCAAAGAAGTTAGTCAGACATTTTCATCTCATTTTTACGCTTCAATACGTTTGGATTGTTGTTTTTGTTTAACCCTTTACCTCATATATACGTGAAACAACGCACTTTCGACACCGCCCCCCCCCCTCTTTTAGGCCTCAAATAGTGAAAAAAATGTCCTATTTAGGTCCCAAGCACATGTTTTCGTTTGAGAAATGTTGCTTAAAAAAAGTAAGCACTTTTTCGGCGCCGCCCCCATCCAAAAGATACATCAGGGGGTTGCCAGAAAGGGGATGTGCCCCCTTCTGTTTGGGGGGTTTGAAGCGGTAGTTCCCCTCATCGCCAAGAAAATTTTGGACTTGTAAGAGGCTAAAAATGGCCCCAGGTCGATCATAAGGTAACTAGTAACCAACGCTGAAAAGCACTTGACTCTATCTCAATCCCTTGAGAAGTTGCAGCACTTTGAAATAAAGTTTGATGGAAAAAATCAAGGCAAAAAAGTGATTTTTAGCAATTTGAGATGTCCCATCGTTGCCATGGTAACAGGTCATTTAAAACTAAGCATGTGGTTACAAAGGCAATGGTCCAGTCAACATTTGTGCCAAGTTTGATTAGTATTGAAGCATTTTTCATAGTTTCATAGCAGTTTGAACTTGTAACAGGAGGCTTTTCAATGAAAACGGCCATTTTTCACAGTATGCTCATGAGGGAAAGGGTTAAATTAGATATAAAGCATTAGTTATGTAGAAGGCTTCATGAATAAAATAGTTACAGACACGTGACATACAAACACATTTACATCACCATGTCCCCTGTACTATTTGCAGATGTAAAAACATATCAAGTTCGTTGTTCTGTGAAGATTTCTGTTTTATATTTGTTTAAATCTGACATAACGCTTTTATCTTGTCAGTTTTGTGAATGAAAGTAAATATTATGACATGCATGAAAACTAAACTATATATTTACCTATATGCACGTCTTGGATGACATATTGTAAAATGAGGGCATGTTGCTTTTATTGGTATATAATAAGATGTTAAAAGCAGTATTGCAGAGTACTTTCTTGTTCATGTTGCAGAGTACTTTCTTGTTCATGTTGCAGTGTTCTTTCTTGTTCATTTTGCAGAGTTCTTACTTGTTCATGTTGCATAGTTCTTTCTTGTTTATGCTGCAGAATTCCTTCAAGTTCACGTTATTTCTTGTTTATGTTGCTGTGTTCTTTCTTGTTCGTGTTGCAGTGTTCTTTCTTGTTCATGTTGCAGAGTTCTTACTTGTTCATGTTGCATAGTTCTTTCTTGTTTATGTTGCAGAATTCTTACTTGTTCATTTTGCAGAATTATTTCTTGTTCATGTTGCAGAGTTCTTTATTGTTCATGTTGCAGAGTTATTTCTTGTTCATGTTGCAAAGTTCGTGCAGAGTTCTTTCTTGTTCATGTTACAGAGTTCTTTCTTGGACATGTTGCAGAGTTCTTTTTTATTCATGTTGCAGAGTTATTTCTTGTTCGTGTTGCAGAGTTTCTTATAATTCATGTTGCAGAGTTTAATCTTGGTCATGTTGCAGAGCTCTTTCTTGTTCATGTTGCAGAGTTATTTCTTGTTCATGTTGCAGAGTTTCTTATAATTCATGTTGCAGAGTTTAATCTTGGTCATGTTGCATAGTTCTTTCTTGTTCATGTTGCATAGTCCTTTCTTGTTCATGTTGCAGAGTTCTTCTTTGTTTACATGGTAGAGTTCTATCTTTCTCATGTTGCAGAAATCTTGTTTGCCAATGTTGTAGAGGCAATGTTTGATTACTACAGTGTCCTTGCTAGCTCATTTTGTAGAGTTCTTTTGTGTTAGTTTTGTAGAGTTCTTTCTTATTCTTGTTACAGCGTCATTTGTTCTTGTGTAACAGTAAATTTTGGAAAAACTGTAGATTTTTTACCATAGTATTTTCACAATATTTTGCATATTTAAAAAATAGGTTTATAGAAAATGCAAATGCAGCAGAAGAACGATTCTCCTCTAATGGCCTGCAAAAAAAGCATCAGTAACTGCTGCACAACATTACTTAAATATTGACACATTTCGGGAGGTGTCAGCAAGGTGACTCCCTTTATTAATTCAGTGAAAACAGGGCAACGAACTGTTTTCATTTTTTTTCTTATCCGTTGTTTATTGCCTATAACTCGGCAACACTATCAATGTTTTTGGTATGTGTCGCCATTTAAAATTATTTGATACATGAACGTTTCTCTCACATAAATGATGAATAATGTTCACAAAGAATGCCATTTAAACACTTTTGTTGTTGTTTGATTATTATGTATGTTGTAATAAAATTCAATATTTCCGTTGTTCCGTTTTCTGTACGAACATTTCGACATTTAAATCAAAGCTGAAGAGTTATAGCTAATTATATATCATGTCTTTTGTATTGGTAATTAATATGTTATCTCCTCTTTGTAGTATTTTCTTTAATCATTCATAACATAAAAAAGATAATTTTCTCTCTTGACATGACTAAATAAAGGTAATAATTATTTATTGCATCGTCATGCTGGGTTATAAATGTTCGATTAATGTAAGGATAATACTAAAAGTAAACGGTATTCTCCGGGCCATATGACCAGATATTAACCAAGGGATAGAAATACCACAGTATAAAAAACTTCTTTCAGCCAAGTTCAAAAATAGCTGTAATAGCAAAGTTTCACAGGAAACGGGAGAATAAAATCTTATTTAATCGATAGATGGTCATGATTTAAAGATACTACTTTACGTGTATCTTTCTCTTTTGCAAACAAAATAATGTATTTATTCAATTATTTTAGTAACTTAATGGAATAGAATTATAAACACCAGTAATCAGGCTAAGACCTTTAAATTACTGGTATTAAATCATGTCCGAGGGCTTCCGAAGTTGAAAAAGGATTTTTCTCCGGGGGTCGCTACATTGAAGGAATGCTATTATTATATTGCAAACATTAATTAATATCAAATTGTATGTTAGGTACTGCAATTTGTCTAGCTCTTTTTTCGCATTTGTTTTATGAAATTCGTTAACTGGCATTTTTAACGAAATTGACAATACTTGACAAGGATGCTTACATGACTTATATCTAACATTTGTTATAAAAGTTACTGCTGATGATATGTTGATAACTTGCAAGGCCGAAAGGTGTTATTTACATGTGTCACGTGAGCTTTTGATCTAATTTTAAAACATTGTAACATGCATTACTAATTAACACATTGCTAACCAGTGTAAAATAACCTACCGAATCTCTCCTCCCTTACATAAATATTGTCTGTTGTAAATTTTGTAAAATGTTTTTGTTATAATTTGAAATAAGTTTAGGTTATTGTGAAGTTAAAAGCACTTAAAGTCACAAAAATAAACACACAGTATCATAGATTGAGCGCAGATAACATAAATAATTGCAAAAACATCAAAATTGTTATGTTTTTGTTAAGTGTGCAGTTATATCATTAAATGGTTCACTTGAACATCCATTTTTTCAATACTTAAAGTCATCGTCATTTATATGAATATTTGGAAAAACAAAAATGCAAGATAAATTATTGTTATTCAAGAACGATTAGAAGTTAATATCGGTATAACATTATTTTTATTAAGCGTAACATATATATATAAAAGACATAAAGCCAGTTCATTTATAAAACATATAACACGTAGACATTAAAGTGTTGTATTATATCTATAATAGAAGACATATGTAAGATAAATGAAAGATGCATTGATGTCAATGTTAATAACCCGCAGGGCAGAACCAAAAGTTAATAATCAGCCCTTTTAGATGGACAATGGTCCTTACACAAATAAGTTACAAAGGAACATAACAGATATATCTGCTATGCGTACACTTATCAAATATTGTAAAGACATAATCCTGTTATGTGCCAACTTAAGTCAAACCTCACAATACTGATGGCGATTGCTTCAAACCATGCGTCCAGTGCAGATTCTTGTCGTCTGATTATGGCATGCATTATTGCTAGTACATATTTCTAAAATTCTTCTCAAAATGGTTCAGTCCAGATTGAAAAATGGACAAGTCCATTTACAACTATTTAGCATCGCAAGGGTAAATGGAAGATTTGCTTTGTAAATGATTTCAGAAACTTGAAAACACTATAACATTTCAATGAAGATCTTCATCCTAATATTTTATAGGAAAAAACAACAATGTATTTTTGAATAAACTGTCTATTCGCAAACACGCGTACGCACCTAAGCACGCACACACGCAGGTTAATTGCATTTGACCAACTCGATGAATAACGATTTAAAAGTTTAATCACATCTGCACTTAAAGACTATGATACAATGATTCATATAATACATATGAGGATGTAACATAGTAACCTTTCCATTTCTCTTTATTACTGCCCTTCCTTTGTTTAACCAGCATTTTACCGACTGTAAATTGAACATCAAAGCAATAAAAGCAAATCAATTACACGTTTTCATGTTCATTCAATTACGGCATGACAAAATGTCTCTAATAGTCATTATTTAATCAAAATGTTTGTTCTTGTGTATTTAATTTAGACTTGGACATAAGTTAAACAAGACGGCCAATGAGAATTGAGTTAACATGTATCTGACCGGATACGGATTTTTGAGTACTTCGGTTTTTATCGGTAGTATTTCATAAAAGTGGATCCCAGGCTGAAATAAATTAAAAAACAATTTCCTGCCACTATGCCAAGTTTCATGTTTTTCACAGAAGGTGCACAATTATTTCACTGATTTCTTGGGACTACATAAGCTTTTCTGTATCAAGAATTTTGGAAAAATTTAAGAAAGTGCGTGGACAACGTAAATAAAAATAAGACACTTTGTCTCCATATATTAAAAATACATCTGCCTTTAAAATACTAGTATGCTAGTTTCAAAAAAAGTACATAACATTAGATTAATTTTAAAATGAAAAAAAAATCATTTTGACTCTCTACTCCCATTTTCAGCTGAAGACTTTGCATTAAATAAAACTTGACACAAAGTATCAATTACAAAAACCTAAAAAGGATGGTGCATCATCATTGCCTTGTTGATAATGTTGCACAGTTGAAATCTGTCTTATTTCATATAACAAATTACATTTATTCATATAATTTTTCATATGTCGGTTTTATTTATAGTACACGCTGGGTAGACATGTGCCCTTGACATAGTGATACCTTTATATTTTTTTGGGGGAATTATTTTAGGAAGTTTTCGTCAAATTAATTAATAACGGGTCTGTTTTTATGATAAATTTATCCACGATGGTACGAACGAAAATAGGTTTATGTCATAAAAGTCAAGGATTTTAAGCTTTGTTTACATGGTCACGTACATATCGGTGGTTGGATGTGTTCCATCATTTTGCAAAGAATGTAAAATAATTGAAGTTGTTTGTTTCAGAATGTTTCTTACTTAAATAATTTATAATTTACAAAAGAAATATGATCTCCGTTGGTTACGTATATTATTATTAATTATTTTATATGGTCTATGTAATAATATAAATGATAAGCCAGTGTGACCTCCCTATATTTTGTTAATTGATAAGAATCAAAATAAATGTATTTCAATCCGAGAAGTCTAATCTTAATGTATGAGTATTCTGAAATGGTAACCCAACAGTCCGGTTAGCTCCAATTGTAGAGCGTTGGACTGTGAATCGGGCGACCCGGTTCGTTTCCCGGACGGTGCAGGTCACTATCGTTATAATTGATCATGAAATCCTTTTAACTTTCATTTGCACTGTACCTCTGCTCTGGCAAGTATAGAGGTTATCAGTTCCTTGCGAAAGTAAAGGCAACTAGTACTGGTAAACTGTTTTGATGTGGTGGCTGAAGTGTGCTCTGGTTAATTCAGTGTGGCTTACTGCGTGATCCAGAGTGGAAACTACAAAAACACTACCAAATGGTAACGCAATTGTTGTGCGGAATGTGTGTGGTCGATGGTTAATCGACATATTGGTCATATGACACAAACAAGTTGATCCAACTTGAAACCGGTATACTGGTTGACCAAACCCATGTTGGCATTTCCTTCTTATGGTGAACTTTGAATAAAGGATTAAAAATTTTAACCTAAATGAAATGCAGAAAAAAAGATTAATTAGTATGAACTTTGCCATATTCAAAATTAAATCTTCCACGTAGAGTGAATAAAAGCTGTGATCTAACACATAATGTTAGTGTTTGTACCACATTGACTAAACGCATTGTCAGAATGGGACAAAGACCAGTTTATTTACGTCATACGTGAGAAAATTATTAATGATTACATGAGCGGTAATCTTGTCTATTTCGGAAATTATTAATAAGCTGAGGAAATGCCTGCCAAATTTTGAGCGGAAATAATTTTAATATGCATATAAAAAAGTATTTACTTGAAGTCGTGCCACACCAACGTTGAAGGCTTTATCGTAATTTGCATCACGTCTTAATCACCAAAAAACACCGTGGAATTAACCAAATTTAGCTAAACATGAAATGTAGCAATGCATTTGTCATAGAAATTAAAAAAATGTTTTTAAGTCTGCATTAATAATAAATTCGCAGTTAATTTTGTAAACATTATTATAAATTTTGCTTTAGCCGGTGTTGGGGGGGGGGCATGTACTGTGGCATGCATATGTTAATAATATCTGGTTTAGCTGCGTTTGGCTATTACATTTCATTAGGGCCTATTTTATTTGAAGTGTATTTCGTTTTAGGTATATTTGAAACACAGAGTTGTACTTGAAAAAAATCACAACAAAACAAAACAACAAAAATAAAACATTTATATGTTGTGCCTTGCCAACAGCTTTATAGTTGAACGGCCGTATATTTTGTCTGGTATATTAATAAATCACACCACGTAAACATATTATATACATTTCTCGCGTGAAAATTAAAGTTTGAGTAATTAAACATTAGTTGTATCACACTGGACCAGTTAAAGTAACAATGAGAAAATAGGACATGACCATTAGGTAGAGTTTTGTCTGGTAACTGTGCCTAAACATTGTCAACACTAACCAATTTATTTCAAGGCCATTGTCTATAAACAAAATATGCATCAATTAATTTAATGTTACATGTTACATAGATGGAAATGTTCGAATACAAATTATGGTTAAACCGGAATTTCGTGTGCTTTGGACCTTTGTATATTATTCTGTTTGTAATTCTCACAAAATTATGAATTGTATACTGAAAATAAAAAAAGTTAAAACCAAGTTTTGTATTTATTGTTTTACATTAATTCTCTTTAAGTTTGTGCATACTAATGAGGCAACTACTTTTTTCCACAGTACTAGTTTAGAAACTTGGGTTTTCAATCACGTTAGATCATGTTAAATCAGGATTCATTCTATGCCCAGCATTATTTTCTTATAAGAACGAAAATGTGCGACCTTATATCTGAATATGGCAAACATGTTGTTCATTATGCCTGCGCCGACTTAAGCACAATTATACATTTAAACATTGTTAAAGTATTGCTAGCCAAATTTTAAATGTGTACGGACATTTATATTAGAAACTCTATTGAATGTGTTTTATGTCGTAGAATTTTTTTTTTGTATTTGTGATGTGAAATCAAAAGAAACTTTGCCGATAAATGGTTAGTTTTTACCCCACTTTAAAGCTATAAGTGCACTAAAATTTGACAATTCTGCAATTAGGAAACATGTTGTGGCGTAGATATTACATATTTTGCAATCTATATTTTTTATGAACATGTTATATCTGCTTTTAAAACAAAGTGTACAACAGGGGAATCTATGGAAAAAAAGCGATTCTCGTTCTTTTTATTATATTACTTTATATTACTAGTATATTACATATAACAATAGTGTACATTGATATATATTTGTATAACCAATAAGATTGTAGTATGGCCGATGTTGTGGTCAGGAAAAAAAATACACATATACAAAACATAGACTAGCCTTCATTTAAAACTAAAAAACACATATGTTTATATTCATTAAAGTTATATTTCTTTTTCTAAAAATTGTTGAATTGAAGGATAAATTAGTTTTTGTATAAACAACACTCTTGATTAATTGATTGATTAGGACATTGATTCATTTTTGTTATGTAATTCTTTGATTTTTCTATGAAAGTAAGGTAATATTACAACAACAAAACCAACATTCGCGGTAACTTGATATTAGAATTTTACAAAACATAGGCGGAAATACTGCTAACATGGTGAAAGTTCTGTGTCCTTTGCCCCACATGTATATTATCATATTAATAGTAAAATGGACATCATACATAACCGCGGGCGACTTGATTAATAGACATTTATTGTGCATTCATGACATAGCAATCGGGATTGTTCACACATAATCACATAAATGGTAGATACATCGAGAAATCGATTTACACATATATTGCACAAGTGTGTATGATACGGTGCCCTACTGCGTACATAGAATTTTTGCAACAGTAATATGTCATGAATAGATTCAGCCTAAGTAAAGAAGTATGTCAGTTATAAAATGTACGAAGAATTCTGTCATTTTGTAACATAGATATATGAATAAATGTTAATCTCTTAAGTATAACAATATTAAGTATAAAAATAATATTAGCAACAAATACAAATTATTTTTAGTGTCAATTTCTTACTACAAATTGATAACTTTGTCTTAAAAAGCTTGTGTATGTAACATTTATGTATTTTGATAGTTTCAATAATTAAGTTAAATTTATATTGTACATTGTTGAAATCGTCATGGAAGATTGATATGTTGTTCAAATGAGTTTTCTCGTTAAGTAAAGTCTGTATTATTATTATTTACTATATTATTATTTTTATTATGGCGACGATGACGACTACGATATGATGATATGAATATGTTTATGAAGGTGATATAATTGTTATGATGATGATGATGATGATGATGATGATGATGATGATGATGATGATGATGATGATGATTGTGATGGTTATGATGACAATGTTAATTTTTGCCAATTCGATGACATTTTACATGCTAAATGAGAACTTCTTCGGCCACTTATGATCCTACAATTTATGATAATGAGATTTATCATAACAAATTTTATTTAAACAACATATTGCTATCTAAATGTGAGTCGCCATCTTAATGTGAGCAAATGCGATGTAAAGGTGTTTTATGTGTAAAATTCAATTGTGGTGCTTTTTATATAACTGCTTAATATGTGTAAATGTTACTCTTCTTACTTCATGATATTCTTTTTACTGAAATGTTTCTGTAAGCAAAACCTTTGCTTTTGGAAAAACAGAAATTTGACACCTGCCATTTATTCACTTATATTTTGTCTGACAATTGATGACCTTAGGGCAGTCATCTGATTTAGCCTGTGAGCAAAGACATAATTACTGGTAATTAATAGATGAAAGAAAACAATTACGCGTGCTTACACCACTGTGAAAATACTGTCATGTGTAATGGGCCTGTCAGTATTATATAATGTCATAAAATACGTGAAGTGGACATAAACTAAAGGCTGACATGATTTTGTTTTGCAAACAGTATCGTCTCCTGAGTTAATAAAAGATGGTTCATATGTTTGCTTCTTAAACTGGGAGCATATGGTTGGCCATTGATATACAAGTAACAATATAAAGAGTCCTATATGTAATGATATTACAATATCATTGTAATGATATTACAATATCATATATTGTTGAGTACAATACTGAATTCTTTTATTGGACGAGTACACAGCTGTAAAACCTATATTGGACAAGCTGCTAACCGAGACTGATACAGGTTTTGCAGCTGAGCACGAGTTTAACAGAATCAGCATTTATCTCAACAATGTTTATTGATCTCCTTATTTCCCACCTCCATATCTTCACATTTTGACACAACTTTGTTACTTATAGTGCATTAAGGAATTGATGTGGGGTTTTTGGACTTTGAAAATAAAAAAAAAACGATAAAAAAAACAACAAACAAAAAAAAAACAACAAAAAAAACAACAGGCCAGATAGAATGTAATATGCATTTGATATAGACTTTTTGGACTCTGAAAATGAAATAGAGGATCTTCTTTAAATTCTTAAAATATGGAATACGGTGAATGTAGTCCAGAAAGGAAAGATATTGTTTATGTTGTAACATAAGATATATTGAAGATGAATTCTACTTTTTTGTATATGTGATTGTTATTCTCAAACAGGAAATAAATATATCAAATGGTTTTATTATGTCCACCCATCTTTGTTTGAATGTCATGATTTGTGGCATTTGGTATTCAAATTCATTTATAAATAATATGACCTGATGCGGTAGTACTTATTACCTTACTGCCTTTATTATACATGTATGCATTATATGTAAATATATGTTAAATTGCATATGATTAAACTTTTGTAATATGATCCGGATAAATGACATTTTTATCATTGATGTTTATTAATAAAGATAATATACTGATGTTTAAGCCTAATAAAATGTCAGTTTTGTTCTGCTATGGACAAAAATACGATTAAATTTTTGTTAAGAAACGGCCTTGACATACATGCTATTACAATGACCGTCTATGTTTTGTCATAGAGTAATTTACATGCCTAATCCTTAAATATAATTATATTAAAAGGAAATTAAAATTACTTTTATATATTATATTTAAACTGTCAGATAAATGCTACAGTACACGGTGTCCAAAAGAACGCCCGATGCCATTATACATTTATATTTTCTTATATAAAGTAAGCACCAGTAAATCCGTTCTCAAGTGCAGTTCTTTTCAGATGTTTTTTACAGAATTCTAAACGTATTTAATATTTCTATTTTTCAGAAAATGCCGTCCTTAGCTATATGTGTTTTATTTATTTTGGTTCTGTTTCCGAATTACGATATTGATGCTCAACAAACATCTTTAACGTCGGCAAATAGGTAAATTGTCTTTTTTAAATACAATTTTGATTTATTTTATTTTAAGCAGCATGCCTCCATATACATGCTTATTTTCATGAAAATTATGAAAAGTGAAATATTGCGAAGAGAGCAAAGAAAGTAATTTACACAACGCAAACGGCACTTACAATCCTAGTAAACTACCAAATGGTGGTTAAATATGCTGAAATAACCCCTACTGCGTTAGTCACACAGTAGAAATATGATGACAAGAACTGCTAAATCAGTACACAACTTGAATCTTGAATCTGTTTACTTGTCTTAAAAACCTAGTACATTGTTCTCAACTTGGATTTTCTCAAAATATTTTGGTTCATCTGGAGGCATGCAACTTTAAAAGTCAATCTATCGCCTACATTTGAACTAGTGTCAAAACACCAAAAGCGTTTTTAACATTTGCGTATTCTCTAAATATATCAATACAATGATAAATAATATATTAATACTTTAATAATTATAAACATTATGTGTATGTAATATATATTTCTATTTGGAATTTTACATCGCCTTTGTTCACACCATATTATTTTAAATTCAGTTGAATGTGTACAGTTACATATACATGTATATTATCTTATATTTCAGATCCCTTGATCCTAGATTCTTAAATTGGCTCAACTCATTATTTTTCCTACCACCAGAAGGGGAACTGCGCGTGCGCAAAGAATACCGCATGCTCACAGACGCAGAAAGAAACAACTTTCATAATTCTATTCGACTTTTAAAACAAGACACGGTAAGCAAGCAAAATGAAAATACCATTCATGCCTTTTTTAGGAAAACATATGCGCACTGAATAAATCCGTTTGTTCTTTTTAGTAACTTCATTAAAGTTACGACAATGGCATATTATGTTGCAAAATGTCTAACTCTTTTAAATCAAATAGTTGAATGTATTAGATAACAGAGACCCCACTTTTTCTTTTTGTCTTACATTTTACGGGTGTGAAGTAAATATTCTAAAATTTATGTAGCATATCTCGCTACGAAGACAAAAGTTACAAATATCAATATCAAAACTGATTTTTCTGGAAAAAAAAATCGTGAAGAGGCGAGTAGAAATCAATGAAAAAAAACTTACAAAATCATCGTCTTATTAAATACCAGTAATTGCTCAGTTTAGTTTGTAAGTAAACAATGCCCTCACCATTAACACTTCTACTATCCTGAATATATTCAAAAATACTGGTAAAAAATCATTTATTTATTTTTCATTTCATATACACGTACATTTTATTGAGACAATAAGTATTATACAATTATTATACAAACATGTGCATTATTTCTAGCATTTAATTAAGACATATATTATTTTTGTACAGAGCGTTCCTCCAAACAAATTCGATGCATTAGCTTCTTTACATCACCTGAACACCGCACTGTCGGCTCATGGTGGACCAAACTTTCTCGGCTGGCACAGGGTTTACCTTGTCTTGTAAGTATATAAGTTGTTAATTAAAGTGACATTATTCCCATCCAAGTGAAAATAGTCAGTGAACAGGTAAAAATCAAAATAACTTTTTGATTCAATTTGTATTTTACAATGAAAAAATAATTATTTACTAGTCAATCCCCGCTATAATAGTCATTTTTCGAAAAATATATTACTATCAACTCAACTTGACCTCGGGAAAAAATGAGCATAATGTAACCTTAATATTCAAAGCGTGGCAAAGAATTAAAATTTAAAAAAAAAGTTTGCAAAATTATGAAAGTTGATATAATAAACAATTACACATACAACTTAAATGATAAAGAATGAATCCTTTTTACTAATGAAATTGTCAACTGATTTGAAGAAATTTCATAAGATGAAGAATAAATATTTTGTACAAATGAAATTCTCAACTGATTTGATCAAATTTAATAAGTAGAAAATGAACTTTTCTTTTAACACTGAAGAAAATTTTACAGTCATATGTGTCATTTATGCTGCATTTGATAAAACACATTTTACTTTAAAAGATAATTGTTCTGAAATGCATTTCACACTTTGGCCTTTAGTTGCCCTTTAAATTTAGTTTCATTTAATGATTTAAGCATTACGAATTGATTGCATAATTATGCAAATGCTTATTATATAGAAGATATTGTGAATGTATTTTAGGTTTGAAAATGCAATGCGTGAGAAAGTAGCAAATGTGACAATTCCTTACTGGGATAATACGATAGAAGAAGGTTTACAGAGTCCTAGACAGTCCATACTCTTCTCACCCCTCTTCATGGGAACTGCAAATGGACAAGTTACCCAAGGTATGGTAACAATAAGTATAGAGGAGGAGATAAATATCAAGCCCAATCAACCTATGACTATTTAGACATTATCTCTTGATACTATAAATATTGATACATAATTTTTTCGCCATAAAAATAGCTGTTTTTTTTAAGTAGCATAATGCGTTGGGTGCATTTCTTTTCTTTGTTTCATGCCAGAACTAGTGCATATAAAGTTTTGTGTCATACATATAATTATAAAACATCTTGCTTATAATATTCTATGCATGTATTGTCTTATATTAACTATAATTTACGCTACCGGATTTTCAATCAGGTCCGGATTTTCAATCAGGTCCGGATTTTCAATCAGGTACTTTACAAAGCAAATATGTGTATTATGAATGCTTATGACAACAAATTCACGTTTCCTTTGCAGGTCCTTTCTCCTTCTGGTCAACACCGTTTGGTCCTCTAGGACGTGACGTAGGCAATGACAGGAGGCTCATGAATCCAAATGACATCTCAGCTATCATGTCACAGACTATAATAGCTGACATAACAAATCCTAACGCACCTGATGCCACCAATATTGAAGAACTTCATAATGATGTACACGTTTATCTTGGGCAACAAATGAGTAGAATAGAGTCTGCTTCTTACGATCCACTTTTCTATATTCACCATGCTTTTATAGATTATCTTTGGGAAGACTTTAGAACAAATCAGCGCATGCGCGGTCTTGATCCCGCGCGAGATTACCCGCGCATTGTTGGTGAACAGACGCACCAACCATTAGCTTCGATGGGCTTAGGGAGACTTTTAGTAATTGATGGAATAAATGATATATTTACCCGTCGAATTTACAGATACGAGAGACGGCCCACTTGTATTCCAAACTCAAATAATTGTGGGTCGCAATATTTAAGATGCGACTGGAGTAGACAACGCTGTGTTCCATTAATAATGAATCAAAATTCACCAACCGCAATGGCCCAAACAGGACCTGTTGTACAGAGGCTACCCTGGTGGTCAAGACAGGGTGGTGCTACAACTTTTGGAAACGGTCAATTCGTCTTCGGTTAAATTTATGAAACATTCCAGAAGATGAAAAAAGATGAACATGTTGTGATAGCGCCATCAAACGGCTTAAAGCAAAGGGTGTTTGAAAATAGATGTGATGAAATGAAGGTATCGACATCAAAATCTGAATCTTGTCTTGATTCCTCTTAGTAACACATTGTTAATGAGATATAAATGTTGATAAACAACACCGCTGATAGGTTGGCATTCAGGTTAGGTTTGTCTAATTCTGAATTTCGGTCGTCAGAAATATGCTCTATATTATTTATTTAACTTATGAAGTTTGCCGACAGTTACCTGTATATATTTCTTCATCACTGACATAAGGGTATTTTTGTTTAGGGGATTTGTTTTCCAATTTCATAATTTTATAATCGAACCGAAAAGTTAAAAGTTACGTAATCGAGAAATTAACCATTTATCGAGCAAAGCGATTTTTTCCATTTTTGTTAAATTTCAAGACTACAATGATACATTTACACATATATTTTAAGAATAATTTTTGGACTTCAATGAAGTAATTCAGGTACAATACCATAGAACAATTTACCTTTATAACTGTCTAAGATAAGCTTAGATGGTCAAAATAGTACGAACATGTTCTTGTGAACATACCCTTGTAAATAAAATGCTATGCATTTAAGTGTCTCAAAATCATCATTATTTGCAGATCTTATACTTGTTAAATCTGTACCAATTGTCTTTCACCTGTAAAAGGTATATAGTGTTTACCCATCGCATAACCCACTCCTAAGTCTTAAATAAGAAAGAATTGTTACAATTATAATACCTAGATTCCATTATGTAATAATGTTAAACATTGCAATATTCCGCTTAAGATGAAATACATATGATATAACAATAAAGCAAAAAAATGGAGTTTATTTCTAAACATATGAACTTGATGTTTTACATTTTTTGCACATTTTTATAGTTTAAACAAATCGTTTTCTGTAATGACTACTGGCTTACAATTCAAAACTGAAGAAGGGTTTTGTAGGAAGGTAAGCTTTGACTCAATTTCAGGCTTATATTCTATACTAAAGTAGTGCTTTATTTAACGTAACATTGTCGTCTGCTTGGTTGTCTCTCGTTATATCATTTTATGATTGTGATGATTCATGTGGTATTTAAAGTGTCTAAAGCCACTCATTTTCTCGAACAATAATTCGATAAAATAAAACTGTTTTGTTGCCAATGTTGTTTTTGTTTTTTATATCATAAATTTTTTCCGACCTCTAAAACCAATATGTTGATATACTTCTAATAAATGTTTTCATTCCTTCCATTGAATATATCTTCAACACCATGACTCAAATGATATAAAGTCCTAATGCCAATGAATATTTGCATATACATGTTATTAAGTTTCTATTACGTACATTCAAATCATATCCTAACACATTGCAAATGAAAATATCTCATTAAAATCAATTTCGTAAGCAACTGCAAGCACTTAATGTTATTAAAATTTTATCCCCTCTGAAAGCAATAATACGATCTCATTAAAACAGAAGCATTTAAATTATGTCCTAACTGTTTGCAAGAACACAAAATCATTAAAACCATTTCCTCAGTAACTGCAAAAGTACAATCTTGCTAAAACCATTTTCTAACTAAAAACCATAAACTTACAGACTACAATAATACAATTTTATTACGATCATGTACTAACTGTCTGCAAGAATACAATATCATTAAAACCATTTCCTTTTTGACTGCAGTTATACTAAAAGAAAATCATTGAAATAATTTGTTGACTGCAAGAACACTAACCCATTGAAATCATATGTTATTGTATTCATACTAGTATCATAACTAACGGCAAAAATACTTTATCTTTGAAATCTTATTTGACTGCAAGAAGACTATCTGATTGAATTCATATCATAATTGACTAATCCCGTTCAAATCATATCCTTACTAACTACAAGAATACAATCTCATTAAAATAGAGAAAAGCAAAAACTCTAAAGAAAGCCCGACATGGCAAAATTGAAATGTTGCAAGGCTCTGTTTGATAAAGACTGTTCATGGACGGTAGTGGAAAATGCAAGCTACCGTCAACGCCCCCATAGTACCAGTTTAAGAAGAATTCAACATTTTACACGAATCGGAAACAATTTGAATTTTGAAACATCCGCAGATGCGTTCATGTGGCGGTCATATTGGAACCTTCAATGATACACGTCCTGGCCATTCCATGAAAAGCGGCATATGGTCCCCAAGTGAAACAATGCATGTGCCCTAAACGGGAAAACAATGGACGTAACTAAATAAAATGGAAATTTGAAAAGGGATCATAGAAATCATACCTTTAATAGTATCATTAAAATCATATCTCATAAAAAGTATAACTTAACTTACGTAGCTGATAGAGAATAATGTTAATGAGATTTAAAAAAAAGTACTATTACATGTAATTAATAGTATAACAATATATACCATAAACAATTGTGCAAAACAATATCAATTACTTAAAAAATGCACAAAGATACTTTCCAGAAACATTTCACCCAAAAACAAATAACATTAAATTTTGATGCACATATAAATAGAGAAAAACAGAATCCGTAAAGAAAGCCCGACACTGAAAAATTGAAAATGTTGCAGGTGCAAGTTTCCATCCACGCCCCCTAGCACCGGCTTAAGCAGAATTCATAATTTGAACACAAAATGGTGAAATTTTGAATTTGGAAACAAATGTGTTCATACGGAAGTGGTTACCATGGAACCTTCAATGTGACACAAAAGTGCCATTCCATGAAAAGCGGCGTATGGTCCCATAGTAAAAGAATGCGAGTGCATGCCCTAAACGGGAAAACAATAGGCGGAACTAAATAAAATTGAATTTTGAAAGGGGATCTGGGTTATGAAGCCTGCATATCACAGAGACAAATTTTAAAAGCAGGCAACATATCCTAAGAGTGATTATACAGAATTCAAGTAGGAATACAGGAACCACCCAAGTTGAAAAAAGGCCAAATAGAAGAAACTAAAAATACCACATAACATGTAAAAACGCAACAATAATGTCGTGCTGAACGATCTTCAAAAACTCATTTACTATTAAGCTGGGTATCGAAGCACGTCATTTCATTCAACTGTGTTAGTTGGAATGAATTAACTTATATTCAGAAAAAAGGTTAGTCGAGAGCTCTAGGAAACTAGACAGTCTCTGTCAGAGGATCATATTTTCCATAACAAGCAACCACAAAACAATGAAACCACTATAGCGGTATAATATTCCAACAGACTACGACATTGTAAAAAAAAACATTACATACCACAGTTTAAACGGATATTTATTTAAATTTAATGCCAGTCACTTGATGTTATCTTTCTGCTTAAGTGATGATAAGAATTATTCTTTTTTTTTTTTTTTTTTTTTTTAATGCGTTTATTTAAGGTCGCCGCCGGAAAGCCCATATGGGCGACCGTTCACTCAAGTCGGGTCATCCTAGAGCGTCCCGCCGAGATTTTTCGTCGATTTTTTTTCCCCAGCTTTATTGGTGGAGGAAGACCCCAGGTGCCCCTCCGGGCATTATTTCAGGCACGAGCGGGCACCTGGGTAGAACCACCGACCTTCCGTAAGCCAGCTGGATGGCTTCCTCACATGAAAGATTTCGACCCGAGTGAGGATCGAACCCACAGTGGTGAGGGACCTGTGATCTCAAGTCAGCGACTTTAACCACTCGGCCACGGAGGCCCCTAAGAATTATCCAATCATTTGTTTGAATTATAAAAGGATCCATTTAAAGAATAACACTCCATTTTTATCGTATCGATTTTTACAAAGAAAAGCAACAAATCTTCATTATATGCAATGTTTATACGAACTTTATCAGTATTTACTTACTCAATGACACAGACGATTATGCAACGTGCAGTTTAAATCACTTTTATTTGATTTTTTTTCTAGTTTGAAAAAAAAATCGAAGATAAAAATGCATTTCCTTTTCAGACTGAGGTATATCTTTTTTGTCACTACAATAAATAATTAAACTGCTGAAATAAGTCAATATATAAAAGTCGGTAAAAAGGGGACCCACAACGATGCGCAGCTTCCTTTAAAGCATATATAGCTAGCATATGGCATCTTGTAGGGTTTGAAATTTCTTAGAGTATGACATTTTTTTCTAGAGTGCGACATTGTCTAGATTACGACATTCCCGAGAGTATGTCCAGGTCAGAACGACTTTGCCAAAGAATGACATTGCCTATAGTATAACAATTTCTAGTTTATGTAAGGTATGGAAAACAACAATGTTTTAGAAAACGATATGACATTCTGTACGTTGTTGACAAGAAAGCAGATAACATAGGGTATATAGTAAAGAACAAACAGGCTATCAAAAGACAAGAGCACATCAGCCTTAGGACATTGTGATGCCCACTTAATAAAACCTTAAATTCTTGCAATCGACTTTGCTGCTCTGTCACTATCTCTAATAATTTGATTTGGTATATCTATTATATCATCATCGAAAACTTTTCCATTATATTAATCAAAACATGACAAAATTACCAAAAATTCAAACACAAACAAATTTACATACAACAATAAGAAAACATTTTTCCTCATCTAAAATTTCAGTTACTGTAGATAATCATTAATGTTTTCCTTATACTGTAACAAACCATTAATGTCGTTTACTTTATCAAGTTATAGGCAATAAATAAGTAATATTACGTGACAAGAAGCAGATCGGCAACCCATTTTATATAAACTTAAATACTGACTTGAAACTCAAACGCAATAGGGTATGAATTAAAACGAGAATGATATACTTTAAAAACGGTCCAGTCAAATTTATTACATTTTCACTTCATTAGCTTGTAATCATAGAGTGTAAAGATTGTCATGGTCCTCTGGTTGAAAACAAACTTTCCATTCATTTCAACATTTTATCGCGATGTTTAAATTGCACATTTCTACCCATTAAATAGTTGTAAATAATTTAGGTCATTTAAATCTCTTAAACGTATTAATGACCGCTTGATGTTTACCCGAGAAATCACCTATTGTTAATTGTTATGAAATTTCGACACTGTGCGATGGCGAATAAAAGTTGGTGAAGTATCGTTTACTTACGTTTTTATATCGTTTTACTTAAATAAGACAAAGATATAGCTCAGCAGTTCAGGACAGATAAGTGGTATCTCGTAAATTTGAAATAAATATGTACACAAAGATTTGATTTTGTTACAATATCCACCGATATAAGTGTTGGCAATTGATTGAAATCGCGATGAACGGTAGCTAAGAAATCTAATTTAAACATTTTATACAACATACAGTAGGCACTGAAATCAATGGTGTGAATTGAAAAAAAAGGAAAATGGAAATAAAGTGTTAGAAATATGATCGAAAGACGAGTTCTGTAACTACAGGATCATGTTTGAGATAATTATTTAAAATGGCGACTGAGATATTTATTCAAAATGGCGTCTGAGATAATTATTCAAAATGGCGTCTGAGATAATTATTTTAAATGGCGTCTGAGATTATTATTTAAAATGGCGTCTGAGATTAGTTTTTAAAATGGCGTCAGGTGTGACAGGAAATGATGGAAAACTTTTAGAGGCGGCAAGAAGGTGTGATGGCAGGATGCTGGAGTCTATCATTAGAGAAGGAAAAGCGAATCTAAATGCTGTGGACAAGGTAGTAAAAGATTTGTAATTCATTCATATATTTTTTGAATATTTATTTTAGATAATTGTCTTTTTTTAAGATATACTATGCTCAACCTTGAGTAAAAAAATTTTATCACAGAAATTTATTGGAATCTATGAAATTCGTATTGAATATGTCTAGTTTGAATAAAAGAATGTCTTGAATAAACTAGGTATGGGAAGCTGTTTTCCTTAATACAGGTCAAGTAAAGTTAGTCGTTTCTTTAAAAAGACTGCCAGTTTTTTTAATGACACTGTATATTCATTTTGGTTTAAACATATTTATTTTTATCAAGTTACAATACTACACATCAAACACAAAATTTAGACAAAATCATGAAAAGTGGATTGAACTGGAAGCTCAAAGCTTATTGTAATTCGCTCCACAAGTAAGGTAAATTTGTATTTTAAAAATATGATAAATTTGCTTATTTCATAATTCATTATTTTCATATTTTTTATATTTTATTTTAGATAATTGGCTTTTTTTTTAAAGATTGCATTCCATATTGAAAAATTGCACTGAGTGTTTCATACGTTAAAAAGTTAACGAAAATGTATGGAAGTATTTGCTGTGAGTTTGAAACAAGCAAGATAAATTTGTATTTTAGACAGGTTGCACGGCGTTACACCTTTGCTGTAAATCCGCCGATCTAGCTTCGCTTGCACTCCTTCTAGAACACGGGGCCCGGACGAATATCTTTGATAACGTGAGTGACTAGAATATATATTATATATAGTTTAAGTGTTTTTCATGTACATGTAAATGGTGAAACTCAAATAAACTAATAACAATCATCAAAATAAAATATTGCAATACAATTTGTTATATTTATATTAGTTTAATAATTACTAGTATTCATGTTAGCTTGTAGTTTATTTGAACAACTATCATGTTTATTTTCCTGGAAATGACATTACTGGTGTCATATGTGGGTGTCATATAAGTTTGTCATATGCGGGTGTAATATGTGGGTGTAATAAAAAGGTGTCATATATGGGTGTCATATTAGGTTTTCATATATGGGTGACATATAAGGTTTTCATATATGGATGACATATAAGGATGTCATATGTGAGTGTCATTTATGGAAGCATTTTCATCATCTCCACAATAACAAGAATGAGAGGCAGACACCGCTACCACTATGTCACCGCACCGCTTAGCATTTCTTATATTCGTTGAAAAATAGATATGCATTCAGAGATATGTCGTTTTTTATTGATCTGATTTTCATTAAGTATAGTTTAAGTAGATTTAAATCATAGACATGTATCTTTTTCTTATCTTAAAACACAATTCAATTTTATCATGTTATATATCTTTAACTGACAGGCGTAAGATTTAAGTTAACATACCCTGTACTATTGATAAGATGCCAAATGGATGTAAATAGAAAACAACACTGCAAAATATTTAATGTATCCATGAAATTGTCATTTGTTTTACCTTATCGTTTGGTATACTCGTGATATTTTTCCAATTTTTAACCCTAACCCTTTTGGCCCGGAAGCGATTAGACCTCGTCGCCTTTATAGAGCCAGGCTAACCAGCACATGCGTGCAGGATGAAAAGTTGACAAGGTTCTTTAGGCTACTGTCGGTGGCTCAATTTTTGTATTTTATTGATGAATCTCTTTAAAATTCAAATGGACTGTTACAATATCAAACCAAGACAAATCCATTTCACGAATTCAGCAGGGTAAGGGTCAATGAATGCTGTAAATCCGAAATAAAACGTAAAATGTTAATATATAAAACTTATAACATATATAATAAGATATTAAACTTTGAACAAATTGGCATACCATATTGCAATATAATATATACTACAATAATTTCAGTTTGGAATGGCCCCTATCCACTATGCTGCCGTTAAGGACTATATAGAAACAATGGCTGTGCTTGTCGCATATGGTGCTGATGTAAATATACAAAATGCAGTAAGTTTATTTTTTATATAGAAATATGCATAATTAAAATGTAAATGTTATAAATGAGATGCATGTAGGAATGACGCTATCTACGTTAAGGCAATGTTTGAAGAAAAAAGTTGATTTTTTTTATTCCAATTTATACATGACAGAAGTAATATTTTGTCGTTTAAAGAATTAAACATTAAAATAATAAAAAATCTCAAATACACAAATCTCATGTAATTAGGAAAATAATTTTTATGTTTTATTTTCAACTTTCAAAACACCCATGTTCAAACCATTCTTTAAGTATTTTTATGTACCGTCCATGAACAGACTCAATCAAATTTTCAATTTTGCCGTTTTAGGCATTTTTAGGGATTCTTTTTTTTTTCTCTATTTCTATATTGAAAATTCATTTTCGATGTTGACAAACTTTTCTTTATTCTTTCGTTTCCAAATTCTTTTTAATATATTTGATAAAATAAGTTAGAATGCATGTTTCCCTTGTAAATTATAAAGCTTGCATTAGCATACATTTATATATAATTTTGTGCAGGATACGAGGCTAACGCCACTGCAAATTGCATCTCGGAGTAAAAATAAGAGATCGATCAAATTCCTATTGTACTGTGGCGTTGACACAACCAAAAACGACCAGGTAACAATAAAATACAATCATTTAATGTAGCTAGGATGGTATTCGATAACGACTTTAAACGTTAATGCACTTAAATTGATTTATAATATGCTCTATATTCTTCAAGTACAATCTCATTATGTTTCCCGCGATGAGGAATATTTCTTTATCGTACAGGCACTTGAAAAAGATGTCGATTTTAAATAAAGCATAAGGTGTTTCTAAAAATTAAAATCTTGTTGATAGTCAATGCTTTGATGTGCTCATTGTATTCACCTTCTGTTGCAAAGAAATGAGTCAATGTAGACTGACATGATTTCTCTGTGAAAACATAAATCCTTTGTCACAAAGACTCCAGTTTTAAAATAAAGCTCACCAAATTATTACTGAATGTTTTCTATATCATTCTTGCGCATATTTTGTTTTTATTTATAAAAAGTAAACAACACTGACATTGTACTGACCGTAGACCTTATGTTTATGTCTTTGGTGAAATAATACCAGAGGAAGCAAAATGATAATTTAATCATTAGAGAGTAAAATCGTCATGTTATAACTTAAATGGTGTCAGTAACAGCTTTTACAGCATATATAATTGGAATCAAACGTTACTTGAATTGTAAAATGACCTCTTTTATATTTTTATACAGAAGTCTGATAATGTAGCAGAAACGGTTCTAACAAAAGAAGAAAGCCAGCTCTGTGACGTTGTGAGGGCTGCCTTGAAAGAAGGGCAAGATTGTTTCAAATATAAAAAATAATAGCATAATAAAGTAAACGAATCAATATAGATTAAAATATAATCAAAGAATTTTTTTCAGCATTTGCCAACAAATCATATACATGTATTGTAATGTAAGTTAAATGTATTTAAAGTATCTACAGCAATATAATTTGTGTCACACTGTTTGAGGTAGGTCTGAGATTCAGCCGTCTCTATTTCATTTAAAGAACCTTCATAGCCACTAAACCACACTCGTGGCCAAAAACTTTTGTAGATACAAATGTATTATATTACTTGCAATATCGCTTATATAACATTTGCATTAATTTCTTAAATACAAATATATTAAGATATTGTATGATCATTGATGCCATTAAGAAAACCACTTTGTTATAGCATTTGTATATTTTCGTTTTCCCTTATATATTTAATTATTTCAGAAATATAAAGATATTCGGGAAAATGATCAACAGCTATCAAAGACAAAGTTTCAAATCTGTATGTGTAACGATAGCAAACACAAGCACCAAGTCTAAGCAGTTCTCTCTGTTCTGTCGGAAAATAATTGTCAACAAAAGTACCCAGGCTATTGTTGCGAAATGTGGGGTTATGACTTACCTTAAAGAAGACATGGAATTGATCAGTGATATATATGAGTACCTTGTAAATCAAAATGTTGAAGAAGTTGGGATTACAGTGCCAGTGTATACAACATGCTCTCGATTTGATACTGTTTATATAATTGATAGCACAGGGTCAATGTTCAAATGTTCGGATATTTCAGAGGTTGATAAGGTGAGATTAATAAATTAAATAAATTTATCTCACAATGAAAGTTAAATTTATATTAAAATAAAAACAATGCATATACAAAATTCAGAAAGCCTTTTAGGAAATTCAGTTTAGAATTTAAAATTGTTATGCTCCCAAAAGTACGCGCAAAGTCGTGTGCTGGTTTTAACCTCATTTCAAAGTAGTTATATTTTCTGGTCCCTCGGGATAATTGAGTCAAATGAGAGATGTTGCATTTTACCTGGAACAGAAGATAACTGATATATTCTGTGTTAGATTTTACATTATCTCTTAATACCAATTTCTTATGTTAACAATTATAGTCTTATGCCCAGTAATGTGTCAATATGCCGTTAAACCCAAACAAACAAACATTACTTAAACAAAACAATTCTACGATTTTCAATTTTTTTATTTTGTCTTCATTCTTCTCGAGTGGTCTCCCCTTTTTAGATTGGTTTTACTCACACTTTCTCCGAATGATTTGATGATAATGAATTCTTATTTTTACAGGTTATTTACTATTCTTCATGCATGAACTTGAGGGCATATGAAAATAATATCTACTCATTTGCGGTGGTCATGGAAACAAAATATGACACATTTACGGTAACTGGAATGGCTGAAACATTGACGTCATCAGTAGAAAACGAATTCAAAGTACAATTGCCGAACACATGTTTACCGAAAAATACTCGGTTGTCTTTGAAAGTGAGTTTATAATCAACATATATTAAATTTTAAACGATATAACATTATTATTATGCAATTACTGACTAGCGAGCCATTGAATATGATGTGATATGACAGATGACATATTAACCAAGTCGATACCCGGTGATTATGATTTTGACCAATGGGATTGCATCTTTATTTAGATTTAATATAATAATGTAATTTATCCGGCTTTATTCCTCTGATATTTAAGAACCCAAAGGAGGCAGAAAGACAATCTACAGAGATAATATAATGTACATACATGTACTTAAATGTAAATGAAAGTGAACCATATATTTCTTATTTTTTTTCTTTCCTGTTAAATAATATTTAGTTTAAGTAGTACGACGTATTGCCATGGTAAAAAATGTACCAAATAAATGATACAAATTAAATTACCAGAATCTGTTTAAAGGTTATTCCAACAGAAGAATACCAATCGACATTGAATTCAGAGCTTATCAAATCTACATCAAACTTCTGTGAGGTAAAAATAAATCAGAAGAATAGAAGGGCACTTGCTATTTCATTACCTGTACCACGTGGTGTTGAGGAAAGCACGGCAGAAGATACAGATGTTACAGTTTTTCATTATGATGAAGAGACGCAGACGCCATCTGAGTGGAGAGAAGTAGAGTCTGTGTGGAGACCAGGGTCTAGTCATGTTACAGTTACAGATACGTCCATTAGCTCCGGAACGTATGTTTATTCATTGATACAAATCATCAATATAGCAATTATCACACGTAAAGAAACTCATTAACTTATATTATACTGATAAAACCATCGTATCTACAAGCTTTTTAAACCATTTTTATGTTTTAATGTTCAATTTTGCTTAAGCTTGCTTTATCCGCTGTTGTTCTCAAACCGTACATGTAATATTTTAGATTTTGGTAGACCTTCCGGGTTTGCATTTTTATCATTTATGTTTCTCAAAATTCATGGATTTTGTTTCGTTACAGGTGTATTGTCACTGAAGTTCGGAAGAATAGGGAGATTAATGTTCTGTCTAGAATCAAAGAATTCGTTATGTGGCTATATAACACCGCTCTTAAGAGAAAAGCCTATGTGTGCTTTTTTGCAATGACAAAACACTGTTCAGGAGAAACGTTTAGACTTTTAGTTGGACTCAGCGATACAAAAATTGCTAATGACCATATGAAAACACTGGAGAAAGAGAAATATGTTACCGAATTTTCGCAGAAAACTTCAAATTATTTGGTTAAACCTGGAACGAGATTCTGTGCATGTTGGAAATTCAACTCTGAAAGTGCCGTATCTTCTGAAGAACTATCTCTAACTTATCATAGAGACACGCCTTCTTATCAAGATTTCATTATATCCGGAAAGGAACATGATTTTCTGCAAGTGACGATTAGTGTGTGCAATAACAAAATAAGTGTAGGAAACGACATAGAGACTCGCATTCTTACCAAAATAAACGTAGAGCTTCTTCTGCAACGGAATGATAATAAAAAGCACGGTTCAAGTCTTGAATTTACAGGTAAAGCCTATATGAAACCCAGCATCGTAGATCATTTAGATAAGTTAATTTTGATAAGTATTGTTGATCGTTTTTGTTGTCGTCATAATCATTTCGTTTAGACTATCATAATGTTTATTATTTAAAGGAAAAGGGTTATCTATCATTTTCCCTACTTCATATGAACGCGTAACATAAAATCATCTTGACAAGCAAAGGAAACTAAATTACAAGGTTAATAGTTGTTTTGTAGCAATCATGATTTCTAGACAGACAATCACATTAATGAAATATGTATTGATACCTTTCGAAAATGAAAACAATTCGTTTTTAAACGAGACAGTAAAGTTAGGTAATGAGTAAGCATTTATTTTACAGAATATCCAGATAATAGGTTTTTATCTTGGCTGGCACAAGAAATAGGACACGAGTGGATGATGATAGGGATTGGTCTCGGTCTGAAGTCCAGCTATCTAGAGAGCATTGAACGAGACAATTCTCCGACAAGAGCAAATCTCACGGTAAAAAAATACAGCACAAATAGAAAAGCACATACACCTGCTTATTAATCCGTAATATATTCTATTCAAAATTATTGAAGTGTACTTCAGCCGGTGCTACAAGGTGGGGTAGACGGTAGCTTACATGGTATATAGCATTGTATTTAGCAATAGATAGTGCTCTTTTATTTTAATATCTGCTTTGAAAACAATGGACAAATGAACATCTTTATTTAGAACATATTTTGAAAATCATATTTTTGTATATTCAACAATTTAACATGTGGAAAGTCTTAAAATACTTTATCATGACAAATTTTGAACCCACTATTTTTAAACGAATGTTGAACCATACAAAAAAAACATGTATAATTAATTTTGTTTAATTTGAAACAACTTAAGCGTTATATCTGTTGTTCATTATCAGTTTCTACATTTATTGTTTCTTTTACAAATATATATTATTTAGTCCACTCATAAATAAGCTTTATAAAACAATTGATATTACACTTTATGATGCCCCTGTGCATTGTTTATAGCTGATACTAAATGAAAACCTTAAACTTAAGCAGTGAGTATCGTCATAACAAACAGATCCTTTAAAAGTACAGAATATTTGCATGCCACATCAAAAATAATACACGGAAATTGATTAGCGTCTTTAATATTTCGGAATGTCGCAGGTGACACATTTTAGAAAATTTGCAAAATTATAGTGAAAAATTAAATAGTTTTCCTGTAAACTTATATTACCCTTTACTTGATTTATTTTTACAGGATACATTTTATTGCCCAAAAACGTTAATGAAATGGTAAATATTAATAAACCAAACAATAAGACATAATGTCTCTAATGATGTTTTAATTGGTAAATAACATTTAGCATATATTAACTGTCACTTTTGCATTTTAAACTATGTGTCAATCGTAATGTGTTCTATTTTATCTCAATTATTTATTAATTATTCAATTATGAAACAGTAATTTCTTTATACTTCTATCGCGACTTTATATTATTACATCATTATTATAATTCAAATGAATAATTCACCTGCATTTTTGTTTGAAATTTACAGATGCTTTACACATGGCGAATAGATCAGAATGAGAAAGATGATATTGGGTTGACAGTTTTGTTACAAAGTTTAACACTCGTACAAAGAAAAGATCTGGTGGCGAAGATCAACTCAGATGTCCAAGATTTGTAAATAATTACTTACATTTATTTTATATTCAAAACACAATTCAAGATATAACCAATGATTGAAATAGCAGAAGGCTGTTTGTGTCTTATGTATAAAACGCAATGTATAGTAACTAGTATTTAATTCCCTTACCGGCCCTTTTAGTTCTTATCATTTCACTTCTTACATGTCCCTCCCCTTCGTTCACTACTCTTGTGCCCTCTCCCGTTTTTGGTTCGGTGCCTTCTGGGTGCTCTGATGTTGTGGCTAGGGTTGCGTTCTGTGAACGTCGCCTTGCCTTGTTGATCTTTTTTCTCGTTCTTTTAAAGCGGGACAAAGAAAACAAAATATTATTATACTGGAAGTATAAATTTCACAAGTCATTTTTGAAATTTCTTTTAAGATAAAATGTTTAGGTTTCTATAACACTGCAGTTTTAACTGATAAATAGCTGATTTATTTTAGAGTTCTTTATAATTACTGGAAGACTTTAAAACCAGATCTTAACATAAAATAGGTTTTAACTTTTATGTTATGACTGCGAAGGAAGGTACTATCATTTTTATGTGCACGTGTAGGTTGACCAGAAAACCCAATGAACGGGTATGTAGATGGGTTAGAAAGCTGTCGACTCCAGCAGATGTGATGAAAGCAGAAGCAGCGGATGTGACGTCAGCAGATGCAGATGAAGAATTAGATGACGTAGATGGCGTTACTCCTATAACTGATACGGCGTCTGTCTGCAAGGACTCTCATAGTGATCGTTTGTGTATCAGTTGCCTTACTGAACCGGAACAAGGTTTTGTATTCCTATAATTTATTAGACAACTTTATGTCTTTAACATCTAACTTATTCGGACTCTGATTGCCCACAAAACCTAATGTACTCTAAATAATGACTATAATTAAACGTAATCGGAACATAAGGGAACGCTGGACATCATTCTAGTACAACAGAACGAAGTTTTTTGGCTTCGTATACAGCAAAAAGTAGCATATGAAATTAAATGAAATACATGTAATCGTCAGTCCCACTCAAGTTTCATCTCTTTAAAAATTATATAGATGTTTTTTTGGTTTGTTTTATTTTTTTTACTTTTTTTTACTTTTTTTTGATAGATCTAAATGTCTGTTAGATCTACCTATCTATAAATGTTTTTCATTAAGTGGGATATGATCTACAAAATGATGCTAAACAAGGTCACAAATGACAAGAAATATGTTACATATATTACAGCGTAATAACTGATCCGATAATAGTGCAGAGTACCAAAGACACCAAATTAGTTCAAGGGAGATAACCCAAAAGTTTTTTATAAGTAGCTTGTAAAACTGTAAGAATTATCTTTTCTTATAAGATCAAATTTTGTTTTGGTTTTCAGCATCTCCTTTATCAGAGCTAT
This sequence comes from Ruditapes philippinarum, assembly GCF_026571515.1. Classification (NCBI taxonomy): domain Eukaryota; kingdom Metazoa; phylum Mollusca; class Bivalvia; order Venerida; family Veneridae; genus Ruditapes; species Ruditapes philippinarum. The sequence continues at coordinate 262,535 of NW_026855204.1, forward strand.
TCTTGGTTCATATAGCTTCTGTTGTGGGTTCAGACTCACAACTGATCTTACAACTTGGGCTTCCTCAATCGGTCACGGATGAGATTAGGCACACTATACGTGAACCAGTATCTGCAATGTTTAAGGTATTTTCTGGTGCTATCAGTACGTTCACATCACTAAGTTTAATAACTAATTATTGTTGATGGACGTTTATGTCAAAAGATTTTCACGAAATATTATATTTGTAAAAGCCTTGAAGTATCTTACTTAAATTTAAGAACTGTTCTAGAAGTAATATCTAAAAACAATAAACAATGCTAACATTCTTATGTTGGGTGTCACCTTTAATAAAAGAAGTGTGTCGTGACTAATTGTTTTTCAACACTTCTATTAATGTTTTTTTTTCAGTGTCTACTTCTTGCACAAAGGCGGTATAGTGATTCTGTTGATTTTTTCAAAGATCTTTTGGAAGGACTGACAGTGCAGGGTAAAATACATCCAAAAACGGAAATAAAAGAATTATGTAGAAAATGGTGAGGAGTTAATTAATTCCAGTAAAAAAATATTTATCATATGTTTTTGGTTATTTTGAACGATCTTTTCTCCAAACCTAACAAAATTGTTAACAAAACCATCCGCAGTGGTAAAAAATGAATCTCATTCTACCGATATAATTAATAATTATGAATACAAAACGCTTCTTCTTCAACCATTTTAAATAGTTAAACAAATAGAGTATTAGATTTTGTAGTATATAATTAACCCAAATCAGTATGACGATTATTTTCACATTTACGCTTTGATTCAGCGATTTAATCGCTTTTTTTAAATGCAGTCTTCCAATAGCAAGTGTCGTCTGCAGTTAGACATGTACTTGTAATCAAATAGTTTGCTTTATCTTCTTAAAATATTTTATGATATACACGTAGTGCGATTAGAAGTTAATTATACCAATGTCCAATTTTAAAACAATTTGTGATTTCGAATCATATTGAATTTTTTTTTTATTTTTCAGGTTTAAAATAAATAGTTCATACAAGAACAATAGACAGTTACAGAAACTCGAACACGTTCTGGACACATATTGAACACGAACGAAAATAGATTTGAAAATTATATATCACATAAAAACATGGCAGTACAGAAACAGAGCAGTCAGTCAGAAATATTGGAGATGTGGAATACGTGTTGAATGGACCGGAAGTTTTAAAATTTACGTCTGTGCGATTATATCTTTGTTAATAATTTTGATTTTTTACTTCGCATCAGCTAAAATTTAAATAGTTCTTGAATTTGAATGCTCTTTCCACGGCCATCCAAGACCATTGTCACAGACAACTTTCACAAATATTTTTGATTCGTCTAGTGCTGGAACGCCAAATTCATTTTGTATCCAGTGTGATTTTGAGACAGCTTTAGCATTATTTCCAAGTATCTGTGGTGCTCTGTTGTCCACACGCAGCGCACCTTGGCATGGCCTATATGAGCCCGAAGAACTACTTTGACAGAACATTTTGCATATCCTCCCGCAAGAATCGTATGCAGAAAGTAGTACCTCAGATGGTTTCACATCGGGTGTCTTTATAGCAATGTACATCATTGATGACGTTACTGAAACGTCATTTTTGATATGGACGATATCTTTAAATAGACCTTGGTAGTTCAGTCCATTTGACTCGACATATACACTCAAAGGAAGGTCGTTATTATCGCACTTTGGATAAACCGCAGCCTTCGCTTTCTTCTGTTTTCTTTGCTGTCTTGTCTCTTTACTAACAAAAATGCTTAACGGAAGATAAGACCATAGATTTCTATTTGTTACCCCATTTATATTAAAGTTATTTACATATTGATCGTTGATATTTTCCCTTTGACATTTGACGTCAACCGCGTTTTCTATTTGCTGCATATATGTATTGACATGTTTATCATTGTGAATAAATAAATTATCTGTGTTCGGAGCATTCCTTCTTTTCCTTAATGGAGTCAGTTCATTTACATCAAATACCTCATCTGGTGGGGTATCAAATAATGACGCCGCTACACACTTTGGTCTGTCTTCAGATGTGTCACATCTGATATAACGAGACCCACATGTCGGAGTTTCGTTTGAACAGGTAGGCGGTAGCTGATATGTGTACATCTCAGTTGTGAAAATATCACTTAGGGCATGTCTGTTTAGAAGATTACCAAAACCAGATGGATCGTCATATTCGTGTCCAGGCGGACCGGTGTCACTAAATGGATAATCTGTCGTTGGATCAATACCACGTCTCCTCTGAATACGACGGAAAAGTTCCCAGATAAGATCTATAAATGAATGGAGAAGAAGAAATATCGGGTCATAACCGGCGAGCGCTTGAGGTGCCATGTGGCCCCCAACCCATAGATGCGGTTCTCCGTGGTGATCTTCAATATTAGCTATAGGCTCTGCTTGTGGATGAGTTATCTCAGCTATATGACTTTTACTAAATGTATCACGGATACTGGTCCAATTCATCATGGTACCGCCGTCACCAAAATTTCGCATTAAAGGTCCATACGGCGTTGCCCATCCAGCAAATGGTCCTGTTTTCACACGTCCGTTTCCATTTCCCATGAATTCTGGTGTCCATATCAGAGAGGCTCTTTGATCAACTAAATGTAAGTCTAGTGTTGAGTCCCAATACGGAATGGTCACAGACGGAACTTTCTCTCTTAGCGCATTTTCTGCCCTGTTGCAAAGTAAATAACAATTCTGGTAACAGAAATCATTATATAATAGTTCTATGGAAATAGAAAGCAAATGAAGAATTGAACATATGAATATATGAATATATCAACAAATTAACTTTTGAATCTTTACATATTACAGCTGATCTATTTACATAGAAATATCTACATTAAATAAAACATTAAAAGTATAAAACAAGTAAAAAATTGCGCGGTATGTTTTTATTTCATTCATGTTTTAAAAATAAACTTACAATATAATGAATAATCTGTGCCAACCAAGAAAATTAGGACCGTCGTGAGCTCTTTCTCCTAACAGTTCGTGTAGTCGACCTAGTGCATCAAATCTGTTTGGTGGTATAGTCTGTAATACAAAACATTGCTTTATGCAGCCCTTATATCGAAGTATTAACCTCTATGTAAAACAATGGATCACGTATTTATGAGAGTATGTCACAACTTTCATTTTTTCTCCAGTTTGCAATCATGATTTTGATTTATATACAAATTTTCACAAGGAATATATTGAGAATATACCTCGCACAATCATTTGATTAAAAGAAACAGTAGAATACGAAAAAGAAATTCCTATAGAGTCTATGATTATTATAAACATTTTGCTAAATCATTAGAATAGTGCATACCCTGTCAGCTTTCAACATATTTATTGCTCTATGAAAAAGTCGTCTCTCTAAATCACTTAGTAAACGATATTCTCGGCGGATTCTCAGCTGTCTTACTGGAGGGCGGCGACGTACTGCCTGCCGTCGAGTACGACGTCTCTTTTCTGCTTCCCTGAAATATGTAAGGGAGTTGAAGAATGTTATAACAAGACAATTATAAATAAAAAACATTGGAACCCTTTAAGTCGGACGTTTACAGGATGGTTCAGATGGGAACGAAGCATTGATATATCAAAACAGAGATAGAAATACTTAATGTGATGCACATTTTGTTGTAAAATTGACATTGGAAACTTTCACTTATCGTCTTCATTTTAACCTATGAAGATAATCATTGGTAGAAAACTAGATGGATAATCTTTCTCTCCTCCGTCGAAAGGTTTCTGCCATTTTATACGGCATTACCAAACTCGATGTGTTTTTGGGCAAGAAGTAAGAAATATGATAAACAAGATCAACAAGGAAAGGCGGTGTTCAATAAGAAGACTACATTGTATCTTTACCTGTAGCTTGTGTGTATCAGATCCGCAAACCATTTCATGGCAACTTTCGGCATCTGTTTCTCGCTTGCTCCTACCCTTGTCCAAAGCGATCCATGCACGCAATGCCAAAGTAACTTCTCTCCAATATGCACTGTCAAATTACCTACAGAGTAAATAAAAGAAGTGATTTTAGTCGATTGTTATTTTTGTTGAGTCAGAATATTTAAATATCGAAGAGTCGTATATGCAGATAATTGGGTTTTATCTTACAAATATTTGTCAGTAATAATATTAATTACTGCATTCTTCAAAAACATCTGTATGAGTTCAGGTAAATATTGCGTTCCGAAGTGAATAATTCAATAGCTGTGTTAGAATCTTTTCTACGGTCACTGTCGAGTTCTATAGGATATCCTATCATGAATTATTCCGAAAAATTAAGTCATGAGTAAGAACTTGTGTGGAACCACCGTTCTTCCTTGTGTAAAACGGACACATGATTCTCATAAAGCATCTAATACCATTGAAAGATAAATGAGAAGTGGTTAGCGAACACTCATTCGTAGTAGTTATATAAACAATATAAAGATAAATCATCGTGGTGTTGGTAGTTTTAACTCCGGATCACAGCAGTAAGCCAAATTGAATTTACCGCCGCATCGTTCCTGGGATGGAAGGCTGTTCAGCAGTTTAACAGTACTAGCGACCTTCACTCTCGCAAGCAACATATGTACATGCCAGAACAATGGCACAGTGCAAATTACCGTAGAAAGGATTTCATGATAATTCACAACGAAAGTGACCTGCACCTCCGGGAATCAAACTCGGGTCGCCCGATTCACCGTTCAACGCTTTACCTATGGAGCTAACCTGGCGGATTTTTTATAAAGATACATAAGTACGTATACCTACCCTTTTTATACTGCCTGTCAAAACAACTTTGAATATCTGGTGGGAGTGGAACTTCCTCTATACTTGCACAAACTACACGTGCAGCGGCAACAGCAAGAAGTAACCTCAACATTTTGCACCTAATGAGTAGTAATAGTTTAAATTCAATGTTATTTCTATATGCTGTGGTAAGATTTTAACGCCTTACTACAGTGCAAGGGAGAATAAAATATATACTTTTAAAAAATATATTGTATTTTTGTACGGTTCAAATGAGTTTCAACGTTCATCTTTTACAGATGCGAATAAAGTCTTCAATGTGACTTTCTTTTAAAATAGTGTTACCTCAATCTTGTTTGTATGTTTGTTGTCTTTATTGTGTTGTTAAACATATGTACTGTACATGGAATGTATTGTAGTATTCACAATGTCATAATTATTTTTACATTTTGTTCTGTGTCTATTTATAGAAAATTGTACAAATAGTTTATCCTTTCTTTTACTCTATATATCTAAGTTATGATTTTATGCGTTCTACTTTAAGTTATAGATAAATAACCAGACTGTTTATATTACATATTACGTTATCATAAATATGATGTAATACAAAATTTAAAAAAAAAAGGTTTGCAATGACTTTTTATGACTTGGATATTATTAAATTTCACAACTTTTGTGTCCTTGAGTCTGTTCATTGGCGGTAATGGAAAGTTCAAGATACCGTTCATGCCCCCTTGCACCGGCTTAAGCAGAATTTAACATTTAATCATGGTAATAGTGAAATTTTGAATTTAGAAACATCCACAGATGTTTTTATACGGCGGTCATCATGGAACGTTAAATGTAAAATAACGCAGAAATTCTGCAAAAGTGACACCGAATTTTAAACGAGCAACACGGTAAGTAAACTGGATCTTATATATCAAATTGGAAGAAATTAATCATAAAATAATGCTTTAACGACATTTTTTTAAACCTCATTAAAAATCCAAGGAAAAAGTTGGCCTCTCAAGATCAATCGTAACAATGACCACCTGACTACCATTTGGAAGACGACTTTTGTGTGGCCACCTTGTCTATCATACCTCTTTGCATATTTTCTTTCAATTTGATATACTACTGGTTGATACGGCCATATATTGCACAGGTCAGGTTGGTGTTACTTTTGCACAATTCCTGTGTTATTTCCACATTATACTAAACTCTGCTGTACTAAAGCTTTAAGCAACTCAGCCAACCGTCGAGTATGCATCCTAAAATTACCACGGCAGTTTTAATAACATGAAACAGGATTAGTTTGTCCAGATAGAACGACTGGAACCCAATAGTCAAAGTGTTGAAAAACATTGTAAAAGATCGGTAAAGATATCATACACCGAAAGAATTGGTTATAAAAAACGGTTTTAAAAAATATTTTGGTTAGAAAAATTATGGAATTTGATACCACATAGTCCTGGTCTTAGATTTAAACAACTATTTTGTATAGTATAATAATATAAGTACCAATAACATCGATGCATGAAATCAAAATTATTATATCCTGACAAAATCAAAATATATAAACAACTGGTATAATTATTGTCTTTACAAAATAGATTATTAATTTGACTATAAAAAATATGCCAAATTCAAAAAATGCCAATTGATACCGTCGCTTCTATTCCACCAGTGAAATACACATTTTGAAATTGATCACTATTTGATATGAAACATTTTAATGAGCACGGACATTCAATGATTAATTGATGTTAACCATAGCGATATCCCCCAAACATGTAAATCAACCAATTAGGCATTTTGCTGAGTGCTTATTCTAGTGAAACAAATGAATTTATAAAGATAACGAGTATCAATGCGAGATACAAATATGTATTTGTTGATTTTAAATATCTTCAAATGTTTTTTGTTAATCATTTTTTTTGCACGTGACAGAAGAAATGGTTTTGTCTTTAAGTTTACAGCAGTACTAGTTTATTCGTTAAGATTTTTGACATTTATCCTCATATTACATGTTGTATGCATGTTTGAGTGAATAAAAAATATGTTTCTGTTGTTGTTTTTGTTGTTGTTGTTGTTGTTGTAAGACGTCTTTCATTGTGTTTCCCACATTTCACTGTTTTAATTGTAGTGATTATACAGCAAAATGAGTGCAATTAGTTATAAGGTGTTGCCTTGTCAGTCAAACGAAGTCAGTAAAACAGAACTTATCGGATTTATTTTTTAATGATTGGTATTGTAGTATTGAGAATTCCAGTAAATGCACGAATTATAGATTATTTAAATATAATTTTTGTTTTGAAACATTTCTTGTAAAAAATACATCAACAATTTTTACAATATATGATATTTTTTTTTAACAAGAAAAAACAAATGTAAATTGGGAGTTGGAATAGCGTCGAACTTAACAGGCGTATCTGTACTCTGTGTCATAGATCCATTGGTGATGAATTTCATTATATCTGTGTCATAGATCCATTGGTGATGAATTTCATTATATTTTTAGTTTTTAAAAAACCTAACTATTTAAAGAAACATAATATACATTCTGTTGATCTACCTTTGAACACTAATGTTAACAGTCCATATTACAAACAACTTTATTTCTTTATTAAAGAAATTATATTAACCTTCAAATGAGCCAAAAATTGCATAAATTATTGTTGTGGAGAACTCAATTGAGGTATTTGATGTAATATCGACTCTCCTGCAATATTTAAGTTAGAAATTTATATAATCATGTTATATTGGCACTGTCTGATTCTGAAGCCTCATTTATTATGTTATTGTATTATTTCCCCATGTTGTCATGCTTGCATGATCTTCGTTGAATAAATAAATAGAAATTGAAATTGTGATATTTCAAACATTATTTCAATATAATTGGAATTACTTTTATATGACAATTATCTTTAACAAAATTTGCTATGCGTTTGCAATTAAATTTGCTTCATTCATTTTTTGCCGGAGTGCTGCCAAACTATAATTAACAAAAAGTGAACATAAAATAATTCCCTTGTCGGGAAGTGTACCTGAGTAATTGAACATTCATTTATGACAATTGTAAAAGTTATTACTCAATAAATATAGTGGTTAACAAGTCGTTATTGCTAGCGTTATTTTGTAAGTATTATAATATCTTGTGATGATGGTAATAAAGTTAAAATATCAAAGAAATTGTAAAGGAGTGGAGACGTGTACATTATTACTTTACTTTTTTTATTTAAGCATTACATTTACTTGGTTAACAGTGTTTTTTTCAGGTTTGATAAAAGATGGCATGCATTTATAAATGAGTAAATTTTAAATATCGTCATTTGGGAAAGACTGTAATATGGTTGTAAGTACTTTCCCATAAATGTGAATGATTGAATTAGAGACAATATATGTCTTGGACAGTTTGTTATCTTCTATTCTTATTGAAATGATAGAGGACCCCTATCTAAAATAACGATTGACTGATACGTTTAAAGCTCTAATTATGACATGAAAATATTTTCATGTATCAACTTAGGAAGCTGAATAAAGCGAAACATGTTTTGATACTTAATTTTGTGTTGCTTTTTGATCCAATTGTCCTAAGAAAATATTTTGAAATACAAGTTTTGCAGCGGAGTTCACACGAACACATTGAAAGCAATTTTCAAAATTATTAGCAAATATCATAGGGCTGTTACCTAACCAAGTAAAATAATAATATATTTAAAATGTATGTATATTTTAATTAAGAATCGCAATAATATTATCTTTATATTTAAAAATAAAATCTAACTCATAATATATATCAACCTTTTAAGTGACCATACCTTATGATAAATGAACTGAAAGGTTGTACAGTTAAAATAATACAGGACTTATAGCTGAACCTTGTAAAAGTCCGAAATACATATGTAATGGCGAGAGGAGTCTCAATTTTCCTTTCATGATCGGTCGTGTTTAACCTTATAGTAAAGAAAAATGTATTTTAACGTGAACATTTTTATCGTTATAGAATTATGGCTTATCATGATGAAATTAAAATGAGCTGTTTGATTAAAAGAAGATTGATAGTAAATAAGAAAATATACGTACATGTCTCTATTGTGTCCAGTAAATTTAATAAAGAAATAAATCAATATGAATTATTGAACGCATGTAAGATAAAATCATTTAAAATGCGTTGAAACAGAGTTAAAAGTATTGAAAATTTCACTCTTTTACAGAAATAATTCGATTTAATCCGATTTTACCACTTATATCAAATATTCCAGTGCATTTTACCCCAAAATATCGTTTAAACGTATCCGAGAGGAGCTACTAAAAGCATTGTGTACTGTAGTCGAACTTGTCTACTAATACTTGCTAGGTCAAAGGTCGGTTATAAAATAATTAACAAGATAAATAAAACATATTTATTGCTAATAGCGCATAAAACCAGACTACAATGACATTTGCAATTGACAATTGATTACAACATATGTTTGAGGCATGTCTTGGCTAAAATCAAACATCCATAAATTCAAATGTTTCCTTTTTCTGTCACGTTTTGAATAAACTTAGATTAAATTATAGCCTGCTGGCAGTGACTAAATCTTCCAGTGCGACAAGTGCAGACAACGATCTGTCGGCACCGTGCCGTCGGATTTTTGTCAGCAGTGTTCGTTCGCTATTCAGTCAAAACAGTTTTTGAAAATTTCCCTTAAATTTATTAATGGTTAAGTCCATATTGAAAAAAAATCGTTTCATATTTGTGGCTTGTTAAGGTTTAAAGAAACAACTTTAAATGTGTTTTATTTTGTTTGTTTGTTTTCAAGATTGGGTTTTACGTGACACCGACACAGTATAGGTCATATTGCGACGTTCCAGCTTTTCTGGTGGAGGAAGACCTCAGGTGCCTTTCCGTGCATTTTTTTAGCACGAACGGGCACCTGAGTAGAGCCACCGATGTTCCGTAAGCTAGCTGGATAGCTTCCTCACATGAAAGAGGTGGGGGGGGGGGCAAGTGGTTTGAAGTCAACTACCTTCACCACTAGGCCACGGACGCCCCTACATGTGTTTTATTGCTTTAATTAAAAGCATATTATGCCTCAGAAAGGAAAACATTACTTCCTTGCATAGGGCAAATAGGAGTTTTTTTACATTTAAATATTTATTTGAGAGTATGTTAGATGCTTGTAACATGAAGAAAGTAGCGATAAATGTGAAATAATTTGTCATAACTGTAGCAAAATGGTAAGCAAAGTAGTATTTTGACTCCCGAAACAAAATACTGAACCACTTTTACTGTACTAATTACAAAGAAAAAGAAATAGATGAAAAAGATGGTTAAGGTGATTGGCCAATGAGTATTTTTTTAAAAAATTATAAAAGTACACCAAAAATAAGAAGATTTTTAGAAATAAAATTAACGCATTTCTGAGGCATAATAGGTCTTTAAGGAAAACTAAGATATGTTAAAGATAAAATTGCTTATACAATTGAATGTGTGTGCGTTTCGTAAATATCTAAGGTTATAGTGACTTATTGTTGTCCATTTGTACTGTAGATGAACCATTCACAAAACATAAAAACTACATTAATGAAGCCTATTTTTTTCACTTATACCTGTTACATTTTATGTCAGTTTAACTAATTTCAGTTGTCAGACACAGTCTATTTCATGCACAGGAATATACAAGTGTTAGAATTATTCATTCAAAGGATGACAAAAAATATAAGTACGCTTTTCAGTCTTTTGAAAAATATTAATTTAAGAAAAACACAAACCTATAATTAACAATATTTCACGAATCACATAACAAACAGGTGTTCTTTACGTGGAATGTCTTAAAAGGGTGATTTAAGATTCATAACCAAGTAAATGATTCTTCTTGCGCAATAATCAGTCATTTTAGCACCTATTGTTTTTATATTTATACTCTCATGTATAAAATATATATATATATAAATATAGCATGTATAAAAGCAATGATAACTCTGTTTAAATATTTACTTGGTCAGTTTTGTATTTAAAGAAAATACCTTCAATGAAAAGGTACTGTCTACCTTGTTTGCTACCAATATTTAGCTAGACTGATTTACTACGTCAAACTTCATATAAAATGTTCAATGCATTCGTAAAGAAACATGGGGAAACCCAATGGAGGAACAGTTATTCCCCTTACTTTACGCAATGATGAATTATTCACTTCGAATGTCAGATTAAGGATTTAGATGTTCATATCCCTTTATTTATTGGCAATGCCCATCGTATCACCAAATGATGTCATCAAGGGGCGACAATTTGAATCAGGTCATAAATGAAAGTATCTGTATAGTACTTAGATTACGAAAAAACTTGACATATATTATAAAAAAAAAGATCTGTCAAGTGTTAATTTAATTAAAAAATACGACATACAAGTAAAATTCATTTTAATGGTTAGTTCAGTGTATATCATTTTCATCATTTGTATACTATCATCATCAAAAATGTGATTTAGTAGATTTTTATATCAATTTATTTTCAATACGCATTGAAATTATAAACAACTCAGTTTTAAATGTCCGATGGTTGTCCTTTATTTCCACACATTCACATTTGAAGCATGCCACCAAACCTTTGAATTATTAGGACACATGCCTGGCACACACACATAATCATCTGGGTCGAATATAGTATTATCGGGACAGCTCTGGATGTGGTGGGCACCATTTTGACAGGAAGTATACAATGCGCATGTGCCGATACATTTATATCTTTTGCCATTTACACATTGGTTACATCCTTTTGAAAGCATACATCCGTTTCCAATATGGCATGCTAAAAATGAAATATGAATAATTAATAATATCCTATTTTCCTGATAAGTAGTAATAATTATCTACTTAAATTAATTTAGTTAGAATCAAGTTAAAGAAAAAACTCTCTGATCCGTTCCTGGAACCAACCAGTACAAAGCAGCGAGTGATTTTTGCCAAACGGAAAATTGACTTGTCCAGTAATGTTATGTCTAAAATAATTTCTGAGAACAAAACAAAAGACTTGAGCATTGCAATTTATATTCTTCTTTTAAATTTACCATTTAATAACAGTACAAATTGCAATACGAGACACGAGCATTGATATTCTTGTATATACTTTTAGGCTAAAAAGCGTCAGAGAATCTTTTTATAGCATCGCATTTAGACAGTAAATTGTTCTATCAATATATTAATGTTACCTGTTGGATTTACATTGACAGGTCCATTCGATACAATTGGTTGTTTCGATACCTCTGGCTCTTCGATTTCATCAAAAGCAGCAGCACCTGGCCCTCGAGCAGCTTGTTGGGGTTGCATACCAAATGGCCACGATTCTTTAAAGTTACAATGGAACTGAATATATATACTGTCATCTTGCATTGTTGGACATATATCATTTTTGCCAAATTGCCAAAGGTGTGTCACAGCATCACCATAATTGGTGCCGTAAAGCTTTGGAAATGATGAGGTCACCCTAAATGCGCCCGAACACCTCTGGAATCCTTGTGCACCAGCAAGTTTACAGAAAGGTTGACATATTCTTCCGCAAGAATCATAGGCATTCAAGAATACCTGCGATGCTCCAAACTGGGGAGATTTGACAGCTACGTATGCAGTTGCAACAGATATTGCAAGTCTATGATCGACGACAGCGTATTCCTTGTATGTACCCATGTAGTTCATGCCCTGTGAGCTGATATAAACTTTCCCTGCTCCGCTTTCTTGAGCTTGGCAATGGGAATATGAAGCAGGCTTTCCTTTTGGCATAACATTTTGCATGGTCCTGAAAGCGGTTGGTGAGTATATATCTTCAGCCTCCACTTCTCCATTGACAATTGGATATGAATCGTAACTGTTAAAGGTCGGTGGTCTTTGATAAATGACTTTGACCGGTATGTAAACCCATTGCTTGATATCACTTCTACCGTTCATATTAAAAGTATTTTGATAGCCTTGTGCCATTGGTATTACAGGGCACATGTCTGCAGGCATTACAGGTGGTGATATATATGGAGCATCAGTCGAGTTCTGAACATTGCTTGGCATATTCTGGTTTGTTTGAGGTAACATTTGAAACTGAATGTTTGAATTGATGTTCAGATTCCCTTTCATGAATTGGCTACCTCTAGGATCTGGTAAATACTTGAATGTATTTAACTTCAGTTGGCGTTTAAAACGACGCTGTATGGAACGACGTTGTACTTGTGTAGGTTCACTTGGATCGTCTAATCCAGCGTTTTCATTTTCTTTAGTTAAAGCTTGTTGTCTTCGCATTTCCGCCAATAATCTTTGTTGCTGACTCACTCTCATCTGGTTTTGAATGGTAACCTGTGCTTGCTGTGCACGTGCAGCGTTCATCATGCTAAGTCTTGCCACGGCTTGCATTCGCTGTTCTTGTACAACTTGGTTCATTAGCTGTTGCCTGATTGCTGAAACACGTGGGGCGGCAGTCCTGGATTAAATACCGTGTACTTTATCAACAACATGCCGTAAAAAATAAAACGATGGACATAAATAAAACTTAAAGAAACAGCTCCATGTCAATTAAGAATTAACAAAGCCCATTAAAAGGTGTATTTTATTTAATGTCGGTGCACATTTCCCGTACTTAAAAGGTCATAACACGATTTAAATATGTCTTACAACGGTTTAAATGAAAGTTATGTCTACAAGGTCCATCAATAGATTATTATATGTATAGTTAAACCTGTAAAATGTCCATGTCATGGATAGCAAAATCTTAATAAATATAATGTTTGGATGGCTTAAATTTGGTTTTAAACCTTTAAAACTTACACCGGAGTATTGTTATCTAAAATGGAAAAAAAACAAATATAAAGTAATAGTATACCAATCTAATGATACACATCTTGACTGAAAACCGGCCACGACACATCTCAGGTATGGCGACCCACAATCCGGAAAATTCAATGAACATCCAGGTGACGGTTCATACTGGTATATCATACTTGTGAACCGGTCATTAAACCCATCAATATTTCGTAATCCTGCCAGTCCCATGGGATACATTGCTGTATGCATTGAGTTGTTTACAAAAACTGGATAGTCTGAGGTGGGATCTATACCAAATCTTCGTTGATTCTGTCTAAATAGTTCAAATATGTAATCCACGTATGAATGATGAAGCCAAAATATAGGATCATGCGCTGCAGTTTCTAGCGAACCCATTTGACCGTCAACCCATAAATGCACTTGATTATGCAAGAATTCTAAACTTGAATTTACGGCAGCGTTCGGCTCGGTTATTTGTACGAGTCTTATGCTAGACACAATCCGTGCCATATCATTAGCATGAAAGAGCGAGCCAGCTTGACCTATATTTCTTATGAGAGGCCCTGATAGTGTTCTCCAGCCGGCAAATGGTCCAGTGTTTACCATTCCGAATCCATTACCAAAGAAAGAGTCTGTAAACAATATTGACTGTGTCGGGTTGATCAAAGCTGAATCTAAAGTAGAATCCCAGTAAGGTATAGTGACTGAAGGGATTTTTGTCCGTAGGGCATTCTCAAACCTAAAAACAATATATATTTGAATGTCAAGTATTGAAAGGTAATTTAAAATGGGTCATGGCCTAGATGCGAACTTTCCAAGTTACTTATAATTATTTCGAACTATAATGTAAAGTTACGTATTATTAAAACTTTTTACAATACATGTTGTATATGTAAGTGTGTTAACAGAATAAATTGCAATAACTATCTGTTCATTAAGTCATACAAACTTAAGTCAGTGAAGCAATACCACGTGACCTTAACGTCATTTTCGACATTATTTCCAAGACAAATATTGCTCGATTCGAAAAAGAAAATAGCCGTTAGTATCTTATTTCTGACATGCATCAGTCTACCGAGAAAAATATAAGCTTGCCACAGAATATTGGATCTCCTTCAGTATATGAGCCGTTTTATCAAACACTTTGTATTACCATGAAAGTTGTTTGTGTAAGACCGGACTTCAGTTTATACGAAGTGTTTGATAAAAGGGCTCATATACTGAAGGAAATCCAATGTTCTGTGGCAAGCTTATAATTTTCCGCGTAGACTGGTGCATATCCCAAAGAAATTGGAACAGAAATAAAATACTAACGGACATTTTCTTTTTCGAATCGAGCAATATTTGTCATGGTCACATGGTATTGCTACACTGTTAGTATTCCTTCTGGTTTCAACATATTATAAACAAGAGCTGTGACAGGAGACAGCGAAGCTCGACTTATTAAATACTGGACGCAGTAAGGAAGACAAAACTATGAAAGAAAAATCAATAATGATATAAATATATTTCTTCTTATGACAATAAGTTATAGTTGTTAACATAAATTCAAATAAAGTTCAAAGGGGAATTATTCTGGAAAAAGTCACACTAGAGTTACGGACATTGTCACACAACTTGATAAGAAATATATATTTGAAGAAGATGCCTTAAAAAGTTAAGAAGTCATAATATTTTTTAAAGAACATTCTAAGTTCATAGGTAGATATAAATCTAAAAAATTTGCTTCAATAGTTATTAACCTTGTCACCTAAGATCTGGTTGATGATAAGAAATGTGTAGGTAGATACCTTTAAAACTAAAGAAGTTATAGTGAAAAATAACATTTTTATAGTAAAAAATCTAAGTTAATGGGGGAGATAATTCTTGGATTATTGGTGCAAGAGTTATGAACCTTGTCACATAAGATGTGGTTGATGATAAGAAACAAACATTTGAAGTTTAAAGTTGATACCTTAAAAAATGAAAAAGTAATAGTAAAAAAAAATATAGTTTAAGGAAAATTTTAGTTCAAGGGGAGATAAATCTAAAAATATTGGTGCAAGAGTTATAAACCTTATCACATTAGATGAATTTGATGATAAAAAACAGATATTTGAAGTTGAAGTTGATACCTTAAGAAATGAAAAAGTTATAGTGAAAAATATTTTACTGCACCAAAACTTTAATCTGAAATCTGGACTCGAACGCGGACGCCGACGGCTGGGCGAGTACGACAGCTCTCCATATACTTCGTATAGTCGAGCTAAAAATTAATTTATTAAAACCTTTTTTGAAACCATTTTAGCTCGTCTGTTCCGAAGAAAAAGTCGGGCTATTATGATCGAATGGGCATTATTCTGAAAGCAATATTTTTGGAGTAATGCCCCTTTTTACTTTAGAATTTTAAACAGACGAGCGTTTAACCT
This sequence comes from Ruditapes philippinarum, assembly GCF_026571515.1. NCBI lineage: Eukaryota > Metazoa > Mollusca > Bivalvia > Venerida > Veneridae > Ruditapes > Ruditapes philippinarum. The sequence continues at coordinate 278,465 of NW_026855204.1, forward strand.
ACATGCGGTGCTCTGTTATGAAATTAGCAGCCCCATTAATTTTTGTTATATTTTCAAAGATAGAAAAGAAAACTAGGAAAAATCAATAATGACAAGACGTAAACAATATTTTAAATCTTAGACACTTACATTAGAAGATATACTCTATGGAAACCAAGGAAATTAGGACCACCGTGTGCTGAATGAGTCATCATTCCCTGGTGAATAGCAGAGAGGGCGTCGTACATAGAGGGAGCCACCGACTGAAAGACAAACAGAAGTCATCTTAGATCATTATTTCGTAGTTTAAAATAAAAAAACAAGTATTTGTTGTTACTGTTAAGAAATATTACACAATATGGAATATCTCAGCAAATTTCTGTTGTGACAATTGAGATATAGTTGCTATCCCTCGGTTAATAAGTATGATCATACTGGCAAAAAATGCACACTTTTACTAAAACACTGACTAGCAGCTTCACTCATTATCCACAAAATGAAATAACTCTTTGTATACGCATAAAATAAAGGTTAAAATATTGATATGAAAATTTGTTGCTTCTTTCATCGTACCGTATCAGCCTTGAGTAACTGTATAGCTGTATGAAAGTTTGCGCGTTCCATATCGGTAAGACGCCGGTATTCTTTTCTGATTCTGAGATTTGGGGAAACCGCTTGGCGTACATGTCTGCGAGATGGTGGCTTTGGGAGAAGACTTTGTACCCAATTATATGCCTGTAAATAACATGAGATTAAAATATCATATCAGTTAAGTTTGAACAAATGTTGCTAGCATGTACAGGTCATCTATTAGTTTAATATGGTTATAAAGTTTCTTATATTGATAGCTTGGTGTGACAATGAAATGGTAGTACATAATTTTTAGTTTAAACTTTATGTATTCAATAAATTGTACATAAAATGACATTTTACAAACATTGCACAACAATGTAATTCAGACTGGATTGGAAAATAAGTAAAACAATACTTATATCAATTCCTCTCCAGTAAAAGTACTTTTCAATAAGATACAAAAGATACAAAAGATACAATAAAGATACAAAAATGTTGCGGTTAGAGGTAAGCTCTGAATATACAGACTAATTGATTGTTGAATTACTATGAGTGTGGATAAACTTGGTCTTTCCGTACGATCATATTTCTTTACATGTTGATCTTTAGTATTAAACTTCGATAAATTCAATCATATCTTTCCTTTCTTCCTTTTTTCTAGCATTTCACCATAATTTAATGTTTTTAAGAACATTAAGTTCGAAACGGTAGGCAAATATCAACTGAAGTTAAACGTTTTATTTTCTATACCAAGTTTATTTACTCTTTTGCATTTTTAAAGCTAGTTAAAAGATATCAACCGTCTTTAAAATACGTTCAATTAAGAAATAATTTGGGTTCTGGGTGCCATTTGTACATAGTTAAGAGACCCCGGACACTTCTACAAGTTGGAAGAAGTTATACTTAATAAATGGTATTATATCGACACACACTTTTGAAATTGAAAATAAAATATATTAAGGCATTAACTATGAATTCTATAAATATCACATGTTTATTCCTTTCACCTGAGTAACTATTAGAAGCAGCACAAATGAACACGTGAACTAGATGTGTGTAACATGTTTTTTTTCATGTTACAGACTATGTCCGAATGTTTCGTCAAAGAAAGTGTGAAATATTTTTATCATGACACATTAAGTTAACAAGCATAACCTGACATGATTTCGTTGTTAAAATTTTAAAGAACAGTTACTTTTGGAAAGGTTCTGAAAATGTTTTGTTTTAAAAACGTGTAAAATACAGTGTCGTGAAATAAAAGAACAACCTTAGTCATATTAAAGGAACTCCACTGAGGTCCAAAATTCTAAAACCATAAAATTTGAATTTCCTATTTAGATCAGTTTGGACACTTTAAACAAAAATATATTGAAATGATCGTTAAGAAAAATACTCAGAAATAAATTGAAAATCGTATTTTGTGCTTTTTTGCCCGATTTGAATAAAAAACATTGCAACATTTTTCAATTTTGGGCCATTTTTCACAATTAGAATTATTATTAATATTTTGGGGCTACGAAGTGAGCATCTGATCTGATATATTGCACACAAGTTATTGGTCTTGAACTACATCAAATGGAACATTAATCTCAAAATTATTTCCAGTTCTTTCATGTAAAAAAAACAAAAACTCAGTGGAGTCCCTATAAAGCACTGCCCGTCTTCTTTAATAGTAGTGGCATTCTTTATTAACATTTCTATGCATTTAATACTTTGCAAATATTTGTGTTTCATTGAATTTAGAAAAATTTGTAACAAGCTATATAAAACATTTCTACATGTTAGTAATCATAGAGTAGCTTCGGCTAGCTCTGAACTGTAGAGGTATACCTATCCTTGTAGCATCTTGGTGTGCAAATGCCTTATATGGACACCCCTTCTAAACGCTGGCTTTTTCACATTTTGTGATCTGATTAAATGAGAGCCCTCGACACTTCCGCCAAAGGGGAGGTAAGCACAATGATACAAGCAAGATTATGCGGGTCAACATGAACTTGATGGTTGAGAAATTTCTCAAGATATGTCTCCTCGTGTAAGAAAACACACAAGTTAATATTTTGAAAAAGTTATAGCAACGTCATTTTGGGGTATTTCATGATGAGAAAAACATTCTACGTGGCAAAGCATTCTTCGATTTTTGAAAAAAAAAAAGAAAAAGACAGGCATATTCTTAAAAAAAAGGATATTTTTAAAAACTGCGTTTACATTTTTCAGCGCTATTTTGGTCGAGGGCTCTATAACGAACGTGTCGAGGGCTGTCATTAAATGCGAGTCACCGTTTAGCAGGGGTGATGGAAGAAAATTGAACAATAAATCACTTTCAACTGTTTCACAATTTTTACTTCTAATGCACATTCAATTTGTCTTGTCAAAAGTAACTGCAGTTCAATAAGGTAGAAACAAGTACCCACATAATTATTTCATTTTTTACGAATAATTTTTCTGAGTTGTTTAAAATACAATATTATTCAACTCGGAGTATGTTCATTATTATTTTTATTATTTATTTATCATTATTAGTATTTTTATTTTTTGGAGGTGTGTGGGGGTCAATCGAGATTAATATAATGACATCAATACCTCTCTGGTTATATTGAAGCCGGGAAGTCCTTGTTCTCTTGAAGCTTGCCACATGTATTGTCCAAAACAGAACGAGGCAATGGACTCTCCGACGGTGTCAACTACGTTTGTCTTCTGTGAATAGCGAGAGAAACAATCGAGCAGACCACCGGGTAGTGGAATATGTTCTATCATACCATTGCAGGTCCAACATAAAGCCAGCAGTGATAATATGACCAGTTTCATCTGTAAGAATCGTATGGTTTTGATAAATATATATATTCCCCATTTTTGTAAAAGGTTCTTATTCTCTCTTTTGTAAATGGTTCTTAAAAATTCATAAAGTCGTCATTTTTGTGAAAGGTTGCTATAAATTCACATATTCCTCATTATTTGTAATCCATATACTCTTCATTGTTGTAAAAAGTTTTATAAATTCATATATTCCTCAATATTGAAAAAAGGTTCTTATAAATTCATAAATTCCTCATTTTTGTAGAATTTATCCTACTTATCATTGTGTCATTATTTACGTGCTCCTTGGGATTTAAAAATTTCATATAACCATTTACCTACGCACAAGAAACAAGAGTAACTTTCAATCAGTTTCATTTTCAAAACACCTTTAAAATTTACTGCAAAGTTTTATTAACAACTGTAGTAACCAATATTTATATATAACTTGCTTTTAAATCAAATTACAATTTAACACAAATAACGTTTTACTAATGAAAACTATTCAACAACATTCATGGATGTATCTAAAATATTTACCGTGACTTATAGAAGAGTGGCTATCCAACACCGACGTAGTTCCAAAGGACCTTACTATGCCACTGTGTCCGCCATTTTGTTTTCATAGAACACACAAATCGTCACGTCACTCGCTAAATCCAGATGGCGCCCATCAGTTGTTGCTGAAGATGTTATTGTGGTGTCATATTTCTCACATTTAAAAGTATGAGTAGGTTCACAAGATTAAGGTTACCAAATTTCTTTATAGGAATATATAGATAATACATTTGTTTATTCAATAAAAGCAAGATTTTTATTTTTTATCGCGACAAAATAAGTTTTTTGTTACCATTTAGAAAGCATGTCCCATAAGGACAATGTGTGCCAATGAGACAATCATAAAGCAAGATTTATAAGGTAAAGTTTAAAATGTTGGCTAAACCAATTAAATTGTATCTTTTACTATGTAGAAATTAAAGTAAAATAATTCAAAAATATATTCATTGTATAAGAAAATAAATATTTTCAAATGCAGAACAAGAAATGAATCGGAATGATTCTCTTACAGTATCCATGAATTATCTTATTTAGGAATCAAATCTAAATGAATCTTTCCATAAAAGTGATTTTTTAAACGTAGTTGAAAATGAGGCACACACTAAACCATACTATATGAACGTAACTTTAACTTTTTTGGTCATTTTCAGTTTGTCGTACCTTCATTTTTGCTGTAAGAATCAAAAGCCATAGTCATTAAAAGTATGTTAACATGGTGTGAACAGGTCTTAGACACGGTGAAGAGTACCATAAAAACCCCTTTAGATTCATTGAAAATAAGACTTGATGATGACAAAAATAATAAACTTTACACCTGAATAAAAGAAGATTATGTATTATTATATATTTTCATGTTGGTTCAAAGCCGCACATTATTTTAACATTTAATTTTAACATTAGGAAGTGTTGGTTGTATAAAATACACGAAATAATTTAGAAACTATGTCGGCTAAATTAAGTTCAGCATTTCTAGCTCGGCTTTGTTTCTATATAATATACTCTCGCCATTTCGCATTTGGTTTGTTCTATGTTCTTTTGTGTTTTTTGAATTCTTTCAATAATATTTCATTGGCATATGGTGTGCAGCTGTCGCCATATAGTTTTCAATAACGATGACTAATAGATTAAACTTGTAACCTGTGGCAATGCAACAATATAAGCCGGCACACCCGTGCCGTTTTATTAGTGTCTACACTATTTGCTATTCAGTCAGTATATACATGTATTTTCAAATTTTCCTGAAAATTATAATGTTTTTTTTCTGTACTGAATGATGAACAATTCCATTTAAGATATGTTTAAGTTAAATATTTTATATTGCTTAAAACGGAAAAAGAAGAGAAAAAAAAAAGAAAAGAAAAACGTTCCAAGGTCTGTATTCGACAACATTTAAAATTTGGTTTTGAAGTTAAAAATTTTCAATAAATAAAATTCGCTTAAAATATAATTGACTAAACTTTGTACTATTTGCACATATAGCTAAGAATAGGGAAACTATACTAAAAAAAGGAACATATTGCGAAAAAATAAAACCGTTAAAGCAGCATGCCTCCAGATTCATGCTAATTTTCACAAGCAATTTGAATTATAAAAAAAAATTGTCAAGTGAACAAAAAGGTACTTAACACATTACAAACGGCATTTTCAATGCATGTAAATAACAAATAAAAAATATATATAAAAATTGTCAAAATATGCAAAACAGCCCTTACAACGTTAATCACGAAGTATAGAAAACGCTGAAAATAACTGCAAACTCATTCATTAATCGCACGTTACATGTAAATTATTACTTGAATCCCCTTACTTTTCTTAAGAATTGTTATCTTTTTCTCAAATTTGATTTTCTTGAAAATATTTCTTTAAATATTTTGGGCTCATCAGGGGGCATTCAGCTTTAATATGCACTATTTATTTACTATTATTTGGGGCTAAATGTTACTTTAATAAGATATGCCAGTCTTTAAATTAGTAACTTAAGCATAGTGGTGAATTACATTCAATTCAGCTTGTCGGATCAATTGTAGTAGATAGCGTCTGAAAAAGAGAAATAAATTACATATTTGTGTTGGGTTTCCTTCTGGTAAGATGACGGACAAAAATTTAACTATGGCTCCTTCGTTCATTTACCAACTTAAAACATTTATCCTATGTACATGATTTAAAACAAATTAATAACAAACATAATTTAGAAGTAAGATACATGTATCATTTTGTACCACAAAATGAGTTTGATTTACGCTTGTCAAAATAAATATGTAGGTCGGATATTGCTCATAACTTAAAACTGTAGAAAACTTGGAGTGAGCTTCATCAATCTAAGTCACGGGCGACCGATGTAAATAACCCTGTCCTACCCCTAGCTGTCATCGATGATCGATCCCCTTATGAGACGCACCCGAGGGTCTTATGAACTTTACTGTTTTCTGCATATATTATATGCTATAATAACATCTTAATTGAATTGCTTCTGACAGGTATCTGGTAGGGCCTTATTGATTTGTTTTTTCATTTTTAACATTCCTAGATGCGTAATCCTGTATTAGGGTCGGGTCTAATCGCCTGTTGCATATTTGAAATTTTACTACCGTCCGAGCAACTTCATTCACATTCGTTGAGAAAAAGTGTTTTCGAGAAAAGGACTTTTATTTTCTTCTAGTTTCGGAAATTTATCTTAAAATAAATGTAAGTTTAACTTTAATATAATATTTAACATTTGATACAATTACTTACTTTGAAATTTCAATTGTTTCGAATTCGTATATATCTCACAAAAAGTAATATCATTTTCTAGTTGAAGACTGACAAAATATATATATGTACATGAATTCATACAAATAAAGATTTTACATATAATTTTAAATCTATTTACAGAATTAAAGAAGATATCAGATGGGGATGCGAGACTTTGGGGCTGCGGGCCGATTTGGCCAATGTTTTCTTATAGTTGTAAACATTTGGTTTGCTGTAAGTACAAATCCTTTTAAATTAGTTGAAAGTGGATTGGTCTACAATTGTCACAATTTTTATATAGTTTTTTTTTCTTTTAATATTGGCAAGAAAAACAGTATCTTTAAATGTATCATTTTGATATTCTTATAAATTGTATCTTGTAAAAATGTTGATAAATTCGGTGCGAGGTGGCGTGGACGGTAACTTGCACTTTCCAGTACCGTTCATGACCAGGCCCAATCAAACCGAGTCTGCAACATTTTCAATGTTGTCGTTTTGGGCGTTCTTTAGTGATTCCGTTTTCTCTATTTTAAGTGATTTAGAAGAAGAAAAGTATATGATTTTCTAGAACATAATCTTCTAAATAAATATATGTAGTAATGGATTATATATCTCAAACATGCTAACAGCATTCATTAGTGTTATCAATATAATATCTTTTTTGTATTACATACCTTCCATTTATAGACCAATTCACTTTAATTAAAACTCTGTCGATCTGTGTTATATTGGCCAGATTTGTAATTAAAGAATTATTTGTAATATACTAGTACATTGCAGTTCTTATCTTATAGTGTGATATTGAACAGAACAGAACAGATATTTGTTAACACACTAATACATACATGTATGAACATTGTCTTGTTAACATTGTCACATGACAGGTGAAAAACATATCAGTTAACATCATTAATTTTTATAAAAATGTAAAAAAAAGAGGACAACTTTTTGTATAGGTTTACAAATACATGTGAATACTGGAAAGAGCTAATGATTGTGTCTTTTATGTTAAACATTCTAGTATATATTTTGATAACTTGATAAAACAATTTCACCATACGATGAAAGGAGATCAGAGATAGTTTTACATAGTAATACTTTTACAGTAATATGATGATCCGGAAGATATCTAGAGGCGCCGTTATGACGCTGAAACCTTTATTTTAGAAGCTTTTGAAAACTTTTACTTACATTTACAAATCAAATATTTTGGTTCAGATGTATGTCCCATTGTGCAATTTTTATAGAAAATGATTTCATTATTTAATAAGTTTTGAATAATGTGGGATATAAATTGAAGTCGAAAGCATGAATAAGATACGCTCAATAAGAAAAATGTTCATGTGCGTAATTCACACGTTGTACTTTAAATTGACTCATTATAATAGTTGTTATTGTATTTTGGTGATGTTGGTTTTCCTTATATTGTTTAGAAGGCTACATTTGAAATGAAAGCAGCATACCTGCAGATTCAGACTTATCTTAATCAAAATTTTGATTTTTTTTTAAAAAGTAAACTATTAAGAAGTGTACAAAGAGAGTAATTTACACATTGCAAACGGCACTTGCAAACCACGTACATTACCAAAAAGTGGTCTAAAATATACAAAAATAGCCCTTACAGCGTTAGTCATGCAGTAGAAATATGGCAACAGATGCTGCAAATTCAGTCATTCATAATAATCGCACATAACATGTAAATCATTACTCGAGTCTTTTTTCTTAAATTCTTAGTACATTTCTCTAATGTTTGATTTTCTCGAATCATTTTGGCTCATCTGGAGCCTTTTGACATGACACATGTTTTGTATGATGCTATATTTTCATGTGTTACCTTCTTTAAATAATAATATCATTTCAAATTAAAATATTTATGGCTAATCCTTCTTATTCTGTAATACAAAACTTATATCATGACAAATGAATTGTCCACATGCATCTCTATAGTTAAGAAGACACTAATTGAAGTATTTTGTTTATACCATTTGGAGTTTTAAATGTATCATTTTCCCTTTTGCTCAGAATCTTAAATATATATTCATACTTTAGTTTGAGTTTTCATTCGTTTAATCCCCTGATTCATTTTGTGTGTACAAACTGTCCTTTCCCTAGATATGTTTTGAATATGCATGTACCAATTTCTTTTTCACTCTGATTGATTATATATATACCAATTTCCCTTTTCCCTAGATTCATTTTGAATATACAAATCGCTGTTCTTCCTAAGATATATTTTATTTATACAAAAAGGCCTTTCCCTAGATTCATTTGTAAACACAAATCGCTGTTTTTCCTAAGATTTTTTTTATTTATTCAATATTGCCTTTTTCCTAGATTCATTTTTGAATATAGCAATTGCTGTTTTTCTAATATGCATTTATTTTATACAAACTGTCCTTTTTTCCTAGATTCATTTTGAATGCAGAAATTGTTTTGTTTTTTTTCCTTCAGATTTTAGGTATAGGGATGATCGTGCTAGGTGTGGTCGTGCGTTCAAACCGCGGAGTTGCCGACAACAGAATTATACAGATGCTCCGACAGGGAACCTTAGGTGGTCTTAACCTCGGTGATATTATCGTGGCATTGTCGGCAATCATAATCGTCGTCGGTGTATTTACCCTATTGGTGTCGGCCGACGGTGGTTTTGGTGCCTGCTTTAGAAAGAAAGGACTTCTAGTTGTGGTATTTAACTTTGTTTAGAAGATCTTTAAGCAAATGTTAAATCAATCGATCTGTAAGGCAATAATGTTAAATTCATCCATGACCGATTTAGGCATTCTTAAAATGTGGTCAGAAAAAAAAAATAAAAAGAAAAGTATTTTATTTTAAGAAACAAGTCGATGTTTTCATTTGTAAACAAAAATGAAATTAAAGTTGCACAGTGGAATCCTGTAGATGCGCAGCAATTATACATTAGTACAGTAACGAGTTAGGTCCTATTTAAAAGTAATAGCTACTGCACTTAGATGACGATATATAAATGATATTTTATAAAAAAAAAATATATACATTCACCATGAATAAGCAGTTTACGAATATGGTCTTCCAACGGTCTATATAGCATAAGGACCATTTTATTACAGCAATATATTAGTATTTCTCATCATTTTGAATTTTAATCCTCATAAATGTGGACATCTTTATAATGCAGAAAAGGATGATATCCACCTTATATCTGTTATCCATCTGACTTGTTTATTGAAGGCCGATTTTTCCTTCAACTTGACTGCTCCTGACTAACTATTTTCTAACTAGGGATCGTCCTTGGTAGTGCATTCAGCATTGGACTGAAAATGAGTCACGTGGTCCAACTTTTATTATCTTTTGAAGTACTGAAAGCAGCACGCCTCCAGATTCATGCTCATTTTGATGAAAATTTGGAAAATGAATTTTAAAAGTAAATTCTTTTGAAGTGCACAACAAAATACATATTCTAATCGGCACTTAAATTCTACCACCCAAATTACCTAAAAGAGGTGAAAGTAAGTAAAAGTTAGTCACGCAGAGAAATATGATGATAAATACTGCAAAACCAGTCTTAGATCCAAAGTAACATGCGAATTATTAACATATTTACTTTCCTTAAAATCTTATTACTTTTTTTTCTCAAGATTGAATTTCTTAAAATATTTGGGCTTATCTGGAGGCGTACAGCTTTAAAATCTAATAAAAGAACATAATATATTTTCAGTATGTCATTGTCCTGGTACTGATTCTGATCATCGAGTTGGCCGCTTTCATTCTCTGGTGTAAATTTTACTTTGGGGTAAGTGTTGTTTAAAATGAAATATACTAAACACCATTTATCAAATTGTCAAATTAAAAACATGTTTAAAAGAGAACATTCAATATATATTTAGAATAGCATATAAAACCATATAACAGATATAAAATATGCTATACGAAAAACGATACTACGATACAACTGTATGTGATGTTGTGTGATGCAATACACTGTGATGTGGTACAATAAGATATGTCGTGGTGCTAAACATGTGATGTGGTGCTATGTAATGCGGAGAAGTAAAATGGGATGCGGTGTAATGAAATGTGATGTGGTGTAATGCATTGCAATGGGATGAGGTGTAATAAAATGTGAAGTGAAACAATAAATGTGATTTACGGTCATGAATATGAGAAAAATTCAGCCATGTGCGGACTCATGTGACACGAGTTTTTATAACTTACATTGTAAAACTCGCAAGACTTTAGATGTCTGATATAAGTCTGTGTCACACATACCATTAAGGCGTGTACAGATTCTACGCATTGACTTTTCTTACTTCTTAAAACAAATTTCATCATTTTTACATTTCGAATACTTCGATTAATGAATATATCATTTAGATTATGTACATGGCAGGTTTTCTATATTTTATTGCCCTTTGGCTATATGTAATTAATTATCATTTAAGTTAATTACTAGACAAACTGTAATCGATGGTTAAAGTGTACGTGCCAGATATACTGAAGTCACCTAGTGACATGATATAAAATATGTCCGTTTAATATGTTAAATTCACGTAATACACATTAAAAAAAGCATCGAACAAATCATATCAGATGGGAGTACGTGTACATTGAAAAATTCATTGATTAGTCATTGCAAAAATATGACATTTTCATAAGTTGTGATTAATATTTTAGATAATATTTCAAACCATGCATAAGCCCCATTTACATTTTTGGTAGAAAAAATATATTTCGTCTGTTAATTAAATTATAAAAATTATGTTTTATTTGAATACAATCCTATTTGAACAGCAACATTGTTTTCCTGTTTTTATTCAGTGATATAAATTTGTAAGAATTTCGCCGATCTTATATCTTTAGGAATGTATAACTCTTTTAAGAAGCCTTTTCTTTGATACTTGCAACAATTTTGGAAAAATGTGTATACCATGGGCATGAAATTTCGTGGTTGTTTCGTGGTTGTGTCAGACAGACTTTTGTGGTTTCAAGAAAGTAAATTGCAAATAACATGATGAAATAACTGTGCAGCAGACAAAATAAAATTTCATTGGATCTTACATGCATAGATTGACCTATCAACAAACCCTACGGAAATTAGCGTCTCACGAATAATGATTTATCAGTAATATAACAAGCCTGCAACATTTTCAATTTCGTCGTTTTGTGCGTTCTTCAGGGAATCTTTATTTCTCTCTATTTAAACAATTATCAACCGTTTCAATAATTTCAGACGAATAATTGGTTAAAGGAACAGTTTAACAACTTACTTCGGTTCTATAATGGTGTCCAGGGAGCTACCGATGTCTACTCGAATGGCTGGAATACCATGTTTATACTGGTAAATATAACATTATATATTATATACCTGTTCCTCACAAGGTTATTTTGATAAGCGAGTGTTTCTCACCCTCCATTTTATGTTAACTTCTTAAACTGACATAATGTTCTTTTTTCATTGAGCTGAGCTGAATTGGCTATAATAATATATTTCAAAAGATTGAGTGTTTAAAATTGATTGACTGTTATAATGTTGATTGACCAACAGTTGATATTGGAAAATATTTAGGATAAAATATAAATTTGCCTACATTATAAAGACTGCTCCACTCCTTTTTTTATAAATTGAACATCGACGGATATTGTCAGAAATTTCTCTGGGTCATTTGAATATGGTTTATCGTTAATGCGAAGTAAATTATAAAATTGAAAGAAATTATGGTAAAATGTAAACTTATTTTGACTTTCGTCTGTACCCCTGGGTGAGCATAATGTCACTTTGATTAATACCAAATATGATGCCTAGATACTACTAAGGTGTGTTCTTTTTTAAGCGTTATAAGAATTTAAATGTGTAGTTGAATTATTTGGACATGACCATGTTTCGTCTGTTACAGTTGGACTGCTGTGGTTCATCGCCTATCTCGACGTTCCGAAATGACTTTGTGGCGCTACAGACATATTGGTGGTCGAACCCGACCCGTCTGCAAGATCAGATCCCGTACTCGTGCTGCAAGGAAGCGACCATTCAAAACTACAGGTTCGGTAGAAACCCTTTGTGCACACAGGCCGGGCAACAACAGCTATATAGACCAAGGGTAAAGTTTACATACGTGAAATGCACAGTCACTAAATAATCAACTTGAAAGAATCTAAATAATTATGTATGCCGTTGACCCGTATTTTCGGGGATTTAACGTTTTTATTTTAATTAAGCTATATTTCAAGAGCATTATTATGAATATTTATCACCATTCTATGTGGTTTACCTCTTTTAAACGCATTCTAGCGGTAGTATTAAATAGAAACAAGTGTCGGTAAAAATTTGACTGCTTTTCGGATAGGCAAATCAATTGCATAAGCTGTCATTCGCGACCGGAAATGACGCCACGAAAATATGAGAACCCCCGGAAATATAAGAACTAGTAGAAATTATGTTCAGGACCTCATAGAAAAAAACTTGGCCATATTCCGTTGACAACAGACATTCTTATTTAATGAACATAATCATACCAAATGAGTTAATGATTCTTATAACAACAAATAAATGTTGAGCTTTGATAAGTTGTATCTTGTGATGCCACATATATTATTGTAGTTGTTATTTTTATATTTAAGGGGTGTTACAATGCCTTCCGTGAGCTGTTCAGCAACTTCTCCGCCGGTGCTATTGCCCTCTCTGTGCTACTTATTGTAACTGAGGTGAGCTTTTATAACAATTATTAATCTCTTTTAAGTCAACAACTTAAATTACCTAAAAGTAATATTTATCTTGTATAGGTTCAAATTATGTTAATTTTCAAGATGTTATATTTATTATATCTATTCGACAGACTGAGGAATACGGACAAAAATGTATTCAGAAGGAAGTAAAATAAGGGAACCTGTTAACATAGCTATTTTTATTACTATAACTATTTTTTTCGCTTCAGATTTTAGCTATAATTGCTGCTATTTTGATGATCCGTGCCATCAACAAAGAGAAACGTGGCTCATTGGATACTACTAACAGTAACGTATACAGGAAAGGCGTTCATGAAATACCTCTTCCGGATTCCAAGCCGCGCTGATATTGATGTCATAATGCCATGCTGACTATAATAAACACGATAATACCATTCATTTATTCCATGATGCTATTAAGATAGCAATATAATGCCAATAACCATACATATTATGAAAAGATAATCACATTTTAGTAAAGTTACATGATAAAATAAGACGATGACCGTATCATCTATATACAAATCATTTTGACCGCTTTAAAGTTTAATTTACGTATATAAACTACGATAGTCTGGTATAATTATTCGTGAAGTAAAAGACAGATTGTGATACAAAAGTATATTAATTACAGTGAAATTCTAATATCCTAAATAAAAAACAAAAAAAATTATATAATGGGAAAAAATGTTTGAAAAAAAATTAGCTAGGTGCAAAAAAAATGCAAAATATCTTTAGTTGTTTTTTTTTCCTCCACAAAACGTGCTCAATATGAGGTTTGATATAACTGTATATAACTCCACATGACTTTCAATGTCAATTAAATGCATAATGTCATTGTAGATATATCATACATTGTATTTGTTTCTTTTTAGTTAGATTATTTTTTCTATACGAGACTGATGACGTAGATTGCATAGAAATATGCTATTTTAAGAGACAATAGGTGACAAACTGAAATTCTAAACAAGTTGTTTAAAATTCAAAGTTTCAGTTTCGCATTAACCCTAAACCAGCTGAATTTGTGAAATGGACTCTTCCGGCTTCCCTATTCTAGAACTGTCCATTATCAATTTTAGCGAAATCAAGATGAAAATCTGAAGTTGGACAACAGTCAGCGTAGTCAGACTGTACGGACGTGCAAGCTGGACTTGTTCTATTACTGTGGCAAAGGCCTATCATTTCCGGTTCCAACAGGTTAAGGCTTAAATGATAGATGATCATGCATGGAAATATAGAAGTCGTCTTCTAGAATTTGTTTAATATTACGGGTTTTTATTAACACTAATAATAATTCACCAAGACACATTTACTTATACATGTTTTTATTAACACATTCACTATGTAACGAAACAATAAAAATCAATGTATATTTGCACATTTGCATTTGATAGAATAAAGATTAAATGTAGTTTATGTTGTTGTTTCCAATGATATACGAGTCATATATACAAGTGTGAAACTTTTACGTCACTTGGATTACTTATTTTATAATAGTCAGAAATTGAGATATCATAACAGAAAATTTGAGAATCCTTCAATATTTTCTTCTCTTCTTCCAACTCGATAAACTTATTCCACGTTATCAAAAAATATGCAAATGTGCTTTACTCCCACCAAAAACTAACTGAAAAACTGATGGAAATCGATTTCACAAAATGCCAGAACTTTGGTGGTATGTACAACATTTCTCCACTTTTCAAAACACATTCCACATAACTTGCATCTCTGAACTTCGGAAATTTCTCAAAGTTTGGATTCTCGACATCTATTTGACTTGTATTTTTCAGTAAAGTTGTATCATGTGGGTATAAGTTATCTGTTTCAGACTGCGGATAAATTCGTATATATTTTTCTCCCATCACTTGAGCTAGAAAATTGTGCTTCGGGTCATAATGTACAGGTGAAACTGTCCCTTTAGGTCCAAACCAAGCGTTTATATCAACGTCCTCGCTGTTACCGAGGTAACAGTAATCCGGTGTAATAATATCATTCTGTAATTCAGGTATCTGATTAAACAGCTGATGTTGTGCTAAATATCCTATATCAGTTTCTCTTGTCTTCATTTCGATGTATGTTTCAATAAATTCTCGAACAGTCATTAATTTCTGTGACCATGAATCGTCCGTGTATTTGGACCCTAATTCTATAGGAACTGTCCGACATCCTGCAATTTTCTTAATGTAATCTAAAGTCCATTTTCTGTTATCAAGAGCTGGCCAACCTTCCATAACATCAGTAATGATCACTGGAGTTTCCGTCAAGTAAAAGTCTCGTCTAAATGTCTCTATTGACGGACACGAAATTCTCTTCATACACTTTTCATCAGACATTGATTCAACAAGATCATCCTTAACAAGTTTTTGACGTTTAACAGTCTCATTAATTTCATGTTCAGAGTCTGAAACATGTTTCTTTTCCTCAGTCTTCTTATGATCACTGACACATTCTAAACTTTTCTGAAAGTCCCTATTAAGATGTGTGCATAACCTAGCAAGTATGTTATCTAAAAAGGGAGCTCCCATTAATAATCCCATGTCACAAGACTTCATGATATTGTCAAAATTAAATCTATCGTCATCATTTCTTAGGAGAACATATTCACTCAAAGCTTTTACAACTGAAACAAGTGTGTATGAATATCTCCAACTTATATTGACATCTTTCCAATGTCCTTGATTGAGTTGCTCCCATATAAAATCTAACAATATTTTACATATGCTGATAGTTTCCTGGAACTTTTCCGATGAAAAATCACTGAGGGCAGATAATATTTTTGCATCTACTGCTGCACTTAACACTGTATTATCAACCAATTCTTTGTACAGGGATGTGAAATCTAAAGCGTAGAAAGCTGCCAGGTCAGCGCACATTTTGCGTTCTCTCTGCATGCTTTGAAATGGAAAAAAAGATTATCAGTGAGCACTTGTATTACTGAATAATGACGCTCGCAACAGTTTTCAGATAGACATTTAGACAGAATAAAATTTCTTTCATATATGTTATTTAAACCAAAGGTCGTTTTAGAATATGGCAACAGATTCATTTTAAGGGGAAAAAATGAAGTTGCCGATCTGGTTTTTTGAATAGTCTCAATATTTCGACTGCAAGACCGACCGATTTCATAATCTGATTTTTCATAGATGTCTGTCTTTACGAAGGGCGACCATCATCTATATAATTAAAAGCCCTAAAGCGCACAATTTGTTGGGCTAGTTTTTGAATAATCTGCCATTGGAACTGATGCCATTGAAATTAATTCGTAATTTACTTGTTCCAAGGGCAGATAATTCATTTTCATCCGGCCTAATTAATAATTATCACTGAGTGTACGTTTACAAAATTTAATGCTCCTAATTAAAATCACTCAGAATATCATCATCGGATATGATGTCAGAATATCAGTGGTTCGTTCATCACTTTAATCACAGGAACTTGAAATTCTATCAATATCAATGATAATATCCAAAATATACCCCCTATACAGTATGTGTTTATTTATACTGCATAGGGGGTATATTTTGGATATTATCATTAATATTGATAGAATTTCAAGTTTTTGTGCTTTAACCATCAAAGCAATTATGATAAGCAAAGTTCATTCTTTAATCACAGCAAGTAGTAAAATCGCACAGAACAACAACCTTTCATATTAAGTTAGTCTCAATATTTCCACTGCAAGACCGACCGACTTTACAAACTGATATTACACAGGCGAAGGGCAACCATCATCTATATAATAAAAAGCCCATTAAGCGCACAATTTGCTGGGCTACCTTTCAAATAAAAAAAATTGCAACATAACATAATCGAACTGATTGTTATATGTACTAGTATGCAAAATTGTCGTACCTCATATTGTCGTCGACAGAAACAGTTTGACCGAGTACTTTTCTATATAGAACAGCTTGTCAGTTATTATACTAATTTAGCCAATGCTGAAGCATATTCATCCACAGTCCCTTACTCTTTTTAATTCCGATTAGAACTCAAAGCGGCTTTGATTTATGTCATTTTGTTTAATATTAAAATCATTTCTGGAAACCGGTTTACATTGCTACAAATGGCGCACATGAATAAAAGGGAAGTAACTATTGTATAATAATGCATATCAAAGTTCATATTTTCTCACGCTGGTAGTTATCAATCTAACAAAAAGTAGCTCACCAAGATAATTATGTAGAATCATACAGTAAACACGTTTTAACAATTTATAGTCTTAAAAGTCCCCAACAGCTGTTAGAATTATTTTCACATTTTTGACAATTAAAATTGCATTCTTGGTCCGAATTTTCTCTTCTTCAACAAAAAATATCAACAGAAAAAAAGTATAATATATAGAGTACAGATCTAGCTTAATTACTTTTTTTGCTTTTGTAAAATGTTTCTATGGCAAAACCACTGCAGAAATTACAAGCCGGTCAATTAGACCTGCAGTATGTCATTTTCAGACATAGGGGCCTATTATAATTGTCCGTTGTCTAAATGAGGGCAACAGAATAACGGAAAATTAATATATAAATTATATATTTCACCGTTTGCAATCGCAAAAATATCGGCTCTTGGATAAGAGGCCTCGTAAGTAGACCCAATCGCAACTACTCGGCCCTTTCCGCCAGTCTTCGGATAAGGACCTCGAACACAATAGTATGAATACACAGAACGGATGCGGTATTTCGGTCTAACCTACGCTAAGAAATTAAACATGTAAACAAATGGTAATTTAATGCTGGGAGGTGTTGACAAGTTTATTTCCAATATATGTAGTTAAAGTCCACCTAAAATAAGTGAATTCATAGGTTAAAAAGAAAACAATACATTATTTATATATTTATTATTATGACGGTAGAAACCGAAAGTACAAAAAACCAACCTGTTGACATATAGTCGGATTTGTTTAAAATTGAACATCAGTGGGCATATTTAAATTACAAATTGTTGTCAGACATATTTTCAAGCATAAGAGTACCGGAACAGACATTAGATGTCAAATATATACATTCGTTTTACAGTATCTCTGTTTCTGTTTACATCTGAAACCACGTGGTAGAACTACTTTCAATCCATATTGTTTCCGAGGTTATTATAGATAATAGCCAAGGCAGTTCCGAATGCCAAGGCAGTTCCGGATGAAGTAGACCATGTATACAACAACGCAATCCGCCCGGGTAATAAGGCAGAGTTCGCTCGCTCTCCCAACAACTTCTGCAAACTTTATCTTGATTTAGAAGGAAAATTGCTTTTATCAATTTTAAAATATCACTGTTAATCTTTCTTCCACTGTATAAAAGTGTATCATATTCTGTCACTTTTGCCACAAATGAATGTGGCACATGGAGGTCGCTATTTTACCATGTGACTGAAATAAGTTTCAATATGTCGCATTGTTATGTCAAATGTCTATTGCGAATCGTAATAGCCGAGGAGATCAGATTGTGGGATATTGCCGACAGGTCTAAATCAAATAACACAATGATCTATATCAACTCGTAGTAAGATTATTAGGACTAGAGTCCGATGAAATAGTTTATCGTTACTTCACTTGTCAGCATACATTCATATAAAAAGTTATTGTAATTATATTCTTACAATGCAAGCTACAATTTATCTAGTACAAATTATCACAGATAGATCTATTTGTATAGAGTCAATAATGCATGATTTAGTTTAATCATATTTTATTGTTAGGTTTTTTCTTTACGAAAAGCAGATACAAAGTCACAAGCAAACATAAGACAAAACATTAACGAATAAATTTACAGATTTTACATGGATTCTGTAGTTGTACATAAAAAAACATAAGTTTTGGACAACAATTAAACAACATAAGAGCGTTGGCCATTCCCACTTATTCCATGTGTGCGTCTTTTTACCACTTTTAGTATAGCTTTATCTTTGGCAACATTATAATACAATGTATATAATTATACAGATCTAGCCAATCGTTCTACGACAAGATCACTACAGAAATTATATGTTACTTTTATGTTATATACATTGTACATTTCTAAATGACGGAAAACAGAACACGTGTGTCACAATTTATCATTCATGTAAAAAAATATATTTAAAGCAAAATTTTGATGTCATCTGAAGAATTTAATGTCTGTTGAATGTACATGTACCACCCACTACCACTCATCTGGGTCACGCTCTGATGCCCAGCCTCTCCGAACATTGCTTCTAGTTGGCATCACTTGTCGGGATCGCTTAGTAAACGGGCTTCCTTGTCTTGCCATTTCTTCATTAGAGACACTCCATACTTTCTGATTGGTCGTGTTGGTAACGGGGTTCTCCGTTGGTAGATCATGGGCATTTTTACTCTTCTGGTTCGGGTGTATGGCTGTTACCACCGTCGAATCACTTGGCTGCGCTCTTTTTTGTTGTTTTTTCATGGATCTCGTGAGTTCTTCAAATTTCATGCGCTGGTAAATACAGCCAAAGATTGCAATAATTGCCAGTATAAGAGCCAGGGAGGCGCCGGCTATAAGACCGTATCTATACCAATCTTCATTGTCGTCGTCAGCTGATAAAATAATTAAAAAAGTATTACAATGCAAGTTACAAAAACAAGGTCTAGCATGCAATATATCGTTTTGCATATGTATTATTCTTGAGAAATAAACCCAACAAAATAACACAAAAATAATTTATATGTGACATTTGACCAAGAATCGCGGCACGAGTATCACAAATAAAAAGGGGAAAATGCTATCCTTTTAAGTACATTTATAAATAACAATATCTGAGCTTCAAGAATATCTAACTTTTAACTTTAAAAACGTCTTGTTAAAGAAAGATCACTCGCATATAACAATGTATGGGGTTAAAGGTTAGTCAAGGAACAGTTAACTGTTTCTAACTGACTAAGATTATATTATTGTTAATGATGGATAGTTAAAGATGTACTTATGCAGCAGGTTACCTAGAAATAAATGGTACTTTAAAGGCTCATTAATCCTTCGGAATGGTATTTTTCTTATTTTTCAATTATTTGTTGTTTTTTTATATTTTCGGTATCTGTTACAGTTTTCAAAAAGTACCACCTATTTTTTGCTTCATTTGCTGTTTGGCATTTGGTATAATCATAGTGATTAAAGTATATGGAAGTCAAAATACTAAAATATTTACATTTTTCTACCTTCACCGTAGGGAACGTGTTACAGTATCGCGTTTTTCGGTTACAGTATAGAATTTTCAAGATGGAGGATTATTTGTTGGGAGGACAGGTAGGTGATTTTTATTCCGGTCCATACTACAAGAAGTTTAGTTTCTAAAAGATGTTTTTGTGCTTTGCTTGTAAGGAACAGAATCCGGTATCTAGTCATATATTTCTTCAGACCCTGCGCCGCAGATTTATCGCTATATTGTCTCATAAATATGCAGATTTGACAGTTTGAATAATTTGAATCGAGAGACCAACGCATTTTTCTGCAATTTCGACATTATTTATGCATGCCTAGAAAAAGTAAATCTTCAAAACGTTAGTCCTTTATGTTAGGAAACGTTTATAAAAGTAAATGACCAGTTGAACCTATTTTCCTGTTCGTTAAATGCGTTTGAAAAAATAAACAATGTTACAGTATAGAGCGAGGTAATTTGTGCAGGGTTACAGCAATAGACCTAGCGATTTGTATCCGATTTTGTTACAGTTTATACCCAGATTTCGGTTACAGTTTAGACTTCAATATTTTCTATATATACTAGGTAAAATGTATGAATGTTACATAGACTTTTTAAATATATGTGAGCTTATTGGCCCGATGGCTATATTTTGGCCCGATGGCTATTTATTGGCCCGATGGCTATTCGTTCCGTCTGACGTACACAAGTGTGTGCAATCTCAACCGCTCAGTAACTACTTGACTAAATTTGATGAAAATTTACATGACTTTCTACCCAATTAAGTTGGTTGCAATCGGGGATACGAAAACCCAAAACATAGATTTTGAAAAAAGGCCAATGTTTAAAGGATCTTCTCCATCTCGAACCAAAAAGCATTCAAATCAAATCATGATGATCGCGTCATTTCGAATGCTTCTTTGTTGAAGTTACGACTTATTTTGTCATTATTAAATCAAAAGTCGTTTTTTTTATTTCAGACATCCTGTTATAGCAATTTGTATGTTTCTGAAAAGAAAATAATATTGAAATTTTATAGAGTATAAAATTAAGGTCAGACAATTTCAATATCTTCTCTAGTGAGTCTGATGGAAGTACATAATAGTGACAGAGTCGGGATAAGGCCGTCGACTTCAAAATCATCTTTCATTTACCTGCTGTAGTTGAAATCCAATCATGACTTTGGATTCTTTGTATGTGAGGAATCTATCAAGCTAATTTTACGGAAGGTCGGTGGTTCTAGTCAGGTGCCCGCTCGTGTGTGAAATGTTTCACAAAGGGTATCTGGGGTCTTTCTTTACACTAAAGCAGGAATGTTTTCACATGACCTAAGTGTCGTCGAAACTTAAAATCCATGAAAGCAAAACGTAACAAAATAGAGTTAAACAGAATCCCTAAAGAATTCCAACGCAACAAATTTGAAAATGTTTATAAACCCTTTTAAATACTTACAAAATACATTATGGTAGATGGAAATTCCAACTTGAAAAAATTAAGGTTGCAGTATTGCGCACTTAAATACTGTTTAATCATTCTTAGGGTATTGCCTCTTGTTAATTGTGTCTTTTGACAGTTTATCTATGGTATGCAGGCTTCATAACCTCCGATCCCCTCTCAAAATTTCATTTTGTTTAGTTTCACTCATTGTATTCTCGTTTAGGGCACACGCAATGTTTTACCTGGGGGTAATATGCCACTTTTCATAGAATGCCAATAACGTGTCACATTAAAGGTTCCGTCATATGAACACATCCACAGGTGTTAAAAATCTTAAGTGTACCAGTTCATGTTTAATGTGAATTCTGCTGAAGCCGGTGCTAGGAGGCGTGGACGGTAGCTTGCAGTTACCACTACCGTCGATGAACACGTTTAATCAAACTGAGCCTGCAACATTTTCATGTTTTCCGTGTTGGATTTCTGTTAAGGATTCTTTTTTCTCTATTTTATTACTAATAGGCATTATTATAATGTGTAATGAAATCAAGCAATAATCTTTCTTCTCTCAATACATGTCGATAAAAGTTACCGTTGTTTACGTGAAAACAGTCCTTACTTAGGACATTACTTATTCTGCAAAAAGTCTCAATCTGAAACTTAAATAAGAAAAATAGGAAACTATAACTTTTCTGCTGAAGAAAAAAAAGTAATTCAACCTTTCAAGAATGTATTAACATTGTTTATTTTTTCAAACGCATTTTACCAACAGGAATACAGGTTCAACTGGTCATTTACTTTTATAAACGTTTCCTAACATAATGGACTAACGTTTTGTAGATTTACTTTATCTAGGCATGCTTAAATAATGTCGGAATGGGAGAAAAATGCGTTGGTCTCTCGATTCAAATTTTTAAACCGTCAAATCTGCACATTTATGAGACAATATAGAGATAAATCTGCGGTGCAGGGTCTGAAGAAATATACGACTAGATACCGGATTCTGTTCCTTAAAAGCAAAGCACAAAAACATCTTTTAGAAACTAAACTACTAGTAGTATGGACCGGAATAAAAATCACCTACCTCCCTTCCCAACACATAATCCTCCATCTTGAAAATTCTATACTGTAACCGAAAAACGCGATACTGTAACACGTTCCCTACGGTGACCTTTATAACACATTAACTCTGCTCTGCTTAACATCCAATATATTCTACATCCAATATTAAAGCATTATTAAATATATGTTTGACATTTCTAAAAGATCCATGACAGCTCCAGTTTCATATATTACTAATAGAACAGAAATATAAGTGGTTGATATATACAGATAAAGATTGATATGATGGAGACGAAATTGATATTTTACTTATTGGCGGAAAAAATCCAAACAAAAACGTTTCTAGACTTCCTACAAAGTTAAAAGAGTATCTAAGCACTTTACATGTATATATACTTACAAGTTGTTGTCTGAAATCATATGATTATATTACATATCAATCTGATATGTCTAAACTTAATTATAATAACAAAGGGAGAGAATCATCAAGTTTGTAGGTGCATTGAAAGTATATAACAATAATAAGTAATAACCGTTTTATTCTAAACCTAACAAGATATCAACTTTTCTTTGCTCTTAATTACTGGCGTTACTACATGTAAGGGTAACTGTATATACATTTGTGTTGTGTATTATTACACACTGTATTACTAATATAAAATATGTTTTACTTTATGATGATTTAAAATATGCGGCACTGCCATACCAATGTATTCTATGATTCCGATATGTGATGCAACTTTGTAATTTTGCATACACGTACATAATCTTGATTTATTGATTTATTTATTATTAATTAATTAATTAATTAATTAATTAATTAATTAATTAATTTATTTATTTATTTATTTATTTATTCCTGTTACATTATGTAATCATAAAAGAATATATATACCGATGTGCATGTTAATGACAGCAAAGCCCTCGAGAGATCAAATCCTGCAAGATTTGCTGGAGAACTGCAATTATCCGTGGTTAAACCTGGAAATGAATTTTGTGAATTATTTGTATACTCTGACCCTTAAATTAGCTGCTAAAGTATATTTTTTATATAGAAATACGCCTTTGTATAAGTTTTGTCCATTTATCGCTCGGACATAAGAAAATTATATACAGAGATAAAATGTTTCTATTTCAAAGCATCGTAATTTTCGAGTTGTTGGTCCTTTACACTTTGAGAGTGCCACATACTGTCAAAACGATAACTGACTAATTTGTGTATGTCTTGTTTGAAATACAGGGGTTCATGACATCACCAGTGTAAACATGTACTTTCAAATATGGGAATCACTCGACAATCAAAATGTAAACATTTACCATATGTTGTATATGTATTTGCAATAACTATTTCTCAATATTATGGTGTATAATGAAATAGTAATAAATTAGAATGTTCGGGGAATTTAAAAAACAACAACACAAAATTACACGGCATTTCTATACCAAAAGCAAATTCTGTTCAGGCTTTAAAAATTTAAACTTGATTAATAAAATGTATGAAATGGATGCTGATATTGAAAAAGAAATGTCACCTGAACTTGTGAGATATGCACCAAGCCATTGCAGGTCGCAGTCGCATACCCAATTATTTTCACCAATATCCAGGCTTGTCAGACTTAGCAAAGGATAGAACAGGTTGCCTGGCAACGTTGTCAGGCTACTATCGAGCAGTTGTAGACTTGTGAGCTTGGTCAAACCGTCAAATAACCCCGACGGTATGCTTGTAATAATAAAACTACATTTATTACTTCATCGGGTATAGAAATGAAAGTTTATGCACACAAATACTAAATGAAAAAAAAACTTACGTTTACCTCCCCTGTATGAATTAGTATCACTATGCTTTACAGTTCAAACGTTAGCAGTAAAATCTTTAATTCTGCTTTGCCCAAGATAATAACAAACCTATAGCAAATATTAGTATAATTTGTACTCGAAAATAACTTTTATAAAAACAGTATTATATTGTACGAATGAACATATTTTGCATAAACAAAAATACAAATACCTATTTAAAACTGTTCGAGACATATCAATAGACGTGAGTTCTGTCAATCCGTCAAGCAGTCCTGACGGTATACCAGATGACGGGAAACCTGCATAGAAATAGAGCGTCGTCAGACTCGTCATACCGGATAACGCCGAACCGGAAATTGTCGAAATATTTCCCGCCATAACTGTGAGTAGAGTAAGACCTGTCAATGTGGAAAAGGCTCCGGATTGAATCTCCATGTTGTTGCAATCTGTATTAACAAGAAATTTTATTACAATCATAAACATGATAAATACACAGTATTACCGGTGCCGTTGATCATAGACTGCTGCAGAGGTGACAGAAATACATGTATAAAATTTACTTATTACTACTGTAAAGTTACAAACTTGATTGGTATGCTATCATAAAGCAAAGTAAGGACAATAATTGCAATAGACTTACTGTCCATTGAATGGAGATATTATACGGCATTTTGGACTCGTTTCTCCATTTCATAAAATATTTTGAGCAGGTTAAAATGACCGACTCGGAAAATCTATATTCTCGTTGTTATAATCTGAAGCTCATAGAATTATTTTACAAATTTTAAATTATAATTTTACTCCTCAAAAATAGGATGTTCTTATTAAAAGTTACAAAAGTCTAATTTAGCTTTCCTGACTTATTTCTTAAAAAGTGACAACGTTCTCAATCGGCTTTTGTAACCCCGATATAAAAAGCAACATACTCGTTATTAGGCTTTAAAACTACACGTCCTGATGCCAATTTAACATGTTCTAAAAAGAATATAACTCCTACGTAGGAATTAAAAACTACTAATTAGGCTTTTGTATCTCTTACGTATATCCTAATATGTATGAGTTACGAAGTCCTATGTGGGACTTGTAAACTCCAAATTAGGCTTTTCATCTCCTACGTAGGAGTTTTAATTTTTGTTTAAAGAACATGTTAAAATGGCACCAAGATGCTTCCGTAGTCAACAGGGCGTTTCCGTAAAAAAAATCATTAAACATTATTTTACCCTGAGATTTTCGACCGTGCGACCACATACACGCATCGAGGACTTATTGGAGGAAAAGTGACCGAGAGACCACATACACGCATCACAGGATTCCCCTTCTCATACGAGAAAGGGACAAAGAGTTGTCCGCCCATTTATTGAAGGGCAGACTTTAATAATATGCCATTTCCTTATTGCTATTGATAAGGTGGTTAATTTCACAGATGATTTTTGAATTGGTATATATATACGGCTATAATAATGCAAACCAATCGGGTTTATGTTTTCGTCATTTTAAGTCGGCTATGATTTTTTAAGCTCTTATACAATTTTTAGGGAAAATCTTGAGTTTACAATCATTTCTACTTTTTATTTTATGTATATTAAAGAATTATTTCATTTCTGCAAAACATGAACGTTTCAAAAATGTTTTATATGCATTAAACCATGGGAAGTATATTTCACACTTCGTTTGCAAATATTAACCTGGTGGCATTTTTGCCAAATTCAAATGACTTGGTATACATAAAAGCAGCCGACAATAATAAGGCTGTACAGGTTTAAAATTTTGCCAGCGTAATCCTTAACCTGAGGATTTGTGACATGGACTTTTCAAGCTTTTATTTTTGAAATTATCAATCTGGAAAATTCAAGATTAAAAAATTAAAAAGTTAGCTGGCCAACATTACAGAGCCTGACCAGACTGCACCGATGTTCAGATTGGCTTTGCTCTATACTGGGTAATTCATTTCGGTTCCAGCAAGATAAAGGTGCAGCGTTGTTGGCAGTTGTCATATTTACCCATTCAGTCAATCACTTTTGATTAAACGCGTCATTGCTTCATGGTTACATGTTAGGGGCAAGTCGTAGTTTCCTTGAGCAAGAAATTTTATTCTCATTGCTAAGTACCCCCAAAGTAGTACATATTCGTAGTACGCAAAGAAAAGAGAAGTTAATATCAGAGTGATCTTGATTTTGTGTCAGAATGTTAGCCACTTTTAAAGCGTTTTTGTCATCATTTGCAGCCACTAAAATACATTTCTACCCAAAGCATTTTCACTTCAACCGGTCTAGTTTGGACATCTTTAGTCAAGAAAATACACACTGGGATGATATTTTGCATGCGGGACCCTTAGTGGTGATTTTTGTGTGGGGGGGGGGCATTCAGATTTACCCTTGTCCGTCCGTCCTTCCGTCCGTCCGTTCCCATTTTGTGTCGCGCGTAGCTCAAAAAGTAATTGACCTAGAGTGAAACCTTACAGGAATGTTGATTAGCATGTGAAGTTGTGAACCTGGGTATTTTCATGTGATATATTTAGTATTTTTAGAGTTATTGCCCTTGACTTAGTAAACATTTCCAATTTTCAACTTGTGTCGCACGTAACTAAATAAATATTTGACCAGAGTCATGAAACCTTACAAGAATGTTGCTCCGCATGTGTAGTTGTGCACCTGGGTATTTTCGTGTGGATATTTTTTTTGTATTTTTAGAGTTATTGCCCTTGACTTAGTAACAATTTCCAATTTTCAACTTGTGTCGCACTTATCTAAAAAGTATTTGACCTAGAGTCATGAAACCTTACAGGAATGTTGCTCAGTATGTGTAGTTGTGCACCTGGGTATTTTCGTGTGGATATTTTAGTATTTTAGAGTTATTGCCCTTGACTTAGTAAAAATTTACAATATTTAACTTGTGTTGTACGTACGTAACTCAAAAAGTTTATGACCTGTAGGCCTGAAAGTTTACAAGAATGTTGGTCTGCATGTTTAAGCACCTTGGGGTTTTCTTGTTGATTTATTCAGTATTTGTAGTATTTGCCCTATACTTAATAAAAGATTTTTAGTTTTCAACTTGGGCACATGTAGCCAAAAAAAAAATTGACCTAGAGACATAAGATTGACAAATAGGTGGAGTGTGGGGGCACCCGTGTCATATGGACACATTTCTAGTTATGTGTATAACACGAAATCCAGTCATTTATTTAATACTTGAGATATTCTAAACAAACCACAATCATTTTCACGGATTTTTCCGAGGCTGTCATTTATTATGAAATAGGGAAACGGGTCTAAACTTACCTAATAGTTTCTCCAGTCAAGGACAGTAAGTTTATAGCAATGAAATAGACCTTATTTGCATAATGTAGCAACCAAGTATATAACCTACCTGTAGTAATCAGTAGATTTTAGATTGCAGTCATCACTGTCTCCGGTAATACGGTTTGAAGACATTTTAAACAGCATATTACACTACTGAAAACGGTTATTTCTACATTTATTTAATAAAGTATGCATGTCGTTTCTTTTGTATAATTATTTGGCATTCTGTTTGCTAAAAAGACTTCAGCGAACAGGTCTAATAGTACTGCTAGACCTGTTCGGTCAACGTCAAAAAAGTGACATATAAAGTGAAGGAAGCCAGAACTAGCATTCTTTATGTTTCGAAATTAATCGGATATTTGGACACACAATAGTCATTTTAAAAATACCGCCGTTTTTGTAATATTTTACTGTTTACTCTTTGACTTCTTATTGCGTTTAGGTAAATGTAATAGCTAATTAAAAGATGTAATAGCTATATACAATGTTTTTGTGATAAATGAGTGTTTCATAATAAATCAAGGCATTTGATTGTTGAATAGACCAAAAGTAAAAACAAAAAAGATTATTTCACTATATAGAAAAACATACATATATAAAGGTAAAGATCTCACCAGTTATAAGCATACTGTCCACCCATGAAAGATTTCCTGACAAACTATCACTCAATAACGTCATCTGATTATTACTGCCGAACCCGCAGTCGAGGCTGAGCTGCGAAGTTCCGGTGTAACCACCACTGTTTGTTAGGCCGTTTAGTGCCTGAATTGAACAGTATTAATGTAAATGAGCCGCGTCATGACAAAACCAACATAATGCGTTTGCGACCAGCATGGATCCAGACCAGCCTGCGCATCCGCGCAGTCTGATCAGGATCCATGCTGTTCGCTATTAGTTTCTCTACTTGTAATAGGCATGGATCCTGATCAGACTGCGCGGATGCGCAGGCTGGTCTGGATCCATGCTGGTCGCAAACCAATTATGCTGGTTTTGTCGTGACGCGGCTCAAATGATGATAGGATTCCTGTTTGTGTTTTAAAATTATTTTTACGGACATGGCTAAAAATTAATGAAATACATGTAATAATAATAATGATGATGATGTTGATGATGATGTTGATGATGAATGAATGAATGAATGAATGAATGAATGAATGAATGAATGAATGAATGAATGAATGAATGAATGAATGAATGGATGGATGAATGGATGAATGAATGAATGAATGAATGAATTGAATGAATGAATAAATAAATAAATAAATATTTTTATCCCTTATATCAAATTTCATTGCATTGTCATTTGTCAATCTCAACTTAAGTAAAAAATATAGTTCAGTTTTATTCAACATTTAATTATGATTAATTATGATTAATAAATATAAATACAAACGCAAACGCAAATCATTTAATGAAACAGTAAGGAGTAAAAAAGGTCGTCACTTACATTGCTCGGGATTGTTCCATCAACCGAGCTGACAATAAGATTTCCTGGAGATGTTGAGAACTGGCTGTCCAATAACGGTGGACTCCACGTGCTAAAGCTGCACGTGGCGTCATAGCTTGTCAAACTACAGCCAGCCGGTGCTGACATCCTGTATCACAGTATCCAAAACCAACAATATCCTTACCTTGGTAGTTTTCTCTTGAAATGTTATCAAAAATAAAAAAAATACGCAGTTTTATAAGAACGCGAAGCAGTATTTTTAAATACTGTAAATCATATGGAGAAGAATTTTATAGGGTAATTAACTGATATTCCAAAAGTTGATACACATCAATTAAACTGTATCGGTACGAAACTGTGAAATGTTTTTAAAATAATTGCTATTTTTCCGTTTAATGATTGACAGTAGTTAAAAGTTCATGTTTTCAGATATATTTGAGAATAAATATCCTTTTAATATATGATATTTTGATAATCAAAATACTGCGGTCACGTATTACGAATTTATTTAATTGGCAGCTTAAATTGTGTACAGTTTTACTTTAGAATTTATTGAAAGCGTAAAAGGGCCACCTGTGGCATGATATCTTACAGGAAAACAGTTTAAAAATAAGATAATATCAGTTATCAAAAGTAATTATGTCTTACAATGTAAAACGGTCAATTATACTTTCATTCCGTGAAGTATCGTTTTCAATGCACATTTCGACATAAAACACGGTGTACTTAGGTATAATTTAAATAAAAATAAAGGTAAATAGTTTGGAAAATTGCGTGCTTTTGAAAAATTCACTAAGAAAAATTCTGGATCCTACGGGTGCACAGAGGTGACATATGTGTGTTTTTATTCATCTCATGCACACGAGATAATTAAGTCGTGCGCACGAGTAACAACGTCGTGCTCACGTGTTATTATGTGCACGAAATAATTTTGTAGTGTACACTTGATAATTAAGTCGTGCTCATGACATAGTAACTCGTGCTCACAACTTAGTAACTCGTGTGCACGACATAGTAACTCGTGCGCACGACACAGTATCTATTGCGCACGAGATAAAAAAACCATCTGTGCCACCGTAGGATCCTTATTAAATGATCCTAATTTCATCCTCATTGCATTACGAAACTTATATATTGACTTTATTCTGCCAAAATTAAATGGCAAATAAGAAAAAATGTAAAATATTTGCTTATATTTGCAAAGAAACAACTTTATTTTGGGGTAAAATATGGAGATCATTTTTTGAATCAAGAAAATATCTGGATCAGCTGTAAAATGCACATTTCTTGTAAAGTTACAGTAAATTTATTTAGAAAATTTCATAAAAATGCTATTTCATCAAGTCAGCAGTGCATTTTAAATATAATAAGGATGAACAATGGAGGAATGGTGTGTTTAATTTTGATCCTGATCTTGAACCCGATCCTTAAATCTGATAAACACCGGACCTGGGTTGCCTCTAGATGGAATGACCTTTGTATCATACACCTACACGTACTATAATTCATCATCATGCGCGTAGCAATATGGGCAACCGAAACGCGACAGTTAATAACCTAAAAGGAACAGCGATCAGAAAATACAAAAACGAGACCACAAAAGCACTCCCGATGTTTGTCCAAGAGTGACGATGTTGACTGGTCTATTGTACAGTGTAATCCTAGAAGATCTCTTATAAAAACATAACTGATATATGGTGACGAAAAGAGTGTAAATAACATTAAAAGCTATATTGTATTGCTTTTCATATTCGTATTAAACAGAATGTTTCAATGTTTAATGAAAAGTAGAGAATATACGTGTATTCATGAGTATTATAGATGAAAATAATTCAAATCTATGTATAAAATTAATGAAGTAGGTATAAGTAGGTGTATATTGAAAAATTCCTGAATCTAACTTCTGTATAAGAAACAATACAACTTTGTGAAGATAGATAAGACAGCACACTATTCATTAAAATGTCTAATGTCTTCCGATTAAACCATGTAGATATTTTGATTCAGGGATGTATTAAAAAAAAAAAACAGGAAATTGTTATGTTAGTCTTTGAAAAGCCATATGGAGCTTTTCTGTAAGTTGACATGTGTAAAACATGTACTAGAATGTAATACAAATAAACTTGAGAGAGAGAGAGAGAGGTTCGTGAAAGTCGCATTACAAGTTTGTGATAGTTAATATCATAGGTTAACAATAAGACAATGTTTTAGCTTTGGCGGTCCATAAAATGAACCAACCAAATTTTTAAAACAACATTTGGATAGATTTGTCCTAGGGTGCACAATATCATTATCATTATTATCATCTTTTCATTGAAAAGATAAATTGAAAAAAAATCTTAGTTGATCTTTTTGATTAATTAGTTCCCTTTTCTCCCTATTTCTTTAATTTTTAAGTATTTTCTTTCTTTATTTATTTAATTAATTGTTTTGCTTTAGAATGTGTTATATTAAAGAACCACACGGATATTTTATTTCATCTGTGCAGGGTCTTTCTATTTGAAAGACCCTGATCAAATGTCCCAGATTTTATGGAATTATCAAAATGGTATGCAGTGTAATAATTAAAGCAGTAAACTAATTATAACTTAAAGTACTCCGTTCTGTAGTTTTACAAAACAAATTGAAGAGACAAACTATTATAAAAATACTGATAAGAGTACAACATTTTTAGTTTTTTTAACTGAAAATATGTTCATACTAAATACCCCGGATTACGAAACCGGGATTTATACAAACCGGGAATACGTTCCGTAAACGGGCATTTATCACTTTAAAACAAAGGTAGATAAATCATGTAAAAAATGTGTAAGTTCATGATTTTGTTGAAATTTTTGTTTCGAGCTTATATGAACAAATTTATGGAATGAAAATATGAAAAAAATAGGAGCATAAAATTTAGTTTTTATTTGATTTTACTGGCTTTCTTGTCATATTATATTTTTTAGATTTTGTCATTAGATTTCGCGACTTATTTTTGTATTTTTATTATTATTATTGATGCTTCATACTTACGTGTTACCAAGGTATATGGCATCAACAGTCTCCAGCGCCTCCTAGACTTCAATCAAGTGCCAGGACTGAGGAGTTTTACTGTCACTTTTGTAGAGTTTTCTAATGTATTGTCCCATTTACGGCTGAGAAAACTTATTATTTTATAAAGATGAAGAGTAAACAAAAAAGATTTTAAACATAAAACATAATTTAAAAGGTTTTGAAAAATTCATATGTCAATGCACGGAGTTGAATAGACGTATATCTGTGGTCAATGTCATATATAAACAGAGATAGAAAAATTCGCTTGAAAAAATACACCCTCAAAATAACATGATATCATTACTTCTAATGTTCTATAGATTCCATTTCCATTATTTTCACATAATCTTTTTGTCCATTGATTTAGTACACATTATTTTTCATGATGATGATCAATTTTAAGCTCATCTTTCATATAAACAACACAAAATGTGAAATTAACATAAAAACTTTCATTTTTGCTCCATTTACAAAAACTTCTAACAGTTTCAAATGTGGCTCTCGGGGTTTGTCGTTGCTCTCGGGTTTGTCATATTCAAATGCAGTGGGCTTTGAATGTGAAAACCAGTGTATTTCTGAATGTTTCAGACTATAGCAATGCTGTTTCTCAAGTTCAATGGGTGACATATAGGAAAGTTATGAATTAAAACAAGGTTAAACAAATGTGCTTCTGATCCAAAACTTTAAATGTGTAATAGATAAAAGAACATTAATAAAAACAGCATATAAAGAAATTTTGGAAGCTAGAACCAGGTCTTCTGTGCCGTTTTAAGATATCTAGTTATATGTAGACTAAATCAAAAAGTAAATAAATGATTTAATTTGATTTTTTTTCCTGCAGATTGAACACATGTATGGTGTTTCTAAAAGGATGAAAGACAGGACATGTAGAGTTTGAATGTTGTTATAATACACACAAATACTAGTCATGCTGAGACTACAATGGAGAAGGGTCAGATCTAGGTAAGAATTCACATTTACAGCCAAACTTCATCTTGACATGCCTGAACAGGTCATGTTGATTTTACCTTTGAAGTAATAAAATTAAATTTTCTTTAGATTGAAAAAGTTTTTTTTAGTGTTTTTAGATATCACAGATTTATATTACAGGGATCGGACACTCCCAGTTAACCCTATATAAATGCTTAAATATCATGTCGTGCATCCGATAAAGGTACATCGATCGATAATTTACCGGCGCTAAGCGTAAATGCCCGTTCGCAACGGATACCTACTTTACAAAATACCACATAGCTTTTCCATTTATTATCCGATTTTGGAAATTTAAAGTTTATATTGACGAAAAATACTTGTTTAATTCAAATATCTAATTTGTTTTTCAAAGGTACAGTTTATCTGTCCGCAACGACGATTAAAAGATTAACTTGAAAAAAATCCGCTGTAAATTTACATTTTTTATATAAAAAGCAGGTATTTGAAATTTATTATTATGGTAACATTATAAATTCAATTTCAAAATAAAAAATAAGCCGATGTAAGTTATTCACAGATGATCAAAGATGCAATATTTAAGATTTATTTGGTTATGTAGTCAAATTTATTAACGCACAATTGTTTTACGGGAAATGTATTGCGGGCTTTACAATTCGCTCAACACGTGAAGAAAATTTATTCATTTTTTAGTACAAAATATTGCCGAGATTTTAATATTGCTATATTCATAGAATATTTAAATTTCCTTCATCATTTATATCATTATTATTTTTTTGTAAATCTGCTTTCAAAAGTCGGTGCAGTGAAGTAGATAATCATCGTAACAGTTTTAAAAGTACTCTCGTGTGGCTGCCTCGATTCCGGCCTTGTATATTTTAAATATTCTTTTTATTTGATTGCCTGTAGAAAGATATTATTGATAAATTTTAATGTTACGCTAGAAAAACAATAAAAATCTTAACAGTTTGAGTCAGTATTATGCGAAATAAAAGTAACTTTTGATTATTTTTTACACAGCGCTTAAATTTCTTTGAAGTTTAATTACTTTTGAAGGGGGTTAATTACCAGGTAACAAGTGATAATTGAAAATCTTTATTTTCAAACTTTCATTACCAGGTTACATGTGATAATTGCAACACTCAATCTTCAAAAACAAATAGAATTTGAATGTATATTTTGTATGTGCGCGGTCTTTAACTACAGTCCATGGAATGTGTGATAAGAAAATGATTCTGAAGAGGATATATATAAATACAATGTAAATCTATTTTCTTTATTAACATTTATAAATGAAATAGAAAATATACAACTAAATTTGTATAGCCCTTTCTTTGAAAACTAATGAGAATAAACATATGACAAATAAATCATTTGACGTGAATTGTGAAGGATAACTATGAAAAAAATCTGTTTCAAAATAAAAAAAAATATTATAAAACAGCTGTTCCGTATGCAAATAAAAGTTTCTTCCTTGCCAATCTAATGAATTCATCTATATATGAACGCTTGTCTAGAATGATCTGAAAATATATTTAATACACTAATTAGTAGAATATTTACTATATTTATACTAATATACAGGTAATCAAATAAAAAATGTACAAATCATTTGGAAATAATTCACAGAAATAAAGACAAATTTCAAACATGAATTTCTTTAAAAGTTTTTAAGCAATCAAGAAACATTTTTTTGCAATGCACCCATTAAACCATGTAAAAAAGAATTATCTTAATCTGAATCGCGGTAATAATTTGTGCTTGAAGTAAAAGGGCGTCAAAGTGTAGAGAGTATGCCTAAACAATAGGCGAATATTTTTTAAATTAGGTACTTTTTTAACTAAGCGTTGCATCGTTCTATCGGCATATTTTCATATATTAATACTTTAGCGACACAAAATAATACTGTATCGATACATTCATATGTATATAATTTTTCACAAAGCTGCAATAACACCACATACTCTTGTGAAAATCAGTCATATTTCGCACTCCGCGCGTTCCGCCATCTCTCATTCTGTCCACCTTTATCCTATGTGCGATTCCGCGCATGCGCGCGACGAGACTTTAAGCTAAACGGAAGTGTCCGATCCTTGTAATATAAATCCGTGAGATATTAAGCAGTATATTTTATAATTGAATTTTTTTTAAACTCAACAAAAACTACATGTAGTTCTTTTTGCATGGTATCCTTTGTTTGAACTTAATATTTAATATAGTAATCATCGAAAGGCATAATCTTGAATGGCTAAAAAAATAATTATATGGGAGGTGTTTAAAAATTGTTCAAACACCTAAATAATATCATAGCCTGAGTAAACGTCATCTGTGATTATAGACAAATAAAATGAACACATTCCCTTTTATGATTTTTGTTCAAAAGGTATTGGAATACTCAATAGAAGGTAATGAGACAAAAAGAACTTGATTTGACAATACTTAATTCTGAAATGGTCAGTGTGTACTTCTTTTAAGGTATTTCATGTATACTGATTGTTATGCATTGAGGTATTTTCAAGATATAAATCTTTCAAAGACATTAGTCTGTGACAATTTAAAAAATCTGTGAACTTTTTGATCAATCTATCTTCAGGTATCCCTGGTTACAGATTATGCAGACATGGAGATTCTGGCTTCTGGTTGCATTTACTATCACCCTTCTTACATATGCTATCATATCCTTTAAAAGAAGGCCATTCACTTATCTTCAGCAGGAAATCAAAGAGATTCAGCTAGGTGATATAGAATTTGATTTCCAGACTGGGCTGTATTTTCACAAGGAGGGGAAGACTGTCAACTTACGAGGTTCAATGCCAGATTCCCATGAGTTAGGAGGCCACCCTAGTCACTGTGCTGTTTTTAATGCTTCAAAGTTTCTTTGTGCATCATGGTATCCAAAAGTGAAGCTTGAAGTGGACAATGTAGTTGACGAGCATGCAAGGTGTCAGGTTCTGACATGGACGCCGTTGTTTGAAAATTTTAAGCCTTATACGTGTTTTTCTATGTCAGATGTCACATGGTATGGTGGATCGTTACTTTATCAACAAATATGGCCGTTAAATAAGGCAAAAGTTCCTTTACAACCGTACATGTTGCATGATTTACGTAGTTACGAGGGCACATCAAATACATTCGGAAATGTTAAAGACTGGTTCTGGTTAAATTCGGCCGGAATTGCTGTGATTGTTGACAGTTCACTTCCGATTGATGTGAGCATGAACCAGTCCGGAGAGAAATTGATGTGTTTTTATTCCAAGTCACAGCACAAGCCTGTTTTAAAATACACAATATGTAAAGCGGCGAATATTCGTAAAGTCCACCGCTATGTGATTAAGAAATACATTCACTTGCCACTAAAACTACCAAAAGATGACTTTTTCTTGAACCCATTCTGGTCAACTAATCCAATGTTCAGAAACTCCTTTGATCAAGGAAACTTACTTAACTATTCACTACAAATTAGTGAAAATAGCTTTCAAAATAGTATCTTAGATATAAATGATGATAGCTTAGTATTTTCCAAAACTGACGGTGAACCTTTTGATAGAACAAAATTTCCTAACTCCCAACAGGCTCTTATGTATATACGGGAATATAAGTTAGAAATAGTATTACCAGTATCTCCATTTGCACGAGTAAAAGAAAACACAGACAAAAATAAGCTTATGCACAATAAAGACGGTGAACTTCTTGTTACCAAAGTTCAAGGAGAAGATGTGAACATTATCAATCTATTAGATGATCAGGTTATGGAATGGTATATTGAAAAGTTACAGGAAAGTAAGAAATACTTCAGCTTCAGTGGATTGCGTTTGATAAATGAAGTTTCAAATTTCTGTAATTTCTCAAGTTTATTAGATATGAAAGATTCAGAAAGATTTTACAGACGCTATATGTTGATTGGAGAAAAGATGGATCTTACAGCGCTATCGAACTTTGCGTCAAAAAGTCAGCAGAGTGGTTTATTTATTCAGTTAACTGGTCATAAATCTACATGGGACCGTACAGGTGGTCTTCAAAGTGTTATTCCATCTGTATTGACATTAGGTATTCTGGGATACCCGTTTGCTATTCCAAATTCAATCGGAGGTGTAGGTACATTTAAAGCTGTGAATTCGTCTTATTCGGAAAGAATGAAACCTGAGAGAGAGTTGTATATTAGGTGGATGGGTGTAGCGGCATATATGCCATGTATGATGTTCTCTTATCCTCCATGGTTATATGATAAGGAAGTGGTTACCATGGCGAAACAGTTCACAAAACAACATAAAGAAATTGTAGCTCCATTGGTTATGAAAGCAGCTAGGGAGTTTGAACATGTTGGTAAGTAAAAACCCTGCTTCCAACTTGCAAAATCTCTCTCTTAATGACTAAATTGCATAATGTATTTATGTAGTATTTGAACCACAAAGTGTCAGATCTGTCACCTTCTGTTTTATTTACTATTTTATTTAAAGGTTCAAGTAAGTGTAAGATGATCATATGAGAATGGATAAAGTATATTTGTAGTCAAGTCTGTATTATGTTAAATTCAAAGTCAGAGACAAACCATAACATATATTATTTTATTTAAAAGTTTGAAAAGCCATTTCTTAACCTCTTTTTTACAATAATCATGTTGGTTATTATTCTGGTTCTGATTGTAATACATGTTTTTTGTTATATCTCTGCCATTGATCCAACTAACTGGCTTTCCATTTTCCAAGATAACTAACCAGTAATGAAACAATTTTTCCCCAAGTGACCAACTTTTCCTGCATGATTTCTGAATCAGTGGTTAGAGATAATTGCTTTTGTGGCTCCGTAAAAAATTGTATTGCTCGGCCTTGCATATATTTTGACGTTACGTCATTTGCGTTATACAAACATAGCGTTAAGACGCACTGAATGTTAGCTTCATACTATACATGTATGTGCGTCAATGAAAAATGACTCCTTTTTCACTTTAAACCGGTTTTAACTTTTTTTGGGGGTATGTGATAAATAGAATATTATATTTTTGTAGGTTCATTACTAAATTAATTAAATTTGTTTAATAAAATAGTATTCGCCAATGGCTCGCATAATATAATTTTATTCAAATTGTTCATAATTTCAGTATTAAACTACACTCATTTAATATCCTCTATTTATTATACTTTGTCCTATGAAATAAAAAAAGAACATGTATCTTTCAAGTCTACTTTGAATTAAAATTATTTCAGGAACTCCTATCATTCGGCCGCTGTGGTGGATGGACCCATTGGATTCAACAGCTATGACCATTGATGATGAATACCTGATAGGTGACAGCCTGTTAGTTGCTCCAATATTACATAAAGGACAGACACAGAGGGATATATACATTCCACATGGTAAATGGAAAGATACGAACAACAATGTTGAAGTTGAAGCAGGGTCTTGGATTAGAGAGTATGAAATTCCATTAGATCGAGTGGCAACTTTTGTCAAATTAAAATCATAAAATATTTTTTGTTTTTAAATAAAGCTCCGGAAACAAATGATTATTTAATTGTCTATTGCATGAAATTTTAATTTGCTGACATTTTCGAGGGGTTGTCCTTGGAAACAAAAAAAGAAATTTAACCCCCGGGTAAATTGTAGAAATAAAATTGTGCGCAAAAGACAGTAAATTTATTATTTAATTTACATTCCTTAAAGTAAACAGTACCATTGTAGAACAATAGATCTGATCACTTGCCTACGTTTATTTTGACATGGCTTTTATGACATTTTACTATAAATACACCATTGATTGTAATTAGGGACTCCAGAGTTGCTTAATATTTAAGTTTATGCAGATATCTGCAGAATGAAAGTCAACATAGGTTTCTAATCCAGTGTGAGGGACTTTTGATGCTTTCTTGTGAGAAAGCTATCCAATTAATTCACGTAAGTGCTATCCAATTAATTCAAGTACATTGTAAGTGCTATCCAATTAATTCAAGTACATTGTAAGTACTATCCAATTAATTCAAGAAAGTGCTATCCAATTTATTTATGTAAGGTTTGTGGTTCTACTTTGATGTCCACAGAGTGGAATTTTTTTCAGGTTCCAAGTTATTTTAGCAAGATTTTTTTCATGCAGCCAAACAATTAATTTTGATGTTTTTTTATGGTTCAAATTTTGCATTTATTTCACTTTCAATGTCAAAGAACATTAAAACCATTCAAAATCCAGGTATTGCTGTTTAACAGATCTGAAGTAAAAATGGACTAGTGTTATATCTTATGAAGAATTTGTTCATTATTTGTGATTTGATATAATGATGTAAATGTATTGAAATTCTCCATAAATAGATCATGCATTAACCATTGGCAATATCCCACAATCAAGGATCTGAAAGCAAACAATTGTGCTTGGACAAATTCTGTTATTAAATGTTCATATTCCATAGCAATATAATAATAATGTAATAAAATGTTTGCTGTTGTTATTAAAGTATAAAAGCTATATATTTGCTTTCTGTAATTCACAATTTTTTTTCTATTTTTTTTTTTTTTTTTCGAATTTTGAAAAAAGAATAATTACAAAATACCTTAATGAAAGGAAAATATGTTTATATATTGCATTAACGGCCAATGGTGCATGCAACAAATCATTGCTAAATTGTTAAAACGCTACTTAAGTCGCAAAATATTTTTTTTTTCTTTTAACATTTTACTCTATTTATGTAATTTATTCATGTATGTTAAATAGCAGGGTCATTCTATGTTACAATTCTTTCAAAAATCAACCATAACATTGTAGAAACAACATAATTCTACTTTTTATAAATTTTATCAAAATGTTTTAATAGATATAGCTTAATATTCTATAAACTAATGATTTAAAACCATATGCTTATTGCTAGCTTGTATTAAACCATTTGATTATCATTATAATAATAATAATTTATTAGCATTATAAGTTACTGTGATACTTTAGTGTTGAGTTTAACTATTATATTTAAATCTTTAATTACACATCATGAATAATATTGTTGTGCATGTAAAACTATATGTGGTTAAAATTCAATGCCATTTAGGTTTGTTTTTGTAAGTGGATAATGCATATGCATAGTATTTATATCATAATTAATATTTTTCGATTGTAAGGTAACCATTTCATCTTTGGTCTTTCATTGGATTTTGTCTAACTTTATTAATCAGAATGTCCTGATAGTTAAGCTCCATTGTTCAAAGAAAAATTGGTCATTAAATCAAAATGCAGTTTACTGTCCAACAATGGGAAAAGTGGAACAGACTGCTTATTGGAAACTCTAGTTATACTAAAATATTTAAAAATTTGTTTTGATATTAGAATTTCTGCAAGCAATTTATTCTAAATTCAATGTATATTTTTTGT
Source organism: Ruditapes philippinarum (assembly GCF_026571515.1). Lineage (NCBI taxonomy): Eukaryota > Metazoa > Mollusca > Bivalvia > Venerida > Veneridae > Ruditapes > Ruditapes philippinarum. Next base: position 319,290 of record NW_026855204.1, read on the forward strand.
TTTCTTGAATCTGAAATTGTTTAAGATATTTTAATCTGTGTGTAAAATTAATGTTCTTGTGCCTTTTTAGCTCACCTGTCACAAAGTGACAGGGTGAGCTTTTGTGATCGCTTTTTGTCCGGCGTCCGTCCGGCGTCCGTCCATCGTCCGTCCGTCGGCCGTCCGTCGTCCGTCCGTAAACTTTTACTTTAAATGACATCTCCTCATAAACCACTAAGCCAATTTCATCCAAACTTCACAGGAATGTTCCTTTGGTGGTCACCTTTAAAAATTGTTCAAAGAATTTAATTCCATGCAGAACTCTGGTTGCCATGGCAACCGAAAGAAAAAACTTTAAATATCTTCTTTTAAAAAACCATAAGAGCTAGAGCTTAGATATTTGGCATGAAACATCTTCTAGTGAGTGTCTACCAAGTTTGTTCAAATAAAAGCCCTGGGGTCAAAATTGGCCCCGCCCCTGGGGGTCATTGATTTTCCCTATATGCATATAGTAAAAACTTAAAAAATCTTCTTTTAACCCATTACTTCATGAGCATTTTGTGAAAAATGGCTGTTTTCATTGAAAAGTCTCCCGTTACAAGTTCAAATTGCTATAATACTATAAAAACTGCTTCCACACTAATCAAAATTGGCACAAAGGTTGACTGGACCATTGCCCTTGCAACAACATGCTCAGACTTAAATTTTCTGTTACCATGGCAACAAGGGGACTTCTCAAAATTGCCAAAAATCACTATTTTGCGTTGATTTTTCCATCAAAATTGATTTCAAAGTGCTGCAACTTCTCAAAGGATTGAGATAGAGTCAAATGCTTTTCAGCGTTGGTTACACATTACCTTATGATCAATCTGGGGTCATTTATAGCCTCTCACAAGTCCAAAATGTTCTTGGCGATGAGGGGGACTCCGCCCCCCCTTCAAACCCCCCAAACAGAAGGGGGCACATCCCCCTTCTGGCAACCCCCTGATGTATCTTTTGGTTGGGGGGCCGCGCCGAAAAAGTGGTCACTTTTTTTTAACAACATTTCTCAAACAAAAACAAGTGTTGGGGGTGTAAATAAGGCATTTTTTCACCATTTGAGACAACAAAAGGGGGGGGGGTGAAAAAGGCGTTAAAAGGCGTGTATATGAAATAATGGGTTAAAGAACCCAATGAGCTAGAGCTAAGATATTTAGCATGAAACATGTTCTAATGGGTGTCTACCAAGTTTGTTCAAATAAAAGCCCTGGGGTCAAAATTGGCACCGCCCAGGGGGTCATTGATTTTCCCTATATGCATATAGTAAAAACTTTAAAAATCTTCTTTTAAAGAACCATAAGAGCTAGAGCTTAGATATTTGGCATGAAACATCTTCTAGTGAGTGGCTACCAAGTTTGTTCAAATAAAAGCCCTGGGGTCAAAATTGGCCCCGCCCCGGGGGGTCATTGATTTTCCCTATATGCATATAGTAAAAACTTAAAAAATCTTCTTTTAAAGAACTCAAAGAGCTATGGCTAAGATATTTAGCATGAAACATGTTCTAATGGGTGTCTACCAAGTTTGTTCAAATAAAAGCCCTGGGGTCAAAATTGGCACCGCCCGGGGGTCATTGATTTTCCTTATATGTGTATAGCAAAAACTTAAAAAATCTTCTTTGAGAAAACCCAAATAGCTAGAGTTAAGATATTAAGCATGAAACATCTTTTAGTGAGTGTCTACAAAGTTTGTTCAAATAAAAGACCTTGGGTCAAAATTGGCCCCGCCCCGGGGGGTCATTGATTTTCCCTATATGCATATAGTAAAAACTTAAAAAATCTTCTTTGAAAAAACCCAAATAGCTAGAGTTTAGATATTAAGCATGAAACATCTTCTAGTAAGTGTCTACAAAGTTTGTTCAAATAAAAGCCCTGGGGTCAAAACTGGCCCGGCCCCAGGGGTGTCATTGTTTTTAACTATATGTGTATAGTAAAAACTTTAAAAAAATCTACTTTTAAAAAGCCCAATGAGCTAGAGCTTAGATGTTTAGCATGAAACATCTTCTTATGGGTGTCTACCAAGTTTGTGCAAATAAAAGCCCTTGGGTTAAATTGGCCCTGCAACATTGGGGGGGGGGGGGGTGGGGGGTTGGGTGGAGCCTATATACAGGTGAGCGACCTCAGGGCCATCATGGCCCTCTTGTTTACTTTTTTCATGCTTAATAAATTCATTCCACGGGTTTTGCCCATTTTTATAACCTATGCATTTCGGAGGGAAAAAACAATCTGATGACCAATCAAAACTATGTATTGCATTTGATTATGTATAAATTATTATGATGGAAACTCGTGCATTTATATACCAGTGCATTATATTTATGTATTCGTGTATGATCATGTCATTTCTGTCTTATGTTATATTCTTGACAATTATTTTCCTGTAAGCTTTGCTAATCATAAATGAATCGATTTAGATATTTTTACTTTAATGTTTTTCTTTCCTGTTTGTTTGTTTTGTAGATCCGTCCGTTTATTCATCCATGTGTCTGCTAGAATTTATAAAACTGTTTTACAATGATATGTATGATATTGATCAAATTTCTTTGAATTTGGTCAAGGATAATTCATTGCCATAACCAAATAGATGGGGTTTAGCGTTGAAGTTAATTTTTTCTACATGTCGAGTAAAGTACGACCAAATTGACATAATATGCATTTACTTTGCTGTCCAATAAATGCATGACATAGACCTTAGATAACCCACATGTCTAGTGACTAAATGTTAACAGATATGTTGATCTTTAAACGTAAACCAAAATATGTATTTTGTGTTAGTGTTATCAAAAAGGTGCTGTTTAATGATGTTTTTTTTAAGATCATAAGTAAGTTGAGAAATCAAAAGACATAAATCTTCTTGGCATATTTTGTGTATTTCCAATATATAATTGCTAGATTAGAATAAACCTTTCTAGCTCTAGCACTAAGACTTTAATGTCATTGTTTATTGATATAACATTGTTGTTTAGTTGCTCAGTATTTGATGATTGTGTTGTTATACTCTTATATACGAAATGACAATTTTGAAGATTTTTATGCCCCCGCCATGTAATGGCCGGGGCATATAGTGTTACCCTGTTTCGTCATTCCGTCCTTCTGTCATTCCGTCATCATCAGTTTCCGTTCATTATCTTAAGAACGGTTGCACACATTCAACTCAAATTTGACATATGGATATGTCAGAAGAAAATACAGGTCAAGTTCGAATTTGGTCATGGTTCGATGATTTTTGGCAGAGTTATGCCCCTTTTACTTTGAAAATAATATGAAATTTTCAGTTTCCGTTCATTATCTCCCCAAAGGTACAACACATTCAACTCAAACTTGACATATGGATATGTCATGAGAAAATACAGGTCAAGTTCGAATTTGGTCATGGTTCGATGATTTTTGGCAGAGTTATGCCCCTTTTACTTTGAAAATAATATGAAATTTTCAGTTTCCGTTCATTATCTCCCCAAAGGTACAACACATTCAACTCAAACTTGACATATGGATATGTCATGAAAAAAATACAGGTCAAGTTTGAATTTGGTCATGGTTCGATGATTTTTGGCAGAGTTATGCCCCTTTTACTTTGAAAACAATATGAAATTTTCAGTTTCCGTTCATTATCTCCCCAAAGGTACAACACATTCAACTCAAACTTGACATATGGATGCGTCAAAGGAATGCGCAGGTCAAGTTCAAATTTGGTCATGGTTCAATGATTTTTGGCAGAGTTATGCCCCTTTCACTTTGAAAGTAATATGAAATTTTCAGTTTCCGTTTATTATCTCCCCAATGGTACAACACATTCAACTCAAATTTGACATATGGATATGTTTTTGGAATGCCCAGGCCAAGTTCGAATTTGGTCATGGTTCAATGATTTTTGGCAGAGTAATGCCCCTTTCACTTTGAAAATAATATGAAATTTACAGTTTTTGTTCATTATCTACCCAACAGTGTTACATATTCAACTGAAATTTGACATATGGATATGTCAAAGGAATGGGCAGGTCAAGTTGGAATTTGGTCATGGTTTGATGATTTTTTGGCAGAGTTATGTCCCTTTCACTTTGAAAATAATATAGATACATCTTAGGAATAAGCAGTTTAAGTTTGAATTTGGTCGTGGTTCAATGATTTTAGACAAACTTATCTTTCCTGAATGTTGGAAAAATTTTGAACTTTCAGTTTCAGCACTCATACTTTTAGCCATTATTTTGGCTACAATTATGCAATATGCTATTTTTAAAAGGTTAAGACTGAATAATTTCAGTGCCTTGAACATTGTATGAAAATGGTTTGTGTTAACATTTTAAAGTTTAAAGGGCTTTGAACTTACAATGAAAAAAATAATTAATGCACCATCTGAAATTTTGGCTGCATGCGGGGGCATCCGTGGCATGATGACACATTTCTAGTTTTACTTAAAAAACAGAGCAATGTCTTTAAAGTCATTAACATTGTTTAACATGGTGCAAATCTTTATAAACCTTTGTTCACACTCAGAAAGAGGGTCTTCTTTTATATAATACATTTCGTTCATTTTATAATTGTTCCAGAAAAGTCTGGAAAAGCACAACACATGAGTGACGATTGGGAAATCCTACTTTTAGTTTAACAAAGTCGAAATACAGTTGACTCTCAATAAGTCAAAATCGCTTTACTCAAAATTCCGCCTTAGTCGAATAATTTCTAAAGTCCCGTCAAATTTCCTTCTTTATCTTTGTATTTTAACTCCGCTTATGTCAAATTTTGACTTACCGAGACTCCTGTTTAGTCGAAAAGAAAATTTGGTCCCGTCAATTAAAGTCCACATATTTTCATCTCAATTAGTCTAAGTGTGAAAACAGCCGACTGATCAAAGGTCGGCGACGTCAAGGTGAGATGTTGTCACTCGTGATTTACACGTTTCATAGTAATTTTTAATTGCCGGTCATCATGTATTATTAACACGTCGTAAAAGTGTCTTTAATCCGTTTCACGACTTAATTAGTTTTAACAGTTAGATAACTAAATTAAAATTTAATTACATTTCCTCGTGCCAGTCTGACGGGTGTTAGTCAAATAACAGTCTAGTCAAATAACAGCCTAGGTATTGATGTGTATTATCAACGTAAATGATATTTGTATAATTAATGTTCCGTCATATTGCATACATTAATTTGTACTTCCGGTTCATGATAGTTGCTAATTTCGTTTTCGTCCGATGATCAATTAAATCAAATATAATTGTGTGTTTATGTTTCACTATTAATATACATGTATTACATTTTGAATGATATATTTTTGTTCATTTATATTTTGTAGTTGAAAGTGATTTACTGTCATTTCAATGGTTAATTATTGCAGCATTGCTGCTAACAACAATAAGAAACCTACTTCTTTGCACATTCAATCAGGTACATGTATATACATGTACGAAGTCAACGTAATGGCGGTAGTTCCACGTTACTCGAATTCCGTTTCTCTCGAAGTAAAATACCTAGTCTCTTGGATTTCGAGTTACCGAGAGTCAACTGTATGTTTATTGGATTGTGTGATGATAAATGCTAACATTTGTTTTAATCTGCTAAGCTTACCATGTCAGCTTACAGGGTTGTCATTTAAAGTCCAAAATGACTGTCTCAAATGCATTTTTGGCCACTCATAACTTTCATTTTGTGAAATTTTTTTCTGCTCCCCGAAAAATTTCGGGGGAGCATATAGTCGCTGCCTTGTCCATCTGTCCGTCCGCTTTTCTTGTCCGGGACATAACTTTGAAACAACAAGAGGTATCAATATGAAACTTTGTAGGTAGATAGATCTCATTGAGTAGGTGTGCAGTGCACAAGAACCATAACTCTGCCTTGCCTAATTTTTGAATTATTCCCCTTTGTTTATTTTACACTTTGAACTTTGTATGGGACATAACTCTAAAAGTATAAGAGTTATCAACATGAAACTTTGTAGGTAGATAGATCTCATTTGGTAGGTGTGCAGTGTACAAGAACCGTCACTCTGCCCTGCCTAATTTTTGAATTATCCCCCTTTGTTTATTTTTTATCTTTGAACTTTGTCCGGTATATAACTCTAAATGTATAAGAGGTATCAACATGAAACTTTGTAGGTAGATAGATATCATTGAGTAGGTGTGCAGTGCACAAGAACTGTAACTCTGCCTTGCCTAATTTTTTAATTATCTCCCTTTGTTTATTTTACACTTTGAACTGTGTCTGGGACATAACTCTAAAACTATAAGTGGTATCAACATGAAACTTTGTAGGTAGATAGTTCTCATTGAGTAGGTGTGCAGTGCACAAGAACAAGAACTCTGCCTAATTTTTGAATTATTCCCCTTTGTTTATTTTTACACTTTGAACTTTGTCCAGGACATAACTCTTAAACTATAAGAGATATCAACATGAAACTTTGTAGGTAGATAGATCTCATTGAGTAGGTGTGCAGTGCACAAGAACCTTAACTCTGCCTTGTCTATTTTTTTTAATTATTCCCCTTTGTTTATTTTCACACTTTGAACTTTGTCCAGGACATAAATCTAAAACTATAAGAGGTATCAACATGAAACTTTGTAGGTAGATAGATCTCATTAAGTAGGTTTGCAGTGCACAAGAACTGTAACACTGTCTTGCCTACTTTTGGAGTTATTGCCCTTTGTTCATTTTGACACTTTGAACTTTGTCCGGGACATTACTCTAAAATTATAAGAGATATCAACATGAAACTTTGTAGATAGATAGGTCTCATTGGGTAGAAGTGCAGTGCTTAAGAATCATTACTCTGCCTTGCCTTATTTTGAAGTTATTGCCCTTTGTTCATTTTTACACTTTGAATATTACCCGGGACATAACTCTGAAACTATAAGAGATATCATCAGGAAACTTTATAGATAGATAGATCTCATTGAATAGAAGTGAAGTGCAAAAAAAACATAACTCTGCCTTGCCTAATTTTGGAGTTTTTGCCCTTTGTTTATTTTTTTATACTTTCCTGTGTCCAGAACCTTCTCGGGGAGCATCACCCGGTTCAACCGGTTCTTGTTTTTATAAATTTTGTTTATCAGTTGGATATGGTTCTGTTTTAATAACTCTTCTAAACTTTCAGTTTTTCCTAGGGAAAATGGTATCGGGGTATAACATGTATTCATGATTCAAGTATTGTACACTAAAGTGATGAATTGCCCTCACAATAGAAAATATTATAAAATGTATCAAACTATTATTCAGTTCTTAACAATTTCTTTGATCATAAGGTCATGTTGAAGATATAATAACAGATTAAATATAGATCTGTACAAATAAAAAAGATAAAAATAAAAACAGTGAGTAAAAGATGTGATTAATATACATGCATCAGTAATTAAAGTAAAATTTGAGGAAGATTTAGTACATATACGAGTATTATGTTTGTTTATCTTTAAAACTGCCATGCTATATGATGGTATATAAATTTTTTAAGTTCTGCATGTATTTATTATTTTTGTGTTCCAATTAGGTGCTATTTAATTCAGTCAGTCACATGATTATTGTTTCATGTATAAATTTGTATTTTTTTCCTTCTATTTATCAGAATATTCCATTTTTTTCATACTTTCTGATGTGAATAAAATGATTTATACAGTCTGATTTTCCTGTTTTTATTACTTCTCTAGGTTAATTAAGAAATAATATATCCCAAACTGTGATTTTATTGCTCAATAACATCACTGTTTGGATTTCGAACGACAACAGTGATTTTATCAAGCAATAAAATCACCAATTTGGATATATCGATGGCTCACCGATTTGGATATATTATTTTGATTCTAACACATCATCAACAAATAAATGCTGCCGTACCTGATATTATGCTAAATTGCGCCCAATTTGTTTTCGTACTTATTGTCAGCACGTCACATTTTTAGTGGTTACGTCACGTGTATAATGATTATGTCACATATCTAAATATAGAACAGTGATCTATAGCATAATAACACACACTTTTGGTTCTTCTATGTTAAATAGGAAAAATGCGGGTCGTGTAAGAATAAATGTTTGAAAATATTAAAGAAGAAAAAAAGGTTTTTAATGAAAATATTGAAGAGATGCGTTCCTGTTCTTTGCGTAAAATTTTACATAAAATACTCTGACACGGAGAGCATTGGCCAGAATGTTTCTTCACTACTTGGCGAGTATCCTTGTTTCCTCAATTAAAACCAGTACTGGTAAGTTGTAGGAAGTAGACTCACAGAGCAGTTCAAAATAAGATGCAAGATTTCTTCACACTCGAGTTTTTAACATAAAACAGTATTTAAACTAAAAACTGTAAAAGCCACTTTCTTTTCTAATGTCTTATTTTAAAGTCTGATCTACTGATTATGTGATTTTATGTAATTTATTTGACCAGAAGCCTATAGTTATTGGTTATTACAAAAACAAGGTTTGAATGAGTTGTAGATACACACACACATACACCCTTTGCCACAAATGACATGGACATGTAGTTAACATGATGGACTGATTGTCTACTCGGCTATTTGTGTGGGTTCAAACCCCAGGCTATTTGTGTGGGTTCAAACCCAATTAAGAAAAAGCCTTTGCTTCTTTGAGCATTTACTCTCGTGCAGTACTGGCTGGTTTAAGAGTTTGTTTATAAGCTTTTAGCTTCCTACACAATTGAACTAAATTAATTCTGTACATGCAAAATATTTAAGCTCTATGCATTGTAGTTTACCACATGAAGACTTGGAAGTATTTTTATACAGAAGTCCATCATAATTTTGAAACCACTAGGGATGTAATTTATACCAATATAAATTAAGTAGAGATGCACTAGGCAATGCTTCAAGCCGATTATATTTAAGTTCTTGGCATTGTAGTTTACAACAAGAGGGTTTAAATGTGTGTTCCTATGTAAGTAGAAATTAACTGCGACTGGAGCAGAACAATTTTCACACAATGGACATGATGTACATAGCTTTTTTCGGAGGACCATAAGCAAAGAACTCATGCCAAATACCTATGCTGTACATAATTCATTAACAGACTTTTACACATGTATGTCTATATAGAATTATCTAGGTGAACCTTTAAGCAGGGTCAATTTTGACAAAAGCAGTATGATGTACATAACTTTTGTGGGGGTTTACAAGCAGTTATTTCATGCCAAATATTTATAGTACATGTATACATAATTCATTTACAAACAAAGGGTATTTCACATGTATAACAAAACAAGACCCAAACACAGTAAAATGTAAAAATATTTATTGATGAACTCTGTAACAACACTTAGAAGTTATTTATTTCTTTTCTTAAATACACAAAACTTGCATAGCATAACTGGTATTGCACATTTTACATCACTTCTAGATCTACATGTATAATGTTGTTGTTTTTTGTTTTTCACAACAAAAGACCTGTTCTAAATACTGAAAAAATATTGGGCTTTAACAGTAAAATAAAGTCTATGCAAGTGTAAATGGTGAATGTACAGCTAAAAGTTAACAAAGCTTTAATTTTGTCATGATTATTTCATACCACAAGAACAATCAGTAACCCACAGAAATGTTGTTTGGAATGTATTGGTATCCTTCAACTGATAATAAGATTAGGGTAGTTTTTTTTTCGATTTCAGTTTAAATATTTTATCCGAAAATGTTTGCTGTTATCAATAATTGGTGAATCTCCATTATGAAAATCAATTTTTTTTAAATAAATAGCTAATTTAGCTCAACTTGGTAGGAAAAAACAATGAGCATATTATGTAACATACTTATTTTCATACAAGGAGCTTCGTAAGGATTATGAAAAAAGCCGTTTTATACAGGTAAGCATGTATGTAATGAATGCAAGAAAAGTCACCTGTATGTCTGATTCTGGTAAGAATAGACATATACTGGATAAAGTTCTTTGTTACAGTATGTAACTATGTTGACTAAAGAAATTGTAAATAAAAGAAAGTTACTTTCCTCAGACATACGACAGACTATAATAAAGTTACTAGGCAAACTGTTTCTAAAGTATCTAAACATGAGTCAAACTCTGCAAAAAGAACAAAATTAATAATAAAACAATTTACAATAAACTTAAATGATCACTAACTATTGAACAACCTTTAATTGTTTAGCACAAAATATTGTTTGTTCAACAGATTTAAAGCACCAAGTCCATTGTATTTACCGGTACATTGCCATGAGTATTAATCAAAGTTTGCGATAAATTTAAAGAGATCACAAAAATTTGGTAGCCATACCCAGATATGTAATTTTGTGGAAATGTAGTTACACACATCATAGAAATTTAAAAAAAAAATAATTGTAGAAAAATAAGGAAGAAAGGTGATCCCTCGGAAGCATAAATCACAACAAAATTACATGAAAATTGCAGACTCACTTTGATTGTGTCTGTACACTAAGAAGTCAAAAAAAAATTTGGTGGCACATGCAGATACATGTGTCATGAAATCTAGTGGAAATATTCATTGTATATAATGTAAAATTAAGAATAAAGTAAGAAAATATCACGAAAAAAAAAGGCCCGTTTAAATATGCAGATTATCACGGTTGGTTCACATGGTAAGGAGAGCTAGGTACAATGGGATCTCCGAAGGCACATTGTGACTCAATAGCCAAGTTGTACTTGTTACCTTCTCCATTCTTATACTTGCTTGTTACAATTCTAAACCAGCCATTCTCACCCTGAAATAATTGTGTTTGAACATTTCAGTTATCTAATAAAAATGTTAAACTTGTTCTTACGTTGCTTTGATTAAAATACCAGTAAGGGTTGCATGAAAGATGAAATATACATGGATTTCATACATTGATTATTCAAACTGTAATGAAAAAGGTGAGGAATACAAATACAATTCCAAGTTGGGTTTAATAATTTTATTTGCTACTAGTTTCAAGTAAAATGATACTCTTTATCAGGCATCATTTGACTATTTAATGTGAAAATCCTAGAATTCATGAAAATGCAAAGTAAATCATGAAAGATTAATTCTATTGTTTGATAACTACCATTCTTATATCAAAAAGATCATCGGACTTGTGGTAAAACACTTATATAAAATACCACATAAATACTTTATTGATACAAAATAAAACGTAACTGTTAAAATAAGAAAACACAGAATTGTAGGATAAAATAACTCCTGATAAATAAAAACAAAAGACAATGTGTATTTTCAGACTACCATGGTGGACAGGAAGTATGCATTTATTGTGTTGCCTCGTATTCCACATTACATCCTACTGCTACCGAACTTCTTACGATGCTTACTTTTCGTCAGCTGCAGATCTTTGATGTTTTTAATAGCCACAAAATTTTAAAAAGTTTTGGCATTGTAAACACATTTTCCCAAATTGTTTTTATACAAAAAATTGAAGTATCTTACCCAAGGGGTTCCCCAAGAATTTCGGCCAACCCAGTACTCTGTACCATCTGAAGCCACGCCCCATCCTACCACTGAGATAATGTGATTGATCTCTGAGAACATGTGGTATTCTTGAAACACTCCCCCTTTATATGCCTCAAGACCGTCTGTAGCCATTACTCCACAGCTGAAAATCAAGTTTCACAATTCTATCATATAAAGTAATCATGAAGCTAGAGATTCCATAGGGTCAATATTTCAATTCTTTCATTCATTCTTTCATTACTTCTTGACAGCTGTATATCTAAAGATGAGAAAATAATTGTTCAAAAAAAGAAGAAGAAAAATCAAGCTTCTTTAAACTATTCAAAATTTTGTAAAATATACAATCCAGCCGACAGTTCAAGTATATAAAGAAGACCTGCATGATCAAATCTGAGCTCTTGGCATTGACTATTTTCACACAAAAAGACTTTTTCTTATATACATGTAGGTCTATGTAAACTATGTGACCCCCCTTCATTGTCAGTACCAATTTGGACCACAATTTATGAAACTTTTGGTGTAGACAACAAGGTGATGCTACATGTCAAATGGCTAAGCTCTGGGGAAAGCACTTGTACATAATATTAAAAAAAAATTTGTATTGCATATCACATGAATTTATATTTCATTCATAAACTCTTGCTGTTCTTTTTTTTCCCTTAAGCTATATATGCAACCCATTTAAATTACTGCATCAGATGCTTTCCACTCTGTGAAATATATTGCAATCTTTTATGCAAAACAAATTAAAGTCTTCTATTTATCCAAGAAATGACTGAACAAAACTTTGATTTATGGTTCACTCTACCAAAATTTTATGTAAAAACCATTCTGATTGGTTAAATGAGTGTATGACATCTAGACCCCTTGACACCTCGACCCCTTGACACCTCGACCCCTAAGACATCTCGACCCCTGACACTTAGACCCCTTAGACACTTAGACCCCTTAAATATACCGGACATTTCGACCCCTTAATTAATGTATTGTTATATTAGGAAAGTCCGTGCTTTAATTACATAAAACACAAAGTAATGACTAGGTTAGAACATTTTCAGCCGTTTATTAATAATTTATGTATATTTTTTACAAACACAGTAACACAAATAAATATACATATACACACATTACATACACACATTACATTGAAACAACAATACATAGAAAACGCAGACACTATCACTTTATTTATATACATGTATGTAAGAACTACATTATTTACAATATATACACTTTTTCAAACTGTATTTTTGTATGTCTTATTGCTCTACAGCGTCCAATAACACACTTCCTTGTCTAGAAGTTTCCGTAGATCGACCCTATTTCTAGAAGGAACTCCTCACAAACAACATCATGAGCGTCATACATGTCCCATAGGTCCATCACTTTTGCGTCCATGTTTCTGTTCACTTCCCTTCAATACAGAGGATATGTTAGCATGCTTATATGAAGAAATCGTAGATATAATATATATTGCAAAAACATTTAAAAAGTACACGAAAATACATATACACACGCAGATATATTTACTTGATATTTATTCACCGTGATAAGCATTTATGTTAATTAAATTTTTTTCAATGCATTACCTGTCAGTGACATTTGACGTATCTTGCGCATGACGTGTAACGTCGAATAGATCAGGTGTTGCTTCATCTGAAGGGGCGTCACTACAAATACTACAAGTGAACTGTACGACGCTTAAACGTTTACGTGCCTTGTAATAATCTATTCTACTGATACCTGCAAAATACAAATTTTTCATCTGATAACAAAATTTAAAAAAAAAAATTATGTTTTATTGATAATACATGTATATACCTTTCTAATGACCGATAATCGGATTAGTATCGGAACGCGCCGGTGTTAATCCAATTACGTGTCACTGAATAAACACATACATGTAATACCGATAATTTGATTATTTAACGGCACGCGCCGGTGTTTATCCTATCACGTGTCACGGATTAAACACATACATGTTAAACAAGCACACGGGAGATGTATGATGATTTGTCATTTTCATTTTTTGTGGTCAAAATATGTTTGCAAGCGATTAAATGTGTATCAAAAATAAATCCTTTATCATTTAATAATTTTATTGGATACAGTTTGAAGCACACTCATTCTAATTTTCACTGTTGCAAAAAAGGAAATTTTAATTGTTTTAGTAGTGAGTCATATATATTTTTGTAAATATCTGACAGACCAAGTCAGTCAATAAATATATCTTCAACTATATCATTTACCTAAAATTACTGATAGTATTTTTTTACTTTGATAAATATGGGGTCAGCTTCCGTTAATTATTACGCAGTCAATAATTACATTTCCGTAAACTATTACACACAATTCAATATTTCATTTAGTATAAACGTTCATTGCCAATGTAACATTTATTATCACGTCTTACAAAACAATAAACTGAAAAATGAAACATTACTAACCAGTGTTGCAGGTTCTGTGTTGCACCTTCTCACAAATGTCACATGTGACGGCATGTTGTAAAGGACGAACAGTCTCCTCGCACGCAATACACAAAACCGACATTATCATTTAATAAATTATCATTTAATAAAGTAATATGATTATGAGAAATATACACACAAAAAAGTCTGTAATACTATTCCTTCACTATTTATGAGGCAATATTAATAGGAAACACGCTTAATTTTAATAATAAAACTGAATTGATGTAGAAAATTCGCGTTTTTATGTATATCGTCACAAGTTTGAGTAAATGATATGATTAAAAAATGTGTGAAAGTAATTAGCAAAGACTTTCTATAACATCAAAGATTATTTGTTACGCACGATGTTATATATCTAAAAAATGATTGTTACTTAATGCGCTAATGACGTAATTAGAAATTAGCACCATTACATTAAACCACGGGACTTTAATCCGATTTTAGTCAATAATTAAACAAATAAAAACTGTGATTTGTTTATTAATCACCAAAATTAAATTTAAAAAATGTAAATTTTGCAACTAATATTTCAAAAAAACATATAAATTTAAAGAAAAAAATTAAATATTATATAAAAGTCTTACAATATTTTCAAAATATATTTATGGTTCTTTTACGGTCTAACATTTAAAACAGGGGTCGAAATGTCTTAGTCAGTAGGGGTCGAAAAGTCATCTTACAAGGGGTCTAAGAGTCAAGGGGTCTAGATGTCATCTTAATATCCTAAGGGGTCGAGAAGTCAAGGGGTCTAGATGTCTTACTTCCGGTTAAATGAGCCAAAATATTATGTGTTGGTATATCTAACAGCATTTTATGTCAACATAATTCTCATTGGTTTAACCGGCCAAATAAAGTTATATAAAAACAAACCTGATTGGTCCACTTGCATATATTTCAGCCATCATCTTGTCTCTTCCAGACACAGGGCCATAATCTGCTACCTTGGTTACGTTGTACACTGACAGACTTTTACATTTACCAAATGTTGTACATGTACCACACTGATCAAATGTATTACATTCTGAAATAATAAATAAAATACAAAAATCTGGATAAAATGTGACCTCACAGAAGCATTAATCACAACAAAATTACACGAAAATTGCAGACTCGGTTCGATTGAGTCTGTACAATCATGTGGGTTAATGAAAAAGTGCAACATCACTCATGCCCACTACCACTGGTTTGTGTTATACCAACAGACAGGGGAATTATCCATTTCCAAAAAAACGTTTCCCCTTCTCAGATGAAAAATCCTGTGATAGTTGGTATTGAAATACATCTTACTATGACGAAAAAGTTGCCTGAATAAATGTACAATGTAATGTATGTATTTTTCAATTAGGCAGTGACTTTACACATGTGCAATCTACTTTATCAGGAATTTCATTAATTTGTTCTTTTAGGTTCTATACTATGATCTATGAAGTTCATTTCTTTCTCAAGGAAATTAGCAGAGTCCCTGATATGACTTGAATCAGTGACCTCTTTATTCTAAAAAATCAGTGACCTCTTTATTCTAAAACAACCGTCCTATCACTGCATTACTGCTCTAGTTAAATAGATGACTTTCTAATAATAATTAAATAATTGTCCTTTGTAATGCAACTTGACATTTTTAACTGTATTTAATTTGATAACTATGACTGACATACTATGGTGAATGATATTATTTATCTGTGTTAATTGATTAACTTGTATTGTATTGGGTTACCCAGTTAGTTAACATATCACTTATCATGGTAATTTGATCCAGTTATGTGGACACTGGTACAGCATTACACAACCTCATATACATATATATTAGACATTTATTTCTTATCAGCACTTGCATAACTGGTATAAAATTTTTTTCCTCTCCTATAGAATTTTTATAAAATCTTAACTTATCATTCATAATGTCAACACAATATTTAATATATTCAGTCATCTTTCTAAATGGGACCGGTGGAATCAATTTCAGGTTGCCAATTTTGAAATTATTGCCTCACACTACTGTGAAAATGAATACAACACAAATGACTCTGGATGTTTTTACTGTGAAAAAATCTTACAAAAAATTGTACTACATTGACAAATAAAATGCATAGAAAATCACTAATGATAATCAACACTTCCCAAAGTACATGTAATATTAAATTTGAAAGATTTAATTAAGTAGTAGAACATGGCTACACTTCCTGGCTAACTCAGCATAACATAGAGCTGCCAAGGACCAGAATTACAATGACTAATTTAACAGATATAAACAGAAAACAAATTTCAATGACCATTTTAATAGATAACATATTCCATTGACCAATTAAATTGTGCAAATTTCAATGACTGATTAACAAGATGCAAATTCCAATGACCAATATTCAAAAGATAATGATTTTTTTTACTCTCATGGGCAATGAAATTGATTCAGTAGGTTAATACAACAGTAAATCTAGAGAAATCAACACATACAATTTAATATATTCTAAAAAAATATTCAAGTAAAAAGCTTACTTTGATCTTTTGCCTGATAATTGTTGCAAGTTTCATCTGGGATACCAGACTTATGGGCATATTCATACACTCCTCTGTCGTCTCCACCCTCACAAGATCCCGCCCCTCCACAGTCAATCACATTTTGCACAGAGAGATAAGCAGAAGGCCATGCCCCACCTCTCTTAATGTTAATCCGATCAGCTAGAGCACTGGTAGAGCCCATCGCCCAACATGATCCACAATCTATATTAGAAATAGGAATAGGATTAAATACTAAATACATCTTAAACTATAGTGTTGTGGTCTATCATGAATTGGCCTACTTCTCTAAACTTCTGGTATCATATGAAGAAACATGGTTGCGACTGTATATATGTTTTTTTTTTCTTTTTTACCAAAATTACATTATGTATAAAAGAATTAAATTCATAAACCATGAATTTTTTTTGCTCAGATAGACATGCTGTTTAAATAGAATATGGGACAATACTATTATAACATTCTTTTGTTTAACATAGAATTGGCCCAATTGTTCAATTGTTACTGAATGATGTAAACTGTCTTATAGTTACATGGCCCCCTATTTAGTTAAAATAGCCTAACTGACAAGGATGTAACTACATGGAAAGAGGCGACTAAATGAAAGCATAAAAATCAAGAAATTTTATTTACATTGAGGAATATGCTGATTTCTTGTTGTACTGACGTAATTTCTACCATCCTTGTTTCTCCAATCAAAACTTGTTGGTAGATCTTCAGGTTGCAGCTTCTCACTAGGTCTGTCATATGTTCTGAAAGCACGGCAAGATAAACATTTTTAATAAGGAAACTTATGAGAGAATCCTATTTACATATAAAAATACAACTTTCCATTTAACAACTTTTCCATCATCACCACTACAGGCATTTAAATTGAACTTTCATTTATAATATTATACATAATGGCTGTTTGATTGCTATATATGCCCCATTGAGTTTATAAAATTTAAAAACCCAAAGCTAAACAGGTATAGTACAAGAGTCAGGGTTCAATTTGATCAAGCTCCAAATCTTAACATCTCAAAATTAAAGGCCCTTTATGCTACGGAAATGCTTTTATTTCTCAAAAGATTTTTTTGTTTGGTGTCCTGTTAAATTAGTTTTAAAAACTTTTACTCATTGGCCAATAACCTGAAAGCATAAAACATAAAATTTTGAATTCTTTCATAGATCAAGTGAAGCAGTTAAAATGGAAAAATCTGCGAAGGAAAATAAAAAAAATATACTCTGAAATCAATTAAAAGTTGTAATTTTTACCGATTCTTAGCAAGATAAGAGTGAAAAGCATGGTACTGTTTTTCATTTTTGGGTCAATTTGCAAAATATTATAAAAAATGTTTATTAAGGGAAAACGGGGTGAGGGAATGATCTGAAAATTTGCACACAAGTTACTGGTCCAGACCTACTTTTAATGCTAAACAAATCTTGGAAAAATATTTCCAATCCCGTCATGTCAAAAATCTGAGTGGAGTCCCTTTAACCTTTATTGCTGTCACAAAACAATTTAACTTCAATCCTATCAAGTAATTGACTAACTATGCATTAATTTACATAACATCTATCTAGTATCACATGATCGAATAATACTTTGTAACTATCTATATCTACAAGTCATGTGCACCGCAACTTGTCTGCACAAGCAATCAGACCATGTATTTGTCATGCAGGCCTAAGTGTCAATAAATAATGTATTTTTTCTTTTGATTTATGCTTAGAAAATAAGATATCATTCAATGCCAAAGCTGTTGAAATTTGTCCAAATTACTGTTATTTTGAAATGCTATTTCAACTTTGTTGCTTAAAATCCCATTAAACATAATGGTAATTACAATAAAATAGTCAAGTGTACTTAAAAAAATTAATATAAATGGTAAATTTCTGACATTTTTTTCTACAGTATGACTCCAATAAATTTGTTAAAAATGGATTTAAAACTAGAGCTGTCATTGATTCAACAATATATTGATATCAGATAAGTATGAACGATACACCAATATATCAATAAATACTTATAATTAAATGTCTATATAACTTACTTTCATACCTGTTCAACCCTTTACTCAAAAGATAATCATTTTTATTCACTTCAGTGTAAACATAATTTGTCAATAAACTACAGACACAAGGCAGTCTGTATAATCATTTATGGAAACTTTTAACCAAGTATATTTTTTTGCTTTTTAAATTTTTTTCTTTACATTAGATAATTTAATTCTAAATAAAAAAGGTTTCAATCAATTAATAACTACAGGTAATATTAATTACCTTCAGAGTGCAAAGTAGATGCATCCGAATAATTTCCCAAACTTACCAATTAATTTTGCTTAGCTAAGTTGAGACAAGCATATAATAAATTCAGCTGAGACTGGAAGCTATTATGTAAGACAAAACATGAACAGGCTGAATGGTGCTGGTCACCCTGTCGATTTATGCAAATTAGCTGAGAATTCAACAGGGTGACACACTGTTTATTCAGTATTACACAGGAATCGTTTTTTAGGATTATTGTGGACACAGGCACGAGTATCTCAAACAGGTATATTTATTAATATACATACCTGTCTCAAATGAAAAAAAAAAATTTGCCCCCTTTTTAATATACTATAAGTTAACTTCTATATTTTTAAGGCGGCAATTTTTTTTTTTTTTTTTGGAACCAA